>NC_063352.1:43357990-43378973 GCF_021869965.1 Rhincodon typus | reverse complement strand
CACATACTGACACTCACACTCTCACACTCACACACACACACTCTCTCACACACACATACATACACACACACATACACACATCATTCTCTCTCTCACACACACAGACACACACACTCTCTCTCTGTCTCTCTCTCTCACACACACACACACACCATTCTCTCTCTCTCTCACTCTCTCACACACACGCACATACACACACACGTACACACACACACACACACACCATTCTCTCTCTCTCGCTGTCTCACACACACTCACAAACACACACATACACATACACACACGCACTCGTGCGCGCACACACATACATACACACATATACATACTCAGACTCACACTCACACTCTCTCACACACATACATACATACACACACATATACATACACACACACTCACACACACATACATATACACACACACTCACACTCACTCTCTCTCACACACACACACACACACACACACTCACACACACACACTCACACACACTCACACTCACACTCTCACACACACACACACACACACACACACACACAGAGCACCTGGCAGTGAGTAACCATTTGTTCTGATTAAAATTCCTCTCACTCCCTCAACTACTGCAAATCACTAACTTCTACATTTTGTGAGCAGCAGTTACTCATTGTAAAGAGTAATGCTGATTTTATAAATATACACTAGCTGTTTACAGAGAACGAGAAAGCTGACAAGGCTCTAGAGTACATTCCTGTCAAGTAACTAACTGTTTTTCTTTGCTGCAAGCTAACACAGTGCATATTGTTATGTAATCAGCAATCCATTCTGCAAGCAAGAAATTATTTCATATTCACAATCAGCGGAAGGATTTAAGACAGTTTTGAGTCGGACATTTCCACTGGCAGAATGCCAATGACTAGTGAATAATGAGATGTTAAACTGACCCATTTGGATAAACAATTAACAGATTAGCATTTGTAAAGGAACAAATGAGGCCATTAATCTGCCATTTACGTGTGTATTGTGTGTATGGAGTGGAAATCTGCACTTCAACAAAAATGACCCTTATTGTTCACTTAACTAAATAGGTTCTCAAGAAATGAATGAGCCAAGTCTTGGCTTTTGAGAGAAGCTCAGCAATAAGTGGGCTGAGCCTGTCATGCTCCAGGTTTCCTGTTCTCTGCATAGTGGGCTTGCCTTTGCATTGATGGAATTGGTGGCATGACTCTCACGTTGGGTTGGCGATTGTTCTGGACCTTTCCTGTTCTGGATTTTGAAACAAAAAAATAGCCAAGGCAGATGAGGAGAGCTTTTCTAAGCAGCGGGTTGTTATGTCTGAAAAGATGGTGGGAGCGGCTTCAATTGGAGCTGTCGAAAAGGAAATGGGTATATATTTGAAAAGGGAAAAATTGCAGGGCTCTGCAGTCAGAACATGAGATGGGATGAATTGGATAGATCTTACAAAGAGCTGGCACAGGCACTGTCAGCCAAATGGCCTGTCTCTCTCTGTAGTATAATTGTATAATAAGAATTGTACCCCTTCTGTCACAATGCCCATTTAACACATCACTCAGCTATTCCCTCTAACAAATTGAATAGCTAAGTTACAAGACGTTCAGCAAAAGCAGGAAAGACTGGAATAAGGTGATCTGGTCCATTTATATGCAATACTGAATAAGCAGCAAGGTTGCTACACTTCTATGAGCTAAGCATGCTCTGAACACAAACAGAATATTGTAGAGGCTAGGCATCTGAAATAAACCGAGAATGGCAGCATCTGTGCAGACAGGAACTGAGTTAACACTCCAGCTCAGCAAGGCTTTGTCACAACTGGAGGATGATGGGAATGCCATGAGAACAGGAGTTAGGAAGAGTGGGGTGCCATCTGGGATATGATGGAGGTAGGAGTGGTTAAATGATGGAAAAGATATGCTGCATTCTAATGGGATTTTTGACTTCACGTTAAGGGCAGCCAGGATGCCTGGTGTGCACCACAATGTTGGATATCAGTGTATGGCCCCTGAGATACCTCCCAGAAAGTATCATCCCATCAACTCTTGTATCCTGCAAAGCTTTCCAGAAATGTTTCTTGTCACTTGTGATCTTTTCTAAGTCTGATGTGGAGGGGCCCTTGTTGTGCGGCGGTAGTGTCCCTACCACTGAGCCAGGAGACCTGGGTTGAAATCCAGGTGTGTCATCACATCTCTGAATGGGCTGACTAGAAAATATCTCTAAGACTGATGTATACCCCGAACCAATTGTAATTTAGGGAGGATGGGTGCCAGTAGTTTTGCTCGCACATGGGGGTGAGTGCAGGGGGCGGGGGATGGATGCAGATATGTAAATATGCATTGCCCACTGACATGCCACTTGCAGTCCTCTGCAAAACCATGCTCAGAGAGCTGCAGAACAGAGTCCCTGCAAGAATCAGGTAGCCATTAAAGATGAGCAAAAAGTTAATTGAGACCAATTGCCAGAGGTTGACTGAATGTTTCATTGGATCTGGGGTCTGTTGGGTGCCTGGAATCAGCCAACTCTGGATTTTGGGGGCCGGGGGAGGCCATGTTCATCTTCTCATTTTGAAGTTAAAGAGTTTTTACGAAGTCTGCTGAGGTGAGGAAAACATGAATTTAAGAAACGTTTAGACTTTTATTGGCTGAATTGCATTGTTTCGTGTGATGATCTGTCCCGTTAGAGCTTATCACACAGTCAGACCTCACCCCTGATACGATGATGGCACAGAGTAGGCAGGGAAAGAGTTTGGGGCAGCTCTCTTAGGTAGGCAGGGGTCTCTCCAACCCTACTTTAATGCAGCGTTGCTGTGGCCATACTTGAATTCTGACCTTTTCAAACTCATCGAAAGAATTTCTCAAGATGAAGGCACCGTCTCACTCCCTTCGCTGTAGTCAATGCTGAAGGCTCTCCTATTGGATCTTCAGCTCCCAGGAGCCTGCCCGGGTCTTTATTAAAGGATGGCAAGTGTTCTCATTGGCTACTTTGAGAGAGGTCAATGCTGGTTGACTGTTTCCCACCAGGTGCCCCTCATCTGACGTTAACTTTGGGATTGGTTCTGACCTGAATTTCTCACCCCATGCTGTCCTCAACTCACCAGGGATTTAAAATTCATCTCCTGGACATCTCTGTGAGCAATTTAGGAAGAAGTCACGAAGGCATTTTTTGTTTGTTTTGAAAACTCGAATCCCTTGTTTTCCCCAAATACTTTTACCTTTAACCATTATATCAATATTAGAAATGTGGGGAAGCAAAGTTGATTTGCTGGGTGGAGTGGAAGTCATGTGACAAACGCTTCAAACTGACTTAGTAACCACAGTCCTAACTACTGATGCTGTCATATGACCAGTCCCTAGCTTCGCACAGAGAGAATCACAGGTACAGAAGGAGGCCATTCACCCCACCGTGGCTGCAGTGGCTCTAGTACCTTGTGCAAATCTCCTGCCTTTCCCTCTTGCACGTCCATCTCTAATCCAAACGATCAACCAATGCCCCCCTCTTGAATGCCTCAATTGAACCTGCCTCTGACAGATTTCCAGACATTGCATTCTGCACCCTAACTACTTGCTGAATGTAAAAGCTTTTTTCTCAGGTTCCCCTTGCTTCTTTTGCACATTATTTTAAATCTATGCCTTCCTGTTCTTGTTTTTTTTTTGTGAGCAGCAACAGTTTCTCCCTGTCTAATCAATCTAATCACTCATGATTTTGAAAACTCCTGCCAGATCTCCGCTTAGCTGTCTTCTCTCCAAAGACAACAATCCCAACTTCTTCAGTCTGTTCTTATATCTGAAGTTCCGAGTTCTCTGGAATTATTCAGGTAAATCACTTCTGCACTCTCTCTCCAAAGGAGTGATGAGGGTTAAAAAGAAATCCAATAAATGACAGAAACCTGGAGGGTAATTCTGGAAATACACTCCTTTATCATTCCTCTGACTGTTTGTTTTTAAAAAGTCTGGCTGAATTTCAGGGATCAGATCCTTCTATTTGATGGACGTAGGGCTAACGCAACATGGAGTTGCCAACAGTTCAGTATTGGCCTGGAGTTTCCAGGAATTAAACATCAATTTCAATCTTGTGGGTAAAATCCTAAAGGAAATAGGGACTTTTGAAAAGTTCTGATTTTTTTTCTTAAGTTGCCAATTTGCAGATATAAAAATATTGAAAATGTTGGGGGGGAGAAAGGCAGAGAAGCATCATCCAATTGAATTGAGTCTTTTTTGCTTTCTGATTGGTCTAGGAAAGCATTGCGTCACAAGGGTGAATGTGTTGGTCAACTCATGGCTGCTGAGTGGGAGAGGATTTGTGGGTTGAAACTTGAGGAATAGATTTAATTGCAGTTGACAACCCTAGCCATACAACAATGCAATGTTGACCTGTTGTGCAGCAGGCTGTGAAGGGTTAACTCTAAAGTTTTGAGGATCCTCGGCAATAGCTGTAAATAGGCCTTGAAAAGGTTGCTAAGTTTAATGTCAGGCCTGTGAACAGCAGGCATGGATAAAGAAAGGACTCACGTCGACATTGGCCCGGTTTATATTCATTAAACCCCAAGACTCCTTTTTTGATATCTTCCCGGTGAAATGGTTTCAAGCTTTCAGAAACTTTTTTTCACTTGAGAAACAGGAACTATAAAAATGTTGCACATGTATAGTTCACCAGTACCCAGATTTGGGGTAGAATTTATATTCTGAGAGTTAAGCTTTAGAATCCCCATAACGGCCATGCTTTTTGATAATTTGTTTAGTACATACAGAGGATAAGCAATTCTGGTATTAAGTTACTCTATGAGTCAATCTGTTATACTTTGGCAGAGCATAACCCCATCACTGGCTCTGGGATCAAACTATTTAAAGAAATCACCAGCAGCATTGTATATTTATACTGCTTCCTTTAGCATTGTGAAAAGGTGCAAGATGCTTTGGTACATTTTTAGGCATCAACATGAGTGGGAGCAGAGTAACAACATGTCTCTGGTAAACTGGCTAAAATGTTGACATAGTGGTATCAGGGGATAGTGGAATCAGACTTTATGTGGGACTCTTATCGAGTAAGTTAGATGTCACAGGACACCAGGTTATAGTCCAACAGGTTTATTTAAAATCGCAAGCTTTTGGAGCAGCACACATCAGGCATGCAGGCCATTGAAGGAACTTGCACTCACTCCTATGGTGCTCCGAGTGAGCATCATGACACAGTGCCACTCTCCTGCCCTTTCCCCATAACCCTACATCTTACTTCTATTTAAATAATCGTTTTTTTTTAAGAATTCAGCCATTGAGTCCACACTGACCCTCGGAAGAGTATCCCACCCGGACACATTCCCTACCCTATCCCTGTAACCACACATTTCCCATGGCTAATCCACCTAGCCTGCAGATCCCTAGACACTATGGGCAATTTTAGCATGGCCAATCCACCCTAATCTTGTGCCCTCTTGAAATGCCTCAATTGGATCCACCTCCACCATATCTCCAGGTTGTGAATTCTGGAACATTTTGCGGTGGAAAAGTTAATTTCGTGTCGGGTTTGCAAATCACTTTAAATCTGTGCTCTTTCATTCTTGATCCTTTTACAAGCAGGAGCAGTTTCTCCCTGTCTACTCTGTCCAGACCTCTCTTGATTTGGTCAAATTCAATGGAATATTTCCTCTCAAAGGAAAACAGCCCTACTATTTCCAGTCTGTCTTCATGATGAAGTTTCTAATCGCTGGAAACATTTTTGTAAAGTTCTTCTGCAATTTCTCCAATGTATTCGCATCCTTGCTAAAACACAGCACCCAGAATGATAACAGCCAAAGTCTAAGTAGTGTCTTGCATAAATTCAGCATATCCTCCCTATTCTTGTATTCCATCTTCTTATTAATAAAGCCTAGTTGTGGTGATTAGTGAAGATTGGGGGATGGGTGCAGTTGGACCTATGCGTGGGACTCTATCAACTAGGGTAATATAGGCCATAACCACAGTCTGTAAAAGTTGCCATAGTCTTACCAGACCGTAGGGTTACTCCCACATTAGAAAGAGAGAGAGAGACACTGGTGGTGGTTTAACCTGAGGGTCACCATGCCTCAGGTGAGGGGGAAAGTTTGAGAAGGAGAGTCTCAATACACACAGACAAAGAAGGACATGAATTCAACTGGGACGCCACATCCATAATAGCACGAGCCGAACAGAGACATGCCGGGGAATTCGTGGAGGCCTGGCATTCCAACCGGAACTCTATCAACAAGCACATTAAACTGGACCTGACATACAAAGCACTGAAACATAGAATTGAAAATAATACCAACCACCCCAGCAAACTGAGGCATATAAATAACAAGAGGGACAGAACACCAACGCTTCACTGGAGGCGCACTGATGATGTTACCTAGCAGGGTGACGAAACGTTCCCAACCAAACCCACTGGCTCGGCAAGCAAGTTTACAACCTCATCCACAACCTGAGCTACAAATCTTCTCAAAATCTTTAAACGGGAGTCCTTTATAGTAACCTCAGCCAGATAAGGGCAGAAGGGAACAGCACTGAAAACACAAGTGAGTTGTAGTGAATGAATTGAGAAAGAAGTCAGTCATTATAGGAACTTGAAAACATTGATAAGGATTTTGGATTCAGTGTATAGTAGCAGAGAGCCACTGTAGATCAGGGGAATTGAGAGGGACACACAGATATTTGTGCCAAACAGGATATTTCATGTTTAGATGAGACAGAGTTTAGAGAATTGGAGAGTGGAAAGCCAATAAGGACAACATCAAAGAAAGAAATAACTTGATTTGACACAATGGCTTTCTGACACCCTAATGTAATTTACAACCAGTGAGATATTTTTGAAATGTAGTGACTGTTGTAATCTTCCTGTAAAGCATCTTATGACCCTTCACCACATTACAATGCACTCTGTAAATACAGACTACCAGCTGTTGGCTTGATCCCAGACCAGTGGCAGGGTCAAGTTCTGTCATCAACAAATCCCAATTCTTGCCACACCTGAGTGAAGAGAGATGTTTGGGCACAGGGCAATTGCAAAAAAAAAACAAAACTTGGACTCCCAGAATATTGGAAAAGAAGGCAGACTTACACATGAACACAATATAATCTTGGAGAAATAGCAAAAAAAAAACTAGCCCATCTGTATTAGATATTTAATTAAGAGATGAATGTTGGCCAGGTAACCGGGCCTGGCCAGAATCAAATGGTCCCGAGGAGTTTTTAAAAACCCCATCTACAGGTGGGACCTGGGTTTCCGAGACACTGGGCCTGCGGTGCACTGAAATGTCAGCTGAGGTTCTGGAATGGGTCTTGAGCTCATAGCTATCTCACTGAGAGGTGAGGGTGTCACCACTGAACCACAGCTGGCATTTGGAAAATGCAACTGCGAGTGAGTGAGTGAGTGTGTGTATATATGTGTGCGTATGCGCGCATTTGTTTCTGTGCTTCTAGACCAGTCAGGTAATGTTCAGAGGCAGAGGAAGGCCTTGTTGTTGATGGACTGAATGGGAGCTTTGATGTTCTCTTCTGGATTAGAACGGACAGCACAATTTAACAGGGATAGTAGGAACTGCAGATGCTGTGTTCATCCAGCTCTACACCTTGTTATCACAATTTAACAGGGCCTGACTCAGCTGCGAGGGGGTGGGTTGAGGTGTCTGGTGACACAGGGGAATGGAGATTATGGCTGAGGGCCAAAAGCAATGACAATATTCTTCCTAATCTTCCTTTTTTGGAAGAAATGCTGATTGTTCTTCATCAGGCACAGAGATCGTTGTGGGAGTCAAGGGTGAAGTTCTTATCGATCTGTATATGAAAGGAGCTACCATCGCAGGCACGGCGCCTTTAAGCAGACTGGAAGGTTGTGTGAGAGACATGCCCTGCCCAGGGAACTCCCCAGAGGATAAATAGTGCAGCAAAGTGAAAGATCCCATGGCCTGCTTAAAGAAAAGCAAGCTAGGTCTCCAGACATATCTTAGAGTCACAGTGGGCTTTTGGCTGAAAAATTATCCTCTCGGTCCCTCCACAGATACTGCCTGTTTTTGCTGTGGATTTCCAGTATCTGCTGCATTGCTGGTTTATTTTGATGCCCTTACCCCTCCTCTGTAAAGGCCCTTGATCTCTCCAGTTACTAAAATCCCATCACCTGTGTGAATGCAAGTGCCTGTAGGTGCAGGGGTAATTATTATAGTCAAACCTCTTGCTACATGACCCTGTCGATTCTTGCATTCCTTGGGTAAAGTTATACGCACAGGAAATATTGCTGCTTACTTTCACACGCAGGCGTCATCCCAAGTTGGTAAAGATGATAATTCCTCCTTTTGTAAGGAATTTAGCGTTATGGGCAAAGGAACCAGCTCCCTTCAGTGAAAAGGAAATAGATGCAAATTATCGATAATTAGCAACGTACAAATAGGTACACAGCATTTGACTCATTTTCCAACTTCTTTGTGGCACTGGAAGTCTTTATCAGCATCAGTGCATTCAGTAACTCAATGCTGCTATTTTTCAGTGTGGCTGCCATCTCTGTGTGAGTCCCCGATGTAAAATTTGGCCTAACTCGCTAATACTGCTGCTTTATTTAACCTGTCACTTGGGGTCATTGTCTCCTTTATGCATGCTTGCATTCACACCGATGGACCTGGGCACTAGCTATCATCTCATTAAAGGCAGTGCCTTTAGATCAGGCATGCTTTTCCAAGAATAAGCCTGGATGCAAGAGTCATCAGTGGAGACGAGTTGCTGCAGTTTAAACTCTTTGTATCAATAAATGCTGCAAGGGACATCACTGTATTTGAGTTCTTATACAGTAGTTGCTATAAGACTGTTGGTCCTTTTACTAATAGCTCACCAAGATGCTGTATAAAAACCTGTGTTAGTCCTAGAAGTTACTAATGCAGTACAAAGCTGTGTTAATAACATAGGCTGTTTTTTTTGTTGTGTATTCATATTGTGGGCATCAGCATTTATTGCTTATCCCTATTTGCCCAGAGGTCAGTTAAGAGTCAACCACATTGTTGTGCAAATGGAGACACATATAGGCCAGACCAGGTAAGGAGTTAGCTAGCCTTCCCTAGAGGTAGCTAAAAAGTCTTATTTGCAGATTTTTATTGAATTCAAATTCACCATCTGCCATGACAGGACTGGAACTCGGGTCCCCAAAATATCTGGATTATTCATCCATTACCTCTACCACTTGGCTAACAATGTCTTCCCACAGTACGCCCTCGTTAAACTGCAAAATAGTGGACAGTTAAAACACATCCAAGTAATTTTACAGTTGACCCAAGATCCCTGCACTGGCAACAATGGCCCAGGAAGTAAATTATCAGCAGTGGCACAGAGTGAAAAGAAAGGATTTGGATTTATGTAGTAGCTTTCATGACTTCAAGATGTGCCAAAGTGTTTTACAGCAAACAACGTGCCTTGAAGTGCAGTCACTATTGTAATAAAGGAATCATGGTAGCCAGTGGTTGCAGGGAGATGTAGTATTGGCTAAGACTCAGGGTGTAACTGTTCTTCTTGACGATACTGGTATGAGATCTTATAGATCCACCTTGCAGTAAGGGTCTCTGTTTAATGCCTCGTCTGTAAGATGGTACCCCTGACAGTGCAGCATGCCCTCAATCTTGTTATGAAGGGTCACATTTAGGCTCAGTGTCCAAGTGTCTGACTCAGAGGTGAGACTGCTACAGATGGAGCCCTTGCGATCTGCATTGTCACGTAAACTTATCAAGATCGTTGCTTCCTTTTTACCTGTCATATCCCATTGTCTTCCTGCTGCCCCGTTTCAGGAAGTATTAGTCTGATAAAATCGGCACCCCCTTTTCCAGGCAGGATCGTGTGTCATTTTCCTAAGAATCTTGCAAGAGACAGCTGGTGTCTGAAACCCAAATGATATAAAATTCCGATTATTTGAATTTGAAGAACTCGGTGTGTTCTGATTCATCCATTCAAAGAAAATGTTTTAGTTTAGACTTATAAGGGAAAAAATATTGAGGCCAATAAGGACGACAAATTGGATCATTTTTGAACATTGTTATTAAAAGTGTCTTCTGTCACAACAGTATTGTTTACATATAAATACTAGTCAGTATTTAATTGATTTGATATTAAGTTGTAAAGATGTTTAATTATCCAAAACAAAATTTCCTAATAAAACTGCTCGTTAGAAAACAAAAATTTGAACCTTCTGAATCCTAAAGTCACAGGAGGTACATAAATTCAAGTTCCAGTCTGATCAGATTTGATTACTTAAATTCTGTGTTAATAACAGTTGGCAAGGCTCAAACTCCAGCTGCATCAAGCAGTCAATTCGTAAACGCATAGATAAATATTTCATTTTATGTTCAGTCACGAGATGTCCTATTGCTCTGATAACCCTGAGGCCACTTTTAGAATACTACATACAATTCTGGTCTCCCTTCCATAGGAAGGATGTTGTGAAACTTGAGAGGCTGCAGAAAAGATTCACAAGGATGTTGCTGGGATAGGAGAGTTTGAGCTATAGGGAGAGGCTGAATAGGTTGCAGCTATTTTCCATGGAGCATTGGAGGCCGAGGGGTGACCTTATAGAGGTTTATAAAATCATGAGGGGCATGAATAGGGTGTCCAAAGGGGAGTCCAAAACTAAAGGGCATTGGTTTAAGGTGAGAGAGGAAAGATTTAAAAAGGACCAGAGGGGTAACTTTTTTACAGAGAGGGTGGTGCGTCTAAGGAACAAGCTGTCAGGAAGTGGTGGAGGCCGGTACAATTACAACATTTAAGAGGCATCTGGATGGGTATTTAACAGGAAGGGTTCAAAGGGATGTGGGCTAAATGCTGGCAAGTGGGACTAGGTCAGATTAGGATATCTGGTCAGAGCAGATGAGTTGGACCAAAGGGTCTGTCTCCGTGCTATATGACATTATAACTGGAAACTGAGTTGTTTCGGAGGTTGTAATTTTCAGTTTATGGACTCCAGTTCTATAGCATAGGTAAAATACATTGACCAGCAGTACAATCCACAGTTTTGACATTAATTCGCATTCAATATGGACAATGAAACTCGATGAGCAACGGATGCTGATGTTTTAAGAAGACTTTGAGACATTCCACATTGCAGTAATGTGCTAAAATCTGTCAAAGCAAAGCCTTTTAATGGTTGTCTTCTTTCATTGCTTACCTTTCATGGCCACCTCTCAAGTTATCACAAAGGTAATGTTCAGCTCTTTTGTTTAAAGATGGTATGAATACCAGGCTGTGAGATCGTGATTGATTGAAAAGTGTTTATTCTTTCTCGGGTGTAGAGGGATGGAATTCTAATAGTTGCTGCTCTTCGAAGTGCTATCTTAGTAGTTGCTGATAAAAAGGAGCAGGGCTGTAAGTATTTGTGTCAAATGATTTGATTTACACTGACAATGGTACTGTTCAATATCAATTTACACTATTCACTGAAAACCTTTGAATACCACACCAGCTACTAAGACCGTCATCTGTTTCTAAAATGTTGTCTCAATTATCTTTCTTAGCAAGGACAATCACACAATGGAAAAAGCTGCCAAAGAAAATATTCATGACCCCATCATCTGAAATCTTCGCAAAGCAGCTTCAGATTTCCATTTAGAAGCTTTCATTATCAGGATGATCAATTCAGCAGAGCAGAGGTTAACTAAGCGCTGCCTACATAAATGGTGGTACAGTATGGATATATGTGTCTGTGATGCTGACTCAATTAAAGGCAGAAGTGGATGGTTCTCAATAAGTCTGGGTTGCTGTTGATAAAACCTGTTGAATTTCAGGTGCATTTAAAAGGTGTTGACCCCTTGATTTTTACTTGCTCATTCATGGGATGTGCATTCCTTTAAGTTCCTGACTATTTACAATCTATTTTAATGACTTCGATCAGGGACAGAATGTGCTACAGCTAAATTTGCAGATCACATTAAAATAGGTGGGAAAGTAAATTGCAACGAAGAAATAAGAAATTTAACGAACATGGATGAGTTGTGTGAAAGGTTCAAAATTGACAGATGGAGTTTAATGTGAGGTTATCCATGTTGGTTGGAAGAATAAAAAAAGTAACTTATTATCTAAATGGAGAGAAACTTCAAAATGCTTTGGGGCAGAGGGATCTGAGTGTCATCATGCATGAATCACAGAAAACTAGTTTACAGGTACAGCAGCTAATAAGGAGGGCAAATGGAATTTTTGCATTTATTGCTAAGGGACTAGAGTATAAAAGTAGGGAAGTGTTGTTGCAATTGTACAAGATATTGGGAGGACTGACTGCAGTTTTGGCCCCTTTACTTGAGAAAGGATGTTAATTGCATTGGAGGCAGTTCAGAGAAGGTTCACTCGTTTAATTTCAGAAGTGAAAGACTTGTCTTATGATGAGAGATTGAGCAGTTTTGGCCTATATTCACTAGACTTTAGAAGAATGAGAGGAGATCTAATTGAGGTACATAAGGTGCTAAAGGGGATTGGCAAAGTAGATGCAGAGCAGATGTTTCCCTTTGACTGGTAATCTAGAACGAGAGATCCTAGTTTTAGTTTGAAGCGTAGCAGATTTTAAAATAGATGAAAAATTCCTTTTCTCAACATGTTGTGAATCTGTGGAATTCCCTATCCCAGAGCACAGTGGATGTGAGACATTGAATAAATTTTAGAGAGGAGATGTACAGATGTTTAATTTAGTCATGGGTTAAAGGGTCATGGAGAGTGGGCGGGAATGTGGAGTTGAAGCCAAGATGAGATCAGGCACAATCATATTAAATGGTGGAGCAGGCTCGAGGGGCTGAATGGCCTACTCCTGCTCTTTGTCCTTGTGTTTGTTTGGAGGTGGTGATTCGCTTTCTTGAACTGTTGTAGTCTGTACAATGTAGGTATACCCTCAGTGCTGCTGGGTCCTGCATTCCGGGATTTTGATTAAGCAATAAAGGGAGAATGTGTCCTAGTATTTCCAAATCGGGATGCTGAGTGACTCATAAGGGAAATTTTGGGGCAAGTGTTCTGCTGTCCTTGTTCTCATATGTGGTAGAAATTATGCTGTCTAAGGAACCTTGTAACTTGCTGCAATGCACCTTATAGATGGTACATAGTGCTGCCACTATGCACCAGTGGTGATAGGTATGAACGTTTAGTGTGTAGGATGTGGTGCCAAATGTGCAGGTACTTTGATGGTATTGAGCCTGTTAAGTGTTAGAGCTTCATAACGTCAACCAAGCAAGTGAAAAGTGCTCCATCACACTCCTGACATCTGTTTCTGCTACTGACTTGCTGCTGTGGCTATGGTATTTATAAGGCCGGTCCAATTTAGTTTCTGGTCAATGGTACAATATTGATGTTGATGTTTGGGAATTCAGTGATGGTGTGATTGTCAAATAGAGATGGTTAGAGAGAATCTTGTTGATGTTGGAGATGGTCATTGCCTTGTATTTCATGAATGTGAATTGCTACTCATGGGCCCAAGCCTGAATGAGGTTCAAGTCTTGCTGTCGTACAGGCACAGGCCGTTTCAGTATCAGAGGAGTTGTAAATGATGCTGAACAATTATCAGTGATCACCTCCACTAGGCAGGTCCAAAATTAGGTGGGAATATCACAATTTCTAGCTGGATGCTAGTTATACCACCAGATCTTGATTTTAACCTGTTCTTGCATAAGGTCCCCATCTCGGGCGCCTCAGTCATTGCCTGAAAGTGTTCGCTCATACAGACTGCCTGTGGGAGCACATTTGAATGCAACACTATTTGCTTTATTTAACCTCGATTCCCAGTTTCCACTTGTCAGATCAGAGTTCTTGTGTTCCTCAGTGAGGCCACAATAAACATTTGGTCACTCAGTTCCCAGAAGTGATTCCAAGTTCTGTGAAACCAACTGTACTTTTTACAATCTGAAGTGTGAAGTGGGAGACTTTGTGCGCAGGAGACTTTTGAATTTGAAATCTGACCCTGCAGCAATATTATTTCAAATAATATCACTGACTATTCCTGTAAATGCATATTTTAATGTATAATTCAAAGCTTTTAGATGTTTTTCTCAGTTGGGCTGATTTAGCTCAATTATCGGGGGCTACACTATGACAATATTATGCTTTAACCCTGAGTGTAACATGGTCTCTGGGTCAGCTCATCTGCGGCTGAAACTCTCCTCTGTGCCTTTGTTACCTTTGGACTTGATTATTTACTTCCGCTCAACCTCCCGTGCAAATTTTAAGGTGTCGCTGTCTACCTTGTACTCACCTGACATGCTTTGGCTCCCAGGTATACAAAGCATTTAATTTTTTAAATTCTCACGCTTGTTTTTAAATCCCTCCACGGCCTGCCCTTTCCTATCTCTGTCTCCCCTCTGCAATATGTATTTCTCTAATTCATGCTTCCTGTGTAACCTATGTTTTAATTGGGTGCTTCTGCCCTTAACCCCCCAAGGCCCTAAACACATACTGTGCAAAGGGCTTAAAACACAACGGATTGATTTATTTCATTTATTTATCTATTGTCACGTGCACTTTGTTACGAGAATACAGTGAGAAGTGTTGTAAGTGTTACCACTCTTTACCGCCATCTTAAACCACAGAAAAATAAACCAAAACACGGAATATAAAGGCAGAAAAGTAAACAAATAAAGAAAAACGTGTTCAATCTCCATTCCGTGTTGTTAAATGCTCCGCCATGGGTCTGGTGACCAGGACCAAGTCCCCTTTTGCCATGCTGCCATCTCTGGAATGCAAGTCACCACTTTTCAGCGCTATCTCACCTCCACTGACACCCTCGCCACTGACCCCTTGCTGGAGCTCGCTGATGCAGACGCCACTGGTACCAAACTCAACTCGGACACCACGTGTTCGGTTGAGGCCCAACTCGTCGATGCTGCCTGTGCCGCCAGGTCTCATTACTGAGCCCCTACCCTCGCTTTCACCGCTGCCTCCACGAACCTGTTAATCATGACTTTGTACCTATTCAGAAACCGGCGTCACTGATACAAACTATGGCTTGAGTGGCCTGCATTAATATAGCTTTGATTCCCCAGTGCACCTCTCTACTGGAATAAGGACATTCCTTTGACTGTGGACTGCAGAATTACCATTTCCAAACACTGGTCCTGATGATGGGGTTCGACGAGGCATCCATAGAGGCTAACAATTTGTCCTGTTGCATTTTCTTTGTGCCATCTACCCAACAATATCAGAACTTCCTTTAACTTGTGTATCTCCATTAAAATTATGTTCAGTTTTACTTTTGCCAAGGGGCACTTTAGGCGTTGAAGTTATCCCAGCTCTCTCTCAGGTCCTGAAACCATCACTAGATGTGACAAAGTGACTGCAGGACAGTGTCCCATTCTGACCGTCTCCTTCAGAGAGCTGTTGAGAGCTGAGAACCATTCAGAAATGTCAAACTGAGATTGAGAACTTTTTGTTGGGTGGCCAAGGCAGGTAGATGGCATATGAGGAACGTTTAAGGACTCTGGGACTATACTCATTGGAGTTTAGAAGGATGAGGGGGGATCTAATTGAAACTTTCAGAATACTGAATGGCCTGGACAAAATGGATGTTGGGAAGATGCTTCCATTGGTAGGAGAGTCTAGGACCCGAGGGCACAGCCTTAGAGTAAAGGGAAGACCTTTTAGAACGGAGATAAAGAGAAACTTCTTCAGCCAGAGAGTGGTGAATCTATGGAATTCACTGCCACAGAAGGCAGTGTACACAGAGTACATTTAAGACTGAGATAGACAGGTTCTTGATTATCAAGGGGATCAAGGGTTACGGGGAGAAAGCAGGAGAATGGGGTTGAGGAACTTATCAGCCATGATTGAATGGTGGAGCAGACTCGATGGGCTGAATGGCCTGATTTCTGCTCCTATGTCTTTTGGTCTTATGGTCTTATAAAGATACAATCAGGTGCCGGTTTATTGAGTGGCACAGCCGGCTGGTGTGGCCGGATAGCTATCTCTTATCCCTCAGTCTGTTAGCATGAACGTGGAAACTGATGGGAGCTGCACAGTTTTGCCAAGGGGAGGTGAAAGGGATGGTGTATAAGTTTGGAGAATGACGGGGAAATGAAAGGAGGATGGACCAGCTCTCTAACCAGCAAACGATCTCCACTATTGCAAATCCCTGCCAAGACCACCAACACCACCATTGCAAGGATATATGAGCACTCTTTAATAATGACTGTTACTGCGATCAGAATAAATCACAGATATCATTCTTTGGAGGCCAGTTCTCTTGGATACAGTTTTCTATTTGTATTACAAATTTAAGAACATAGAAGTAGGCCATTCAGCCCCTCAAGCCTACTACGGCCATTCTAGATCATGGCTGATCATCTACCTCAATGCCGTACTCCTGTGCTATCTCCATATCCCTTGATGTCATTAGTAACCAGAAATCTATCAATCTCTAACTTGAACTTACTCAATGACAGGGTTTTCACGGGCCTCTGGAGTTGAGAATTTAAAAGACTGACCATCTTTTGAGTGAAGAGATTCCTCCTTATCTCAGTTTTTCCTTTTATTCTAAGATTTTGTCCCCTGTTCTCAATGCTACAGCCAGGAAAAACTCCCCATCTACACCCACCCTGTCATTGCCTAAGAATTTAGGTTTCTGAGAGACGAATCCTCATTGTTCTAAACTTGAGAGAACACAGGCTCGGTCTCCCCAATCGCTCTCCCTCACAATACAGCCCCACCAACCCAGGAACCAGTCTGGACTCCCTCTATGGTAAACGTATCCTTCCCTAGTTGAGGGGACCAGAACCGCGCACACTATTCCAGTGTGGTCTAACCAAGCAAGACCTATTTGTTTCTATACTCAATCCTCTTGCAATAAAGGCTATCATTTGTAACTTAATGCTTGTAAATATATATATAAATTTTTCCAATTCAATGTGATCACACAGAATTTAAGTACGTTTTTAAAACTTACTTTTGTCGTCCAAATCACATTTTAAACAACAACACTTTCCCACCCTTCCCAGCTACGCAACTGTGCATTACGTGTCTCAGTATTATCTGTACTCACCATCCAGCCATTTCCCATTGTTAAACACTGGGACACACAAATCTGCCTTCATTTGCCCAGAGCAGAGCAGGGTTACGGTCATTTCCTAATCTTCACTAACACATCTCTCAAAAAAAAATACTGTACCGTCCAGAGCCACATATATTTGTGAAGTAAAACAGTAGATATAGCTTTTAGCTGGTCAGTTGTGGCTGACCTGGTTAGTACGGAGGAATTCCATTCTCCTCTAACTAATGTTTCATTACTCTCAAGCTCTTGAAGCTTTTAACATTCTTCATTTAAATATTCCATTTTGAATCTGTGCTCAACCAACGTCTGCCTTAAGCTACAATAAGCACACTTCTGTGTCTATCTTACTGCAACAAAACTATGGGAATAGTATGTAGTTATTTAAATTTCTTGGAATCTGCTTATTTATTTACTGTATTTGGCTTTTTTGGCATTTTCCCATAGGAATTTTAAATCTGTTTTTCATTGTTAAGTCTTGCAACAATTCTTCCCTCACAATAAAATTTAACTTCCATTTAATTTGTCAGTCATGTACGTAAGCTACAGACTTTCTGAGATTTGTCATTGGTGCCCTGGTTTGGATGGTAGAAAGCAGACTCTTGGGGACAAGGGCTCTGAGTTTGAGCTCCTGACTTGGTGAAAATCCAGCCTTCCATTTCCTTGTCCGTATGTTAGCCCCAAACCCACACTGCCCATCTCGGTAACAACCTGGTGACATCTCTGTGGATTGGGCAACATGTTCGTCAGTCAAGGCTACTTCTGTGAGCATTCTGGGAATTTTTTCTGCTGCGGGAGTTACCAAGCTGCCTGGAATTCTTTCAACATCTGCTCTGCTGGCCACGCCATTAAAATTTTAAGGATATTTCATGGCTCATTAAAGCCTGTTCACTCTATTTCCTTTACATGACTGATTCTGCCTCTCCTGTGACTGTAAATACGTTCCACTGACCAGTGGAAAATTAATTCCATCTTTTAAAGTTTGTACAATAAAGACAAACAGCAAAAAGGTTTGTTCAATCTCCCCTTAGGGACTTCCCAATTTTTCCACGAGAAGATGGGAAGAGAAGTAGGTCATTGTCATAGAGTCATACAGTGAGGAATCAGACCCTTTAGTCCAACCACTCCATGCCGAACATAATCCCAAACTAAACCAGTCCCACCTGCCCCTCCTGGCCCTTATCCCTCCAAACCTTTCCTACGCATGTACATATCCAAATGTCTTTTAAATGTAATTGTACCCACATCCACCGCTTCCTCAGGAAGTTCATTGCACATGCAAACCACCTTCTGTGTAAAAAATTTGCCCCTCATGTCTTATTTAAGTCTCTCTCCTCTCACCTTAGAAATGTGTCCCTTGGTCTTACCCAATCCTAGGGGAAAGACAGCCACCATTAACTCTATCTACATGGGTCTGAGAGATAGCAAAGCTCTGCTGAAAACAATAGTCTGAGTGCTCGTTTTAGATTTTCACATTTGCTTTTTCCTTCTTTATAAATGTTGTTCTAGGTGAGAATTAGAAATGAAATATTTTTCCTTCCTCTTAGTCACCCATCCAGTATTCATGGGGCAGGTCAACACAGGAAGCGACACAGTGATGTACACTGTACACTGCCCTGACCACGATACCTCTTGGACCAGTGTATGTGTTTCTGTGTACCTTCTCGGCCATTGGCTGACCTCTCTGAAAGATGTTGCTAATTGAGTGCTGACCTGTTCTACAATCCTTGGGTGGTGCTGCTATTTCTTGCCTAGGAGACAAGACTTTGCCCTTGTCATCAGCCTGGGAACCCAGGTTCCCAGAGAAGAAAGGAAACTGCTCTAACTGTCCAACCTGGCGTCTCTGATTTCCTTAAATATGTTTTACAAGCCCCTGTTTTGAATGAAAAGTTGAATAGCACTGACCTGAAGACTTTAGGATTGAGGGCTAATTCAATTTTTCTCAATCCAACAAAGTAAAAGGGACTCCTCAATGTTTGAACATCTGCAACAGCTCCCCTCTATCACATAGGCCTTGCTTCCAGGTTATTTGCCAGAGACTTCCCATTTTGTAGACGTTGGGTTGAATTTTTGTGAGGTGCCCTGCCAATCTCACTAAGCCTGCTTCACAGTTATCCAACAAAATAAATGAGATCTTACTGCTCACTTGAGGACCATAAAATGATTACAGCGCTCAGACAACGTTGGCCCTCTGCTGCTCATGTGGCCCTGCATTCATCAGGACAACAGAAACAATCTCACCTGCTATTTGACCCTGAGAAATGGAGGCAGAAAGGGAAGGTCCAGCTGTGCTTTCTTCACTGACCTGGATTGAGGAGAAGGGTGCTGGCTAGACCACAAAATAAGTAACATTGTGCTTCTAAAGGTGAGCCTATTGCAAGCTTGCTTTCTTTTCCAATCTACAGGGAGTTTTCCTCTTGCTACAATCGTTTTTGATGAAACAACCTGAATGTTACTTTTTAAATTGATACAGCATTAGTCAGGGTCATCATAAAACAAAAAAAAGTCTTGTGGTACAGTGGAAATATTCCTACCTCTGGGTTGGAAGATCTGGGTTTCAATTCTACCTGCCTCAGAAATCTGTCATAGCAGGTTGATTGTAAATATCTTTTAAAAAAAAAAGCTTTTGGCCTGAACAACATGACTTCCCTGAAGTTGGAATCTCAACGATTTAGCCCTGTGAAGAATTAACAGTCAAAGTTTTGGATTTTGAAGTTTAATCTTGCTGTTGTTGGTGGAACATATTTTGAACCCAGTGCCACCCCCAACCCCCACACACCCACCCTCACCCCCACCCCACCCACCCCCAACCCCCGCCCCCGAGTCCCAAACATTGCTGATGACATGATTGAAAATTGAAGCTCACAGAACAAAGGGTTGCGATCAACACACACAGTTTGAATTAGTCACTAGTATACACTGGCTGAGATTTTGCTAATATTTCATTTCCCACCCCACTCCCAACATTGCTCATTTTCCCATTTGGTTCTCTCGTTTGGCATCAACGGGTGAGGCACATATTGATGACATTGGGAAATATGCACAAAAGAATATTAAAGCTGAATCCAAACTCTAACTGGATCCTGATGATGCTGGGAATGGAATTGTATGGTTTAGAAGACATTCATTCGCCCTCTCATGTCTGTGCCAGCTCTCAGAAATCCAATTAATCCTACTGTCTGTACCCTTTGTCAAATATTTATCCTCTTAAATCTGCAGTGGATTCTGCTGCCACCATTGTCTCTGGCAGAGCCTTCCCTACACAAACCTCCCCCTGCTGAAGGAAGAAAAATTCTCCTAGCATTTCCATTGTTCATTTACTGGTCTTCAGCTCATGACCTCACTTGCTGATTCACCGCCCAATGGTTGGTAGTGTGATGTTATTATCACAGGGCCGCTAATCCACAGGCCTGGGATAATGCTGTGGGGAAGCAATGAACGATTATTGCCACACTGTTAATTCAGTCCTGATGAAGGGTCCCAACCCGAAACGTCAACTTTCCTGCTCCTCTGATGCTGCCTGGCCTGCTGTGTTCATCCAGCTCCACGCTGTGTTATCTCTGACTCTGGCATCGGCAGTTCTTACTATCCCGTGACAGATGATGGAGTTTGAATTTACTAAGAAATATCTGGAATTAGGAGTTTAAATGGTGACCATGAGAAACCATTGTTGATTGTTAAAAAAACCCATCTGGTTCACTAACATCCTTGAGGGAAGGAAACTACCATTCTTACCTGGTCTGGCCTACATGTGACTCCAGACCCACAGCAATATGGTCGAACCTTACCATGCCTCTGAAGTGTTTCAGCGAGCCAATCAGTTCAACAGCAGTTGTGAATGGGTGATAAATTCTGGTCCTGCCAGCAAAGACCATGAAAGAAGGGAAAAAAAAAGAATTGTGATTCTTTGACCGCATACATAGAACATAGAACATAGAACATAGAACATTACAGCGTAGTACAGGCCCTTCGGCCCTCGATGTTGCGCCGACCTGTGAAACCAATCTGAAGCCCA
>NC_063352.1:43328125-43352990 GCF_021869965.1 Rhincodon typus | reverse complement strand
ATCTCAGGTAAAAGGACAGGCCCTTTTTAAGCCCTAATCTCTCTGGCCTTGAGAGGACAAGGATTTAAAAAGAAGACATACATTGCTTGCACAACATGTAAGTACTGCTTCAAATCCCATATGAACATGGACTCGAAACGTTAACTCGCTCCACACATGCTGCCAGTCCTGCTGAGTTTCTCCAGCATTTTCAGCTTTTATTTCAGATTTCCAGCGTCCACAGTATTTTGCTTTTATCTTCATTCTGGTATCACTTCTGTCTTATACACTGTCTTATTCTGTCTTGGGTCATGTTCTTTCTTTCAGATGGATGCTGTCATCTTTTCACATCTTAGCCAAAGCCTGATTTTAAAAGTTGACTCTTTATTGTGTTCTACATTAATTTTTCAGACTATTCAAACCAGAGTTTGCAGCAAATATTTTCCAAGATTAATCTCCTTCATCTCAATGATTGCAAAAGACTCTTCGAATAACACCTGCAATCAAAGAAAACTTGATGACTGCTATAAGTAAGGCAAAATTCAGAAAAACATTGCTGTTCATTTATCATCTCTGATAAACATTTTGGAATTACTGACCTAATGCCATTATGGGAGGCTGTTTAGGAATGGAAAATAATGCAGGCTTGCTATCATGTTAGGCGCCATGTGAATGCAACTTAGAGTCATAGAGTTATAGAAATGTCCAGCACGGAAATAGACCCTTTAGTCCAACTCATCCATGCCGACAGGATATCCTAAATTAATCCAGTCCCATTTTCCAGTATTTGGCCCATATCCGTCTAAACCCTTCCTATTCATCTACCCATCCAGATGCCTTTTAAATGTTGTAAATGTACCAACCTCCACCACTTCCTCTGGCAGCTCATTCTATACACACACCATCCTCTGCGTGAAAAAGTTGCCCCTCAGGTCCCTTTTTATATCTTTCCCCTCTCACTTTGAACCCATGCCCTCTACTTTTGGACTCCCCCCTCGTTGGGGAAATGAACTTGACTATTCAACCTATCCATGCCCCTCCTGATTTCATAAACCTCTATAAGGTCACTCCTCAGCCTCCAACGCTCCAGGGAAAATAGCCCCCAGCCTATTCAGCCTCTCCCTATAGCTCAAACCCTCCAACCCTGGCAACATCCTTGTAAATCTCTTCTGAACTCTTTCTACTTTCACAGCATCTTTCCTAAAGCAGGGAGACCAGAATTGAACACAGTATTCCAATAGTGGCCTAACCAATGTCCTGTAGAGCTACAACATGACCTCCCAACTCCTATACTCAATGCACCGACCAATAAAGGCAAGTGTGCCAAATGCCTTCTTCAATACCCTGTTCTACATGCGACTCCACTTTCAAGGAACTATGAACCTGCACTCCAAGGTCTCTTTGTTCAGCAACATTCCCCAGGACCTGGATTTGTGCCTTTGTGCTGCAAAAAAATCCTATTCAGCATGTTTCTGAGTAAGATTAAAACATTAGCGGTCTTTGTTGGCAGTAACCTTGTCTGTAGATATACTATACATATGATAACGATGCAGGGAAATGAGTCAGAACAGATTTCATTGTACACAGAAGTCGACACAAATTAAACCTCTGAGCTGAATATCTATTAAATAGGTTGAAGAAAATTTGGTTGGAGTAAAGGGCATCAATAGAGATTGTTTCATTGATAATCTGTATTTGGATCAGCCTCTGACTCCACCTAGTTCACTCAGAATCTCAAGGTACCAGTGGCAGGTACAGGTCCAAACAGATAAAAGTCTACAACTCCCAAGGTTAGCAAAGCAAAACTTCAAGCTATTCAAGCAGCTGTAGCCAAAACTATTCAACTTTGACCAGTTGACTTCCCACATTGGCACGGTGGCTCAGTGGTTAGCACTGCTGCCTCACATCACCAGGGACCCAGGTTTGATTCCATCTTCGGGCGACTGTCTGCGTGGAGCTTGCACATTCTCCCTTGTGTGGGTTTCCTCCCACACTTCAAAATATGAAAGCTCGGTGGATTGGCCGTGCTAAATTACACCTAGTGTTCAGAAATAGGTAGATTAAAGGGAGATAGGATGCTGTGAGTGTCAGTGTGGACATGTTGGGCTGAAGGGCCTGTTTCCACACTGTAGGGGTTCTATCTGACTGAGCCACTGTTTAACAGGATCGATTACCTCATGTCGATGTGTATTCTCCTTAAGTTTCTGCCCTGTTTTTATAGCAGACTTGCAGCTTGTCTTATTAAAACCAGCAGTAACTGCGTTTGTAGTAGTCTGCTCTGCTTTTTAAAATACTGTTTCGCTTTTTACTTAACTTCCTAATGATGTCTGAAATATTTTCTCTCCTGTGCATAACCAGATGCTTGCTTCACTCAGGTAAGAAGTGAAACAATAACAGAACTGACGGTACAGAAGGTGGAGCTCCCATGTGCTGTCAAATTATTAGAGAGTTAACTGGTAGTGGCAAATCTTTTTACCCAAGACTGTGCCAGTTAGAAGTGAGCATTTACATTTTGGCTTTTTTTTTCCTTATCAACCTATTTTTCTCATCAACATGTCTAGAGATGTTATTATACACCTCTGGAGCAGATGGGACTTGATCCCGAGCCTCTGTGGTCCAGGGGTAGCAACGCTACGTTCTGGCTTTAACATTGTGGCTTAAAATAGGTTTGGGAGCAACTACATTTCTAAGAAAATAGGCCATGATGACCTTGATTCTTTCCCCTCTCAGATATTGAACTAGCCCTTTGGAAAGCAAGTGAACCGACATTGCTCAAAAGACCCAGTCCCATTGGGTTCAACGCCTGTAATGAACACAATGAGTTCATGTATCCAGCTAATTTCTACCCTTAATCATAAATATTTTATTGAGAGTATGGTTCCCTCGTTTACAGATTTCCTTAATACTGCCAGGAGTTCAAAATATTCATCACAGAAGAAAGGACTAACTCATTCATCAAAAACTGCCAAGGAATTTCAGTGCATAAAGGATTCATTTAGTTTTATCAGCAAAGATGAATCATGAAAGTGATGAGCAATCTTACATTAACTGTGCGAGCGCTTTAATGCTGCAATCTTGAATTTTTCAAGAAGACTTCAAAGAGATATTTGACAAAAGCTGAGTTATGTTAAGGGGATCTGGTCAAATCTGAGTCGTGAGAATTTTGAAGAGTTCCACATGAGCCTCTCAAGTTCTGCTTTGGAAATGAAGTGGTCCTTAAATCATTCAGGTCATTTAAAAGTATGTACTAAAATCTGAAGTGGGGATTTGATTAATCCCACAGACTGTTTCAAAAATGTTAATATGTCAATCTGCCTTTAATAGATCTTTACCTAATTGAGCTGTGTTCCTCTCTGGGTAACTTGAGTTAGTAAAGAGGGGGAGAAAAAAAAGGCAGCCTATCTGCTAAATGGATGAGATGAGGGAAGCGAATGCTAAGATACAGGGGAGAAAAGGGTGTGTTAGACAGAGGAAGTGCTCTGACAAAGCAGGAAGGAGAATGCTTTAATATGTAGACAAGGAATGCTGTCTTAGGAAGGAAATATGGGGTGGAAACAGTATATTTTGATAAGATGACTGTACAGAAATTTTTCACACTTATCAAGGACTAGTTATCCTAGTTAGACTGCCTAGTTATAATTAAATAGTAACTAACATAATTGCTTGAGTGCTGGATATTTCTGATACCTGCAACAGCAGGTCCATACAGTGGCATCTAAGCACAAAGCCCCGAAAGATTCCAAGCTTTGGGTCTTGTAGCTCAGAATGCATCGTATTACTTGCAAAGTGCGAGAAGCTGCCCCCATTGCATTTTTGTTGAAGGAAACATAGGTTTGTATTTGTATAGCACCTTTCATGACATTGGGGTATCCCAAAGCATGCTACAGTCAAATACTTCATAAAATGTAGTCACTGTAATTTCAGAATTGCAGTAGTCGCAAGTTCCCACAAGTAAGGATGTGATACTAGCCAGTGTTTTTTGACATTGGTTGAGAGATAAATATTGGCCAGTACGTCACAGGGAATTTAGCCACCCTACTTCTAAGTTGTGGCATGGGATCTTTTTGGTGTATCCAGGAGAGGAAACTGGGTCAATGCCTTTAACATTTCCTCTGAGAGATGGTTCTTCTGACAGTACAGAACTCCCTGGTCTGGAAGGTGACCCCCAGCCTTCTACTCAGAGGCAAGTGCATTGGCCACTGAGGATAGCCTGAGGAAAAAAAATCATTGGAGCAAAATCTACTTAAGAACATGGCATAGAATCATACAGCATAGGTGGAAACCATTCAGCTTATCATGTCTGTTTGGCTTTCTTAAAGAAAAATCCACTTTATCCCAGACTCCTGCCTGTGCCTTAATTTTTGCAATTCCTTTTGTTTTGCCCAAATATATACACAGTTCTCTTTAGGCAGAACCATTTCCATTTTTAGCTCTGTCTCCTGTCTGTTTACACACTATATGAACACCAAGTCCTGACCTCGTTGATTGCTGCCTGTCAGTATATGTTTTACACACCTGAAGTCACAGGAAGCTTCCAAGTTGCACAGTATTGATTCCTATTTAACTGCACAAGCTGCTTTTCTGTTTCTGTTGCAATCTGTTCCAATTCTCTTTGACTTCTCTGGTGAGGCGCAGGTTGAAATGTGAGTTGATCCGGGTCTTTGAAATAATCAGAGGCTCGAATAGCCATTCAGCTTGGATTGTGTCCACAGAGCTGGCAAAGGCAAGTACAATGCTAACAAGCAGGATTAAAAGTTGAATTTTTGTTCAACTGGAACAGTGATTATGCTGAATTCGTATATGTTAAATGAACACTATTTCATTCTGTAAATTGTTGTAAGATTACTTTTAAGACAGGCAGTGATGGCTACAATGAAAGCGAATCATTTATGGTCAACATTTTTTTAGGTCTATGTTGCTGACAGCATGGAATGCAGAGTTCAGAGCTGAATATTCTGGGGCTGTAGTTCTGCTCGATTACCTTCCTCGATGTGGATTCGATTCCTTTGGGAGGCGGGTTTCAGGCAGAATCCATAATGGGGCAAATTGTACACTGTGAACGAAATTTGCAAGATGGCTTTTGTTTGGTTGCAAACTACCTAATGATCCTTTACGGGATAAAGAGTAGCAGACAGTGATTACAAGGCTTTATTCTAATTGAGGTGGTCAGCCAATTATACTGACCACAGAAATCCAAAGCTGCGGTAGTTTATTTTTTAAGCAAGTCATGTGGAGCCGGTTTTCGGACGCAACGTTGAAATCCCTCCCAATTGCCTTTTCCTCTTTGTAGAATAAAGTGGGACAATTTCTAATCTTCCCATATTTGGGCAAGTTTCAATTCGGAGGCCAGTAAACGATTTCTTCTTCAGCACGTTGAGGCTCAGTGTTGATGAATGAAAACGCATAGCTTTGTCTCTCTCTCTCTCTCTCTACAATGGTGATTGACAGC
Source organism: Rhincodon typus (assembly GCF_021869965.1). Lineage (NCBI taxonomy): Eukaryota > Metazoa > Chordata > Chondrichthyes > Orectolobiformes > Rhincodontidae > Rhincodon > Rhincodon typus. Next base: position 43,347,562 of record NC_063352.1, on the reverse strand, counting down.
AAACTGATGAAAACTGAGTTTTGAATGCTTTTGAGCCACTTGTGTTTCATTCCTGCTCGGGAAATTTCGGGACTAAGGCAGCACAGTATCTCCTTACAGAAGAATATCGAGGGTGTCACTGATTCACCAGTGCAGGCTTATATGTATGCAGCTATGGCTGTTGTGGTTATTGTTTAGGTGCCTCTAATTGTGCTGTGCAACCTTTTTAAGGATTAAGTCCCAGTGGCAGTGAAGCAGAACACGAGCTGCCACCAATGGTGACAGAGATGGGCTGTGATCCCCCCCAGCATGATCCATCATTAAGCAGTGACCTCGTGGTCGGCTTACATGAGCAGAACCAGAGAAACGCTCTTGGCAGTTTTCATGTGGCTGTGTACGCACCCACCACTCAGCGCTATCATGCACAAAATACTCTCCAGTGTTTTCCCATTCTCATCAGTTCCGTGGTTAGTGCTTCATGCGAAACTGCAAAACCATTTGCAAATTTACCTTTTGTTTTTCAAGACCCCAATTCCCAAGAAAGAAATTACGACTCTCCTTCAGTGTCTCTACCTAAATTTTGTCTTTGTGTGAGGATTTCAGGCTCAGTGCTAGGAAACAGCATGTTTCTCTCTTTTGTACGCAATGTCAGTAGCAAGCCGTGAATTAAATGCAAAGTGAAACTGCTTTCTGTTCAAAGCCAACTGCCCTTAGCCCCAAAATTCTTCAATGAACGCTTTACTTACGTTAAATGACCCACGCCCGCTGTCCTTATGGCTCCTTTAGTTTGTTTTATGTTGATAGGGACTGGTTTTGTGCTACCTGTTAACAACCTGATTGATCCACACCAAACAGAAGGCCCTCAGAGAGGATAATTTCATCCAGTTCTACTTCTGCTCGACTGGTATATCTTTAGTTACTGACATCTGCTGAGTTATACCGGCAATTAGATTTCTAAGTGCTGGTTGTCAAGAGTATAAGCAAATCACTTCCCAGCCTTTTCAGTTCTGTAGAAGAGTCATACCAGATTCAAAATGTGAACTCTGTTTTTCTCTGTCTCCAAGGATGCTGCCAGACCCACAGAGTTTCTCCAGCATACACCTTTCACCGTAACCTCAAGTTCACCTGGACCATCGCTGATACATCTCTCTCCCTCCTGGACCTCTCTGTCTCAATCTCTGGTGACCACGTTGAAACTGATTTATATTTCAAACCCACCAACTCCTACAGCTACCTTGACTACACCTCCTCCCACCCACCTTCCTGCAAGAATGCGATCCCCTACTCCCAATTCCTCTGCCTCCACCGCATCTGCTCCCAAGATGGGGCGTTCCACTCCCGAACATCCCAGATGTCCTCCTATTTCAAGGACCACAACATCCCCCCCTCTCCAGTGGTCAAAAATGCCCTCGACCGCATCTCTTGTGTTTCCCACACCTCTGCCCTCAAATCCCCTCCCTGCAACAAAAACAAAGACAGAATCCCCTTTGTCCTCAGGTATCACCCCACCAACCCCCAGATTCAACGTATCATTCTCCGCCACTTCCGCCACCTACAATCTGACCCCACCACCAAGGATATATTTCCCTCCCCACCCCTATCTGCCTTCATAGGGACCACTCTCTCCACGACTCCCTCGTCCGCTCCATACTCCCCACTAGCCCCACCACTCCCGGCACCTTGCCCTGCAACCGCAGGAAGTGCTACACCTGCCCCTACACCTCCCCTCTCACCTCCATCCAAGGACCTGAAAAAACCTTCCACATCAGACAGATGTTCACCTGCATATCTGCCAATGTGGTATATTGTATCAGCTGTTCCCGATGTGGCCTCCCCTACATCAGGGAGACCAAGCGGAGGCTCGGAGACTGTGGGCATTCATTTCACATGCTCATCCAGATGCTGCTTGTTGCAAGAGTACCTGCCTCCAACACCCTATTGTATAGTGCTTTCCATATCTCTGCCACCATCTGGATGAAAAATATTTTTCCTCAGATCCCCTCTAAACCAAGCACTCTTCACCTTCAATGTATGCCCTCTGGTCTTAGACATGTCTGCCATGGGGAAACTAAACCACAGAAAGGGAAGGAGACAAAGTGAAGCAAGAGTATTTATGCTCTGAAATTGTTGAATACAGAGTTGAGTCCAGAAGAGCAGCGTCCGAGTAGCTAACTGAAGGGTGTTCTTCAGCCTTACATTGAGCTTTGCTGGGAGAAGCAGTCCCGAAGACAGAAGGGTCAGTGTGAGAGTGAGCTGAAGAATGAAGATGGCAGCACACTAGTTGGGGTGGGATCATGTTTGTAGCCTGAATGATGACTCTGCAACACCAGTTGTTTAGTCTTGAATCGGTCTCCTCCGAGGGATAGACATTGGTGGTGGGGGTGATGTCATGGATGAGTAATCCAGAGGCCTCAATCAATGCTCTGGGGTCACAGGTTCAAATCCCATCAGTACAGCTCAATTAGTTACGAAAGTGGGCTTCTGGACACCTTTCTGGGGAAATATGTGGCCAAAGAAGCTTATGACTTCACGGAGGCCTTTCAGTGTTCACAACAGTGCCATTTTCAAAGGGCAACTGCACACCACTTCAGGCACTGTCCCCACACTCTGCTTGAGCAATATTATCAAACATATGGCCCAATTGTAAGGAAAGTTCGCTTCCCATTTCAGGGACTGGGAGGTTTTGATGGCAGACAGGAGGACCATCCTTTCCCCAGCTGATCGGCATGGTTGGCCACACCAGCAGATCCAGCCAGCCTGGATGCAAACTGTAGCTCTGGTCAGTACTATGTCCCAGGTGAAGCAGAATAGTGAGAAGCCAATGATCTCTTGCTCTGTGCTAAAGTAAGTAATACCGTCTTCTCTTGGCTACCCTACACTCAGTGGTTCACCACTCACTCCAACTCTGTAACTATGCACAGATTTCATCAAGGCTCATGGTCTATGGCTCCTCATCATTGCGTACATCAAGCCTTTCCCAATGGCTCTCATCCACATCCACAACCAGCTTTCTTGCTCTCTGCTTTACCTCCGTGATGCCTCACATCTCTCCTGCTTCTGCATCACCACTAACTGCTATTCTTTCACACGCAATCCCCCTCTTTGTCTCATTGCAGGACAGGCAGGATACAAATAAGGCAAGTTGTGGCTTTAATGAGATGCAAATGCATCAAAATGAGGTCACCTCCGCTCGATGGTGAGATTCTAAATAGCCATTTGAGGCTTGAGGAGAGAATTAGAAAAAAATGTTTCTCACCAGTGAGATTCCTTCTCTTCTTCCAACCAGGGCGGACAAAATTCAGCCCCAAAAAAAACCTACCACTGAATTTGTAAAAAAGTTCAGCTGGTTCACTGAAGTCTTTTAGGCAATGGAAATCTAGCATCCTTCAAGTCAGGTCAGAAAGGGCGGCAGGGTGAAGGGTGGGGAGAAACAGGGAGCCCATGGAGGAGATTGAAAGAATTGAGAGTGGATGCTGATCCAGTTGTAGTAGGTAGGTAAAGCAAATCTACTAGATCCCCCAAGTAAGTAGAAATGGTCTTCCCTATCAGATTCAACCTCCTTCTGTTCAACCAGAGATTTCTGGAGGTCCGAACAACCAGGATAACCAGGATTAAGTTTTTAAAAAGTAACAAAAACAAAAATTGCTGAAAAATCTCAGCAGGTCTGGCAGCATCTGCGGAGAGAAATCAGAGTTAACCCTTCCTCAGAACTCATCTGTGTTAAAAATGTTATAAAACGGTGATTAAATATGAAGCAAATAGCTTCATGATGGTACATACATTGCAAGCTCTCCTCATGCACAAGGGCTGGTCACCTGAACCAGATCCTGATGCCATTAGAACTGGAATTGGGCCAAGATTTAACAACTGAACATCCCAGTCATTGCAAAACCACCAACGTTTGCAGAATAATATCCCACCCAATGTCTGGGAACAATTTCCCCTTCCAAGAAAGCATTTTACAAATCGATTTCCTGTGTCGTACCACCCTCTTAATTAAAACAAGCCTAATTATGGATTTCTGCGACCTTTTCGTTGTCAGTGTTGTGTACTGTGTCTGACCAAACGTGGCACAGTCCAGTGCTGTCCTGGCAGAATCATTTTGGTTTGTATCTACGTCAGTTCTTTGTGACATATTGTCTTGAATTCATGCAAAGCAACATCAGCTGCCTTAAATGTCGATACCGCAGATTCATATATGTAAACAATTAACTGAAAACTCTGTTTCTAAAAGATCACTGGCTAGCTAACACAGCTGCTGGTGTAATTCAAGGCTGTATAAAGGTCTGTTGAATTTGTATGACAGGAAACTGCTATGCATCACCAACACCAAATTGGAATGTACGGTACGCACAATGTAAAAAGCATTGCTTTAACGAGCAAACATAAAGGGAATCTATTCAATTTCTGCATTCAGTTTTCTTTGCATGCGGATTCTGTCATTTGCTTAGTGTGATGGAAATTTCTCTTCCCTGTCAGTGAGTTGCTGCTTTCCATCTTCTGTTTGCTCCTCCTGTTGTTCAGCATCCGCCATCACCAAAGAACTTGAGGAGCTATAAAAGGAATAATGTCTGCCTGTGATATGCTAAAGGATACATTGTCACAGGCTGTGATGCAATGTTGTATGCTGTTGTCCCCTTGCAGCCTTGTGGTAAGATGAAACAACCATAAGATGCTTTTTAAATAAATTCAAAGCTTTCCCTACCTCAGCAAACTCTATAATTATTCTTCAGCTGGGAAATGAGTACATGAATATTATGCCCAGGACCTATCAATGTCAAATATTGTGTTTTAGGCTGTGGGACTGGAGATGAACGATGGAAGAGAAAATTACTTAATGATGTGATCAAAACTGTAGAATGGCATTGGTTTGATTACACTCAGTTACTTAGTGTGAAACAGATTTGTATTAACAAAGTTAACTGAACCTTGCAATCTGATTTTTTTTTTTGTTCTTTAATGGGATGTGGGCATTGCTGGCAAGGCCAGTATTTGTTACCCATCCCAAATTGCCCTTGAACTGAGTGGCTTGCTAGGGCCATTCCAAAGCTAGTTAAGAGTTTGATGGCACGCAACCAGGAATGGCTGACTATCTTTCCTAAAGGACCATTAGAGTACTTTGTGGGTTTATACAACAGTCTGATGGTTATCATGGTCACCATTACTGAGATTAGCTATATATTACAGATTTGTCAGCCCAATAACCCTCCAAAAATGCTGCACTCCTGCAGACCTTGTTCACTTGAGCATCCTGGATTTTAATCATTCACCAGTTACATCCAGTTGCCTAGGCCCTATGCTCTGAAGTTCCCTCCCTAAAACTTTCTGCTTCAATTTCTTTCTTGAGAGCATTCCTTAAAATTTGCATCATTGACCAAGATCTTGGGTCATCTGTCCTAAAATCTATTTGGTTTCATTGTTTATACAATGGAGCCAGACAGTATTAAAGGTGCTGTGGAGGTTGGTTAGCTCGGTTAGCTGGATGGCTGGTTCACAGTGCACTGTGATGGGTTCAATTCCCTCAACAGCTGAGGTTACCCTGAAGGATTCTCCTTTTCAACCTCACCTGAGGTGTGGTGACCTTCAGGTTAAACCATCACCAGTCATCTCTATCTAATGAGAGAACAACTCTCTGGTACCATGGCGACTTTACCCATTACCTTTTTAAAGGAGATACATAAATGCAGATGTTTATTGAAAGATTAGAGGATGTGTGCCGACAGGAATAGAGAGGAAGTTTGATATGAGGCATTGAAAAGTTCTAAATAGGCACAGGATGTAAATTTTGGTGACCTGGGCAATGGAGTTGATAGAGATTGGCACACATGGAAGAAAAGTTGGGAGTGTGTCTGATTAGAGTAAAAGTTTTGATTAAGACCTTTTATAAAGAATGTAGATCAAGAGTCAGGAAATTGGAGCAATTGGATCTGACAATGATGGTATAGCTGAGAATACGGTGTCAGAGGCCATGGGTGGGGAAAGGATGGTAGAGAGGTGTCAGAAGATGGTATTGTAGGAAGTAGGGTACAATAACTCCACTCAAGCTCATTCCAGAATTGAACCGGACATTGAAATTTCCTAGTAGCAAGTTGACACTGGGCAATTAGCCAAGAAGACATTGGAATTGAAACTAGACTGCAAAGCTTTTCTACAGACTAAACAGACAGCTTCAATCTTGGTAATTTTGAGATGAGAAATGCATTTTCTGACATAAAGCTTGATATCAGATGACTCAGTGGTAACTGATTGTTGTTCACCCATGATAACCATCCTTTGCTTCCTGACTCACACTGGCTCCCAGTCTACAAATTTACCCTTACTCATAGCTGTGTTCCATGGCCTCATACCTCCCTATGACTATAATCTCCTCCAGCTCTACATAGAACATAGAACATTACAGCGCAGTACAGGCCTTTTGGCCCTCGATGTTGCGCCGACCTGTGAAACCAATCTGAAGCCCATCTAACGTAAACTATTCCATTATCATCCATATGTTTATCCAATGACCATTTAAATGCCCTTAAAGTGGGCGAGTCTACTATTTTTGCAGGCAGGGCATTCCACGCCCTTACTACTCTCTGAGTATGATCCCTGTATGATCGTTGCATATTGAACTGCTGTGCATCCCAACTTTGACAGCTCATCATTAATAGTCAGCTTTTCACCATCGAATCTCTGGAATTCCATTTCAAACCTCTGTGCCCTCTTTCAAGATGCTTCTTCCATTACAGTCTCTGTTCTGAACAGCTCCTTAGGCAGCTCAGTGTCCAGTTTTGACTGACAATGAACCTGTGAAGTGCCACTGTAATGAAGGTGCTATAGAAGTGCAGTTGTTCAGATAGGAGAAACCACAGCTGGCAGAATGGAGGAGTTCAGTCAAGCATAGATCATGGCATGGAGATGGATCATTGTGGAGGGAAGCACAGAACGGGTGATTTTCTTTTTTGAAAGAAAGTTAGAGAGGACCAGGAGTAATTGTGTCCCACAGTGCAAGCATTGGGAGGGGTGGAATAGATAACTTATCTATGTCAGAAAATAAAAGGGCAGCACGTTGACTCAGTGGTTAGCACTGCTATCTCTCAGCGCCAGAAACGCAGGTTCGGTTCCACCCTCAGGTGACTGTCTGTGTGGAGTTTGCACATGCTCCCTGTGTCTGCGTGGGTTTCTTCCCACAGTCCAAAGATATGCAGGCTCGGTGGATTGGCCATGGTAAATTGCCCGTAGTGTTCAGGGATGTGTACATTAGTTGGGTTATAGGGGGATGGGTCTGGGTGGGATGCTGTGAGGGTTGGTGTGGACTTGTTGGGCCGAAGGGCCTGTTTCCACACTGTAGGGATTCTGTGATCTATGAGAGATGGCTGCTGATCTCATCTTGTCCTACCCCAATGGTGGTGGTGTAATGGTATTGTCATGGGGCCTCTAATCCCGAAGCCTGGGCTAATGCTGTGGAGACATGGGTTCAAATCCCACCACATTAGCTAGAATGGGGTTTAAATTCTAGGATGGCAGGGTGACTCAGTGGTTAGCACTGCTGCCTTACTGCACCAGGGACCTGGGTTTGATTCCACCTTCGGGGAACTATCTGTATGGAGTTTGCACATTCTCTCCGTGTCTGTGAGAGTGTGCTCTGGTTTCCTCCTACAGTCCAGTGATGTGCAGGCGAAGTGGTTTGGACGTGCTAAGTTGCCCATCGTACCCAGGGATGTGCAGGCTAGGTGGGTTAGCGTTAGAGGGGTGGGTCTGAGTGGGATGCTCTTCAGTGGGTTGGTGTGGACTTGACAGGCCGAATGGCCTGCTTCCACACTGTAGGGATTCTGTGATCCTGACTTTTGGGCTGGAGGAAGGTTTGTAGTTGAGTTCTCCAGGGGTCAGTGTCAGGACCCTTGCTTATCCTGATAATGTATTAATGATCTGCATCTAGGTATGCATGAGACCATTTCAAAGTTTACTGATGGCATAAAACTTGGGAGGGTTGCAAACTGCAAGGAGGACAAGTGTGAGATTCCAAAAGAACATTGATAAATTGGTGGAGGCAGCAGATAAGGTTCAATGCCGAGAAATGCAAGGAGATGTGTTTGGTCAGAAGAACATTGAAATACAATTTGAAATAGGGGGTGCAGTTTTAAAGAGGGTGCAGGAACAAGGGCTCTCAGTCTATATATGCGCAGATCATTGAAGGTGGCAGGACAGCTGGACAGAGCAGTTAATAAAGCATACAGTGTTCTCAGCTTTATTACTAGGGGCATAGAACACAAGGACTGGTGGTGATGTATAAGACATGTGGTCAACCTCTATGGAAAGTTAAGTTATAAAGAAAGTCTGGATAGGCTGAGACTTTTTTCACTGGAGCGTGGGAGGCTGAGAGTTAACCTTATAGGGGTTTATAAAATCATGAGCAGTATAGATAGGGTTAATGGTAGGTGTCTTTACCCTGGGCAGGGGGATTTCAAGACTGGGGGCACATTTTTAAAGTGAGAGGAGAGAGATTTAAAAAAAAGACATGAGGGGCAAATTTTTCACACAGCCGATGGTTCTTATGTGGAATGAACTTCCTGAGAAAATGGTGGATGTGGGCACAATTACAACATTTAAAAGACATTTGGATAGGGACATGAACAGGAAAGGTTTGGAGGGATATGGACCAGGAGCGGGTAGGTGGGACTAGTTTAGTTTGAGACTATGGTTGGCATGGACTGGTTGGACCGAAGGGTCTGTTTCCATGCTGTATGGCTCTATAACTAAGACTGGTTCCAGGAATGAGTTCAATTTTGAGGAGGTATGGAGAGGCTGTCCCTACTCATGGAAGGAACAAGACTGAGAGGGCACATGTTGATAGTGATGTGCAAAACAAATGGCTCCATGTCTCTGAGTAGTTTGGGCACTGCCTGGAAATATGGTGGAGGCAGGTTCAACTGAGGCATTTAAAAATACATGAGGCGATTACCTGGATATGGGGAACGGGCAGGAGATTGGCACTGGATAATAGACATGGTGTAGGCATGAGCCCATTGTACAGCGCTCCAGCACAGAATTCCTGTTGACACTCGGTAGTGAAATACCGAGGGAGCACAACATTGTCAGAGATGCCAACTTTTGAATGAAACATCAAACTAAGGCTCTGCACCTGTTCTTCCCGGTGAATACTAAAGATCCCGTGGAATTATTTCAATAAGAGCACGGGAGTTCTCTCCAATATTTATTCCTCAATCTAAGTCTGGTCATTACTAAATGGTTCACTCTTTTTCTCATCCTCGTCTCCTACACAAACGTTGCAATAACTCAGTGACAAATCCAATTGGCTTCCCAGCTGCTACTTTTTCAGTTCTTTCTGATTTTATTTTGCGTATCTATCTGCTCCTCGCCCCATCTATTCTACTGTTCACATGTTGTTTGTTTTATTTTTGACTGGGGCTCGAGCTCCACTTTACTGACAGCCAACCTGCTGAGAGTTTCAAACTGCTTTAGCGTCTGAAGCACAGCCAGCAAGTTGGTGCTGACAGGAAGGCTGATCCTACCGAATTACTTCTGTTAGCAGGTCAGGCACCTGCAGTGAAATCCAGCAAGGCTCAGCTAATTTGTGTTTCTGCAGGAAGTTTGAACCGAGCCCTCAGTCCCTTTTTTTTTTCCATGACAGACCACTAATCTGATGTGAACATATACAATGTGAAATTGGTTCAAATTCCTGTTACGTATTTAAGAAGTATGCAATAAAACTCACTGATCTTTACAGCTAAGAAAAAGCCTTGGGCACCTTTTTTTGTGCAGTAATTTGTACTTATTTTGTCATTACCTATACTTTTCATGTCTACTCTGGTGGAAATATGCCATCTAGACATTGCAGTGGTGCCACAACCTAAAATAAGCAGTTTATTCCTGCTGCCTTGATTGCAACTGGAAAAGCCAGACAGTTTAACACTATGCGAAACAAGTGCAATTGGTCTGTAATCTGTATAGAATCATTGTATGGCACAGAAGCAGACCCTTCAGTCCAACTTGTCCATGCCAACCAGATTAAATTAATTAAATTAATTAAATTAAATTAATCTAGTCCCTCTAAACCCTTCCTATTCATATACCCATCCAGATGCCTTTTAAATGTTGTAATTGTACCAGCCTCCACCACTTTATCTGGCAGCTCCTTCCATACACACATCACCCTCTGCGTGAAAATGTTGCCCCTTAAGTCCCCTTTTAAATCTTTCCCCTCTCACCTTAAACCTATTTCCTCTAGTTTGGGACTCCACTACCCTGGGGAAAAAGATCTTGTCTGTTCACCTTATCCATGCCCCTCATGATTTTATAAATCTCTATAAGGTCACCTCTCAGCCTCTGACACTCCAGGGAAAATAGCCCCAGTCTATTCAGCCTCTCCCTATAGCTCAAACCTCCAACCCTGGCAATGTCTTTGTAAATCTTTTCTGCACACTTTCAAGTTTACCAACGCATTTCCAATAGCAGGGAGACCAGAACTGAACCCAGTATTCCAAAAGTGGTCTATTGTGATTTTTAAAGCACAGCAGATATGACTTTGTTAGTTTTTTTCATGTTCCACTCTAAGAGGTGCCTATACTTGTTTCCTTCTTGCAGTAGACCTCGCACTAAGTCCACAGCTGCTCTGCCCTACCTCATATTTTAAACTATCGAGAACAAATTTGAAATAAAGTCAAGGGCTGTGGGTGCTGGAGATCTGAAACAAAAATAGGAACTGCTGGTGAAACTCAGCAAGTCTGACAACATCTGTGGGAAGAAAGCAGAGTTAATGTTTGGAGTGTGGTGACCCTTCATCAGAATAAATCGGATGCTGGGGCGTTTAGGCTTTATGGTCAAGAATTTCCTCTGCTGACCACAACCAGCGTGATTCACTGCGAAATCCTTAAAACCTGTCTCTTTGACCAAGTTTTTTGTCATCAGCTCTAACAACTCCTTATGTTTCATATTTTAGTTTACAATTACATATCTGAAGTACTGAGACACTTCCTTATTATTTTACGTGTGCTGTACAAATGCAACTTGTTGTCGTTTGAATTATACCCCTAAACCTGTCTACTTTTCTGGGTGTATAGGAGCAGGAGTAGATCATTCAGTGCTTCACACCTGCTCCACCATTCGATAAGATCACGGCTGATCTGATTTTAGCCTCAACTCCATTTTCCTGTCTGCTCCTCCTAACCCTTACGTGTCAAGAATCGACCTCACTCAGCCTTCAATAATTTCATTGGCGAAGGGAATTCCTCAGACAGTGCATTGAGTATAGGAGTTGGGAAGTCTTGTTCCAAAAGGCCACCTTTGGAATACTGCATTCAGTTCTGGTCTTCCTGCTAAAGGAAAGATGTTGTTAACCTTGAAAGGGTTCAGAAAAGATCTGTAAGGATGCTCTCAGGGCTGGAGGGTTTGAACGAAAGGGAGAGGCTGAATAGGCTGGGGCTATTTTCCCTGGAGTATCGGAGGCTGAGGGGTAACCTTATAGAGGTTCGTAAAATCATGAGGGGCATTAGATAGGGTGAATAGCTAAAGTCTTTTTCCCAGGGTGGGGGAGTCCAAAACTGGAGGGTGTAGGTTTAAGGTGAGAGGGGAAAGATTTAAAAGGGACCGGAGGGGCATCTTTTTCACACAGAGGATGGTGTGTGTATGGAATGAACTGCCAGAGGAAGTGGTGGTGGAGGCTGGTACAATTACAGCATTTAAAAGGTACCTGGTTGGGTACATGATAGGTTTAGAGGGATATGGGCCAAATGCTGGCAAACGGGACTAGATTAATTTAGGATATCTGGTCAACATAGATATGTTGTACCGAAGGATCTGTTTCCATGCTGGACAACTCTATGACACTATGATTAGTGACTTCATGGGAGAGGGGATGAAAATGTCTCTGTTTTGAATGGGATCCCTCTTATTTTTAACCCTGTGTCCCCTAGCTCCTGTTTCCTGTACAATCGAAAACACCTTCCTCATATCCATTCTATGACGTCCTCTCAGCCTCTTGTATGATCCAATAAGGTCAACCCTCATTCTTCTAAATTCTTTATTGATTTATGCCCTGCCCATTCAACCTTTTCTAATGAGTAAAGGCCTTTCACCCTGCAGTCAGTCACCCTGCCTTTCCTTCCTTAATTTGCTCTTTTAAGACTACCTCATTGACTGATCCATCTTAAACCAGCTGTATCACTATCTCCTGCGACTTTGTGTCAAATTTTCTTTGATGACAAGCACCTTAGAGCATTTTATTATATTTAAATATAATTATATATTATATTGAAATAATGATGTTGTTGTTCTTCAAAACTTCACTCTTCTCAATGCCAGTTCTGTGGAGGGTAACCTTGTGTCTGAATTTCTAATGGAGATCTTTTATGTACCTGGAAATATAATGGGCCCAATCAGTGTAACCAAGTGAGGCCCAAGGATCAGGGAAATGTGGAACCCACATTTCCTCCAAATATTAAAATGAAAGTTTCAACTATCATTCGTGCACATTAATTCCACATCTTTGCATAGCTTTGATGTAACTTGTACATGTGCTGTAAAATACATTTGAGGAAACATAAAATACACTGCAGGATAAATTCTTTGTTCCCCAAAAAAATTGCATGAAACATGTTGTGCGTCATCAATTAAAGACGACTTCTTGGCAGCAGGCCTTTGGCGAGAGGCTGTGTAACTTGGGAGGGACAACTGGGACTCTATTCAAGCAGAGAGATTGATAGATGGCTATAAAATGGGGTTAGAGTAATTGATACCGAAAGAACCACGGATGCTGTAAATCAGAAACGAAAACAGAAATTGCTGGAACAGCTCAGCAGGTCTGGCAGTCTCTGTGGAGAGAAATCAGAGTTAATTCTCTGAGGAAGGGTCACTCGATCGGAAATGTTAATTGTAATTTCTCTCCACAAATGCTGCCAGACCTGCTGAGCTTTTCTAGCAATTTCTGTTTTTGTTAGAGTAATTAGGTTGTTTTTGACTGATGGGCTGAAGGGTCTTTTTTCTGTGCTGTCGACCTGTAACTCTATAAGGCTATGGTGAATTGCACCTATCACATTTGAGAGCATAACCCATATCCAAAATTCTAGGTCAGGTATTTGACTTACATGCTAGTTATGCGTGGGCACATTTGTATGGACTGAGTGTAAAACATTTTTCGGAATAACATCTTTTAAAAAAAAAGTAAGGAGTCCCATCCAGAAATTCCATGAGGAATATGTGGGAGTTCATTGGAAATGATTCCTACAAACCAGTACACTTCCTGTTTTATACTACATTTGCAATTCTCTGCAGCAGTGCCAACATGGTAGCTGTCCTCGATGTCAGTTGTCCCAGGCTCGGGAAGGGAAGCTCCTGGTTTTGATTTCTATATGGTTGGTGCCACTAAGAAACTTTATTTGTGGATGCCAAAGCTTGGGCAAGATCAGGTTCAATCATGGCTCTTCACTCTCGACTAGCATGCCAACCTCCATGGAGCAGATTGGTAGCAAAGAATGAGCTTCCAGACAGCTGATAATATCTCACTTTGAGTCTTTGGAAGGAGCAGGGAGGAAACAAAAGTAAGATGTCAGCAGGAAAATATTACCTTTAATATTTATCCCAGTTAGCTCCGAGTTTAGATGCGAGAAGACATAAAGAAGGAATTTTCTGTGCATGTAAGTATTACAGCTGTCAAGAAGGTCTTTTTAGCTGTCTAGTTTCACGCTAACTCTTTGAAGCTTTGGCAATCCGTTGGTCAACAAGGGGATTAAAGTGGTTGCCAATGGCAGGGAAGCTAGATTTAAGCTGCAAAAGCAGAGACTGGTAGCTAGGGAAAGCTAGCTCAGCATGTATGTAAACCTAGTGTCCTACTGGCTACAGTGCAGAAAAATCATTAGCGAACAAGCCAATATTGAGAACTCAGTTTTTTGCCTGAGGTGGAATCTGTGATACAGCCACAGCCCATTAAATTTCATCCATCACAAAACGCAAACAAATTGCTTTCAAAGTCTTGTTTCAAATACTGAAGTTGCTCTGGTTGTCTCCCTTAGTTACCATCAAAGCATTCTAGTTAAAACACCATTTCCCAGTCAGCTGTCTCATTTATTCCAATGGGGGAAAAACACAGAAGCTTGCAGCCAATTTTAGATTAATAATCAGAAATGGTCAAAATATTTGGAATTAACAGCATCCTTTAGGGCGGAATTTATTCGCTACATTGTGTCGAGACTTGCAAGGACTCCCTGCTACGTACAGTCCATCTGTGAGAGTTTAATTGGGTCTGTGACAGAGAACAACGATAGCCGCTATCATCTTTGTTGCTACTATTTGGTGGACCATTTGATAAATTTAAACAAAAATAATGCAATAATTTTAAAAAGACTTCACAATCTTAACCTTTAGCATTTGTGTCATCACAGTCCATACAGACTGGGAGACTTTTTTTTTGACATCATCTTTCTTGTGATGCTACACTGCAACAGCTAATGAGTTATTATTATTGGACATCAACTTTCTCTAATCTTCAAAATAAATTTGTAACTATCACAACTGAATTAACACCTTTTAAACGATCCTGAAACTCGAATGAACATTTTAGGGCTACCCTGTGGAATTTGTTTTAACCTATTCAGCGGAGGGATATTGATTTCTGACCCTTGGACAGAATCATGGTGCTCCCATTGGCTTTAGAGGAGAGACATAGACTTGTTACACAGGTTGGTAATGTCCCTGAACCCTGCTCTCTTAGCAACTCCACTGGAATTAAGTTCAGGGTAAGATGGTCCCTGGTTGACCCCCCCTGCCCACTACCAATTGAGGTCCTTAAATATCAATTAAGGAGCATTTAAGAGCAGCCCACTGCTGCTTGGATTAACTGGCATTTGTGCATTCGACAGGTCAACCTGCAGAGACAGCTTACCAACCTGGTGGAGGTGTTGGCTGCTCATTTGATCAAAAGTAATTGGCGCTGAGGGTTTGTTTGCTAATATCATCCATACACTGATGCCCCTGACCTCTCCCAGTGACCCACAAGCCTGCTATCCCGTCTCTCCTACCCACCCACCACCCCCCGGCCTTGAATCACTTGCCTCACACCATGTGAGAACCAACATGACCCTGGGTGTAATTCCAGCAACAGCCAGTGCCTCTTCAGTGGTGCTGTTGAGGGGGAGAATGCCAGCCTCTGATTCGCTGGCAGCTCTTATGGAGCAGGACCTCCACCCTCAGAGCGCTCATTTTAGATGAAGATCTTCCAGTGCCACCCCCAGTCCCACATTGGCGTTAAAGTGAGAGAGCCTCCCCTTAAGGTGTCTGTGATGGGTCTTTGACCAGCTGTCCAGCTGACTGGTGAAACCCTACCTCCTCAGCAACAGCCTATGGCCATACTAGTCTGAAAACGCCCGATCTTGTCTGATCTGAGAAGCTAAGCAGACTCAGGCCTGGTTAGTGCTTAGATGGGAGACCACCTGGGAATACCAGGTGCAGTAGGCTTAGGGGTGGCACGGTGGCTCAGTGGTTAGCACTGCTGCCTCATAGTGCCAGGGACCTGGATTTGATTCCAGCCTTGGGCGACTGTCTGTGTGGAGTTTGCATATTCTCCCTGTGTCTGCATGTGTTTCCTCCCCCAATCCAAAGATGTGCAGGTTAGGGTGGATTGGCCATGCTAAATTGCCTGATGTATTGATTAGGTGGGTTATAGTAGGAGGGTCTGGGTTGGATGCTCTGAGGTTCGGTGTGGACTTGTTGGGCCAAAGGGCCTGTTTCCACACTGTTGGGATTCTATGGTCCCCACCCATTGTGTCTGACCTGGCTTGCTTCTTCTAATCTCCCATATTAACTTTAAAAACATTTACTTTTAAATTATTTTGCTTTTTGCTGGCGAAATAACCCCACAGAGGCTGATATAACAAGACCAAGTCACCGTTTATTTACATGTGCATAGTACTTGGCATTGATCCAGCTCCCTCCAAGCCAGCTCTCAGAGTGAGCAGGATGTCTGACCCTCCTGTTTATATCTGTCAGCCAGGGCTCCCTGATTGGACCAGGTTAACAGCCCCAATCAGGGAACTCATACTCTGTGAGGTCCACCAGGCTGACCTCGTTACAATCACTACAACTAGAAATAAGGGGTGAATACAAAAAGATAAAAATTTAAAAAAAAACAAGACAGACTTATCTCTGTTCACAAATCTAACATGGAGGTTACTGGTGTTTAATGTTATTAGCCAAACAGTTGCCTTCATGATCCTTATTTTTGCAGAATGTTGAGATTCTACAGTTCTGATTCCTTTGGATCATGATTAAATTACAGCGTTTAGTGAGAAAGAGTTGTCCTGCTTCCTTTTATCTGGTTTGTAGCACCTTGAGTGAGAAAACATCTTTGTTTGCCTGAATAGAGAGATGACGAGGGGATAGCTCTCTTACAATGATCTTCATAACATGCTAACACCCGAACCCAGGTTGATGCATGTGAGAACATGCAGTCCCATTAGCACCCTCCAGCAGAATTGAAACTGACTGTTTAACTCCAATCCTTGTGTATTCCTCAAAGACAAAGACATGAAATGTATCTACAGTTTGGGACATTAATTCACAGGGGGTTGGGGTGCCTTACTGTTGAGCAGAAATTTGCTAACTCCTCATTACCTTTGTAGTTTCAAGAGATCACAGTGCAGTCGCTTTTGAATGGCCTCTTCCACTATTTTGAAGGGCTGTACTTAAAGTTCCCTTTGCATCTGTGGGTGTGACATTCTGTCTCTCTCTCTCTCTCCAGGCATCAGTTATATGTATATCTGTAACCATTTTGGACTGTATCAGCCCTCTTTTAAGATGGCACATTTTGGAATTAATGGTTTTTATAAAATGCACAATACACCAGGGGTCTGACCTCTGGTCATGACAGAGGAGGTGAATTCCTATAATGCAGCGCAAAATACATTCATAACGTTGTGTGTCGAACCCAACAGTCTTAGTCTTGAGGAGTGGATCAACAATTGGAGAGACAGAGATCCTGCACCATGGGTAGTTATTACCATTAAGTTACTGTTAATGTGTTTCTGCTGGTTTCTTTAGTTTGCATTTGGTGGTGTGATGGGGTTCGTTTTTGATCTTTTGAAATATTCCAAGCCAGCTTTACCCAAATTGGCACATTTGAATCTTGCTGGTAGATTTTTTTTTTGTTTGTCAATGTAGCCCAGTGCACGTACAGAGGTGAGTCCGGATTTGTAAAATCGGAAATCATTCTCTTCTTATAGCTTATAGATTTTCTTTATTCATTCATGGGATGAGGGCATCACTGGCCAGGCCAGCATTTATTGCCCATCCCTAATAGCCCAGAGGACAGCTAAGAATCGGTCACGTTGCTGTGGGTCTGCAGTCACACGTAGGCCAGACCAGGTAAGGATGGCAGTTTCCTTCTCTAAAGGACATTAGTGAACCAGATGGGTTTTTACAACAATCAACAATGGATTCATGATCATCATTAGACTCTTAATTGCAGATTTTCATTGAATTCAAATTCCACCACCTGCCGTGGTAGGATTCAAATCCAGGTCCCAACAACATCTCTGGGTTAATGGTCCAGCAATAATACCATTATCGTTTCCCCTATATGTCCACCACATTGTCTCTCTCTCCTGATTTCGCTCTAGCTGTCTGCCTTCACAGCATAAATAATTCTCGCAGGAAAACATACAAGTGGCTGATTTTCCTTTGCCCCACATCTGGTCAGTTGGGGAGAGTGAATTGAAGCAGAAACGTACCACACTGCGCACAACTCTTATTCCTTGGACACTCCAGTGTCTGAAATACAGTAAAATGCTTGCATTATTGTGTGTCTTCTCCATTTCTTTAACCCACTTTGTGTCACTTTTGGTCACTATGTACCAGGAATGATTCATAATTATGTAAAGAGGTGAACAAAGATTTCTTCTGAACCCAGGAAAAACCATTTCGTCATGGAGTCTGGCTAGATCAGGGATGGGTTGGGGAAGGACACCGTTGAGTCACTATTCCAAAAAAAACCTGACATTTATACTGTAACAGCACACAACGTCCCACCACCCAATTTTTCTGAACCGGTAATTTGACCCAGTGCTCAGCGACCAAGCCCAATCAGCTGAACCAATGGATTCAGGCAGATTTAATGTGAGCATGATAGTAAACTTGTGGATGACAAAAGGTTGGCCAGGTGTTTGATAGTGAGGAAGAAATTCTTGGGTTATAGGAAAATACAAACCGATTGGTCTGATAGGCAGATCAGTGGCTGACGTAAGTGAACCCAGATAAGTGTGAAGTGAAGCACTTTAGAAGATGCAACAAGACAAGAGAGTACTCAATGAATAGCAGGATACTAGGAAGCTCAGAAGGATCTTGGGATGTTTGTCCACAGATCCTTGAAGGTGGCAGGACAGATTAATGGGATGGTTACAAAGGTATACAGGACACTTGCCTTTATCCTCTGTAGCATAGATTATAGGAGCAGGGGGAGGGTGTGTTGGAGCTGTCAGGATTTTAGCCTTTAACTGGAGTATTGTGTGCAATTATGGTCATTGCACTATAGGAAGGATGTGATAGCATTGAGGCATATAAAGAGATTCACCAGGATGTTCCCTGGGATGGGGCAGTTTAGCGATGAAGAGAGGCTGTATAAAGCTTTGGGTTGTTTTCTTTAGAGCAGAGGAGGCTGAGGGGAACATGATAGAGGTGTATAAGGTTATGAGGGGCATGTACAGGGTGGATAGAAAGTGACTGTTCCCCTCAGTTGCAGGGTCAGTAACAAGGAGGCATCATTTTTGGGTGAAAGACAAGAGGGGATTTGAGGAAAAACTTTTTCACCCAGAGGGTGGGGTGCCTGGGAGCATGGTTGAGGTAGGAAACCTTTATGTAGGATGAGCACTTAAAATATCATAACATTCAAGGCTATGGACCAAGTGCTGGAAAGTGAGACTAGTATATGTCGCGCTACATGTAATCCCACCATACTGTTCTGTGTTTGTAAAATCTTCCTAACTGTCCTGTTTTGACACCGTTACCTTGATTACTTGTGATTATCTCTCTGCCTTAACTAATTTGTTACTTTTGTTAGTTCCTCGACTCTGATACCAACTCATGTAGTTCCAGCCATTTGGTTTGTCTCTCATGCCATCTTACTTTCGATTATTTGTAATTATCTCTCTGCCTTAATTAATCGGTTCTTAGGTCATCCCTGCACTTGTTATTCAAGCTGTCGACACTTTATTCTCATCGTTTGTGTTAATCTGTTGACGCGTTTAATTACCTGCCACGACTTGTCATTCAGCCTGTTGACACTGCTCACACTATTTGTACTTATCTGTCAACACTCTTCATTACCTGGTATTGCCTTGCCATTGTCTCCCTGTCTATATATTCTGTGCCTGCGCTCTTCCCTCCACTTCATCTGAAAGCTTCTGATTTTGAATCAACCTGTTGGACCGTAACCTGGTGTCATGTGACATCTGGCTTTGTCCACCCCAGTCC
>NC_063352.1:43314062-43327625 GCF_021869965.1 Rhincodon typus | reverse complement strand
GGTTTAAGGTGAGGGGGGCAAGATTTAAGAAGGACCTGAGGGGCAACTTCTTCTTGCAGAGACTGGTGCATATATGGAAAGGGCTGCCTGGGAAAGTTGTTGAGGCAGGTACAATAGCAACATTTAAAAAATATTTGGATAGGTACATGAATGGGAAGAGTTCAGAGGGATATGGACCAAATGTGGGCAAATGGAACTGCTAAGTGGGCACCATGGTCAGCATGGACCAGTTTGACCAAAAGGCTTGTTTCCATACTGTATTACTCTCTGACTTTATTACTGTGCCTGCAACTGCCTGGTATCTAAACTCTGGAATTCCCTTCCTAAGCCTCTCTGTCTCTCCACTTCTTTCTCCTCCAAGTTGTTCTTCTTTAACTGAGCCTTTCTGGAGCTCGAACTAGCAGAGCACAGGGGTACTAAGAAATGACAATGTTAATGATTGGTACATCACCATCTCTGTTTCACCGGCAAAATCTAGTCAGTGATTTCTCCACTTGCCTTAGTCTGAACTCTTCTCTGTACAAGAGCTGGAAGATTATTAGACATAAGAAATAGGAGCAGGAGTAGGCCATCTGGCTCATCGAGCTTGGTCCACCATTCAATATGATCATGGCTGATCTCTTTGTGGACTAAGGTCCACTTACCCACCCACTCAACATAATCTTTCATTCCTCTACTATTCAAAAATCCATCTACCTTTGCCTTAAAAACATTCAACGACGTGGCCTCAACTGCTTCACTGGGCAGGGAATTCCACAGATTTACAACCCTTTGGGTGAAGAAGTTCCTCCTCAGCTCCGTCCTAAATCTGCTCCCCCTTATTTTGAGGCTGTGCCCCCTAGTTTCACCCACCAGTGGAAACATCCTCCCTGCTTCTATCTTATCTATTCCCTTCATAATTTTATATGTTTCTATAAGATCCCCCCTCCCATTCTTCTAAATTCCACTCAGTATAGGTCCAGTCTACTCAATCTCTCCTAAGCCAACCCACTCAACTCCAGAATCAACCTTGTGAACCCCCTGCAGTGTCAGTACATCCTTTCTCAAATAAGGAGACCAAAACGATATTATGATTGTAAAATAGTGAGAAGAGTTGGAAAATAACCTAAAACAAACGGCAAACCACTATATGTGTCAGAAATCACCTGAAATAATAACCACCTGACTTGATAAATGAAGTGATCTTATGCATTTTAGATTTATCTAGATAGAATGTTTTTAAAGAAATTATCGAGGGAAAATGGCCACGCAACTCTGTATCTTTCAGTATTAGCCCCAGATATGTAAATGGCCTTAACGCAGCCCTATTCCTCATTCTCTGGATCCCATCTGCAGGCTGTCAAGAATCTATAGAGACAAATAAAAATGGAATATACCAGGAACACCCAGTAAACATTGTGGAGAGGAAATCAGAGTTAATGTTTCAGGTCGATTGGCTTTCCTCAAATTTGCAGCCTGACGCCCAACATAATCCAGAAGGAATATGCTGAGGTTCTGTGACCTGGGGTACAATACTTTCACATGCAATCTCTTCCAGAATTTCAGATCAACCATACACGTACTCTACCGAACTGAAGTATCAGCCTGGATAATGCCCTCAATTCTCTGAGGTGGGAGTTAAACCAACAACCTTCTGATTGTTGCAAGTTTAGCCAACATTTTAATCTTAATGCGCATTGACTTCAGCTTTGGGCTCGTTAGCACCCTTTTAGCTGTGCCAGGCATTATATTGATGACGTTATCGAATGGCGATGCGGGCCTGAAGGGCCGAATGGCCTACAGTTGGTCCTATCTTCAATGTCTCCTATATTTAGCTCATCAAGTTAGTTTGGTAGAGGCCTGTAGTGCCGGTCCATCATGATGCCAAGCAGATTTAATGCGAGCGACGCCATTTTGGAGCACAATACTTCAATGAGTGCACTCTTTTACCCTCACAGGGTTGAACAAGTGTCAAGGGGCAGGAAAGATCTCCCCACTTCTCCCCAGCCAACCCCATACACTTCCGTTCCTGTCCAACATTATTTAAAGAGGTTATCAACTATTTACTTTAGTTGCTGGTTGATTTTTTTCTTCTGGCAGTTGGCAATATTCTACAAGTATTGTTCCTTTCATTAATGCCGTAGAATCACAAAGTCTCTACCATCATGTAAGAGGCTATTTGGCTCATTGAGTCTACACCAACCCTCCAAACAGCATTCACCCAGACCCAGCCTCATCTACTCTACCCCTGTAACCCTGCATTTCCCATGGCTAATCCACCTAACCTGCACATCCCTGGAATGTGGGAGGAAATGACAGGCTCCAATCTCCTCCTCTGTACTTCTTGACAGTTTCTGAGAGGCCAGACAATCGAGGAATTTATTGGGAATTACCATCAACCTTTTTATGCATATTACGTCATCAAAGTCTTCACGCGAGCCATTTGGATCAGATCTCTCGAGTGATTGTACCTCCTAAGCAGCTGTCACATGTATTATCCTTTCCTCCAGTCTGCCTGTACCCACACTGTGTTCTCTTTTCCAACATGTTTAGAATTCACTTCTGTCTTGCCCTCTATAATGCGCATAGCGGCAGGATCTATATTTGCTGGTAATTTTTATGACTACATCCATGGGATTGGGTTCAAGACAGACTGGTGGAGCAGAAGGCAAGGTCAGGAACAGTCTTCAAGCTTAGGCTCCTCTACATCACTGCTTGTTAGGTATAAAAGTTAATACTACAAAACAAAGTATTCGGAGATAAACCAAGCTCTAATCTTTCCGTTATATCACTGAAAGACTTTATTCCATAAACTCTACCACTTAGTACGAGTCAGTCTACTCTTATGCTGCTCTGTGTATGTTTCTTCTTTATTTCCTTCTTCATTCTGCCCACACAGTGCTATTTAGCAGAGATAGTAGGAACTGCAGATGCTGGAAAATCTGAGATAACAAGGTGTAGAGCTGGATGAACAGAGCAGGCCAAGCAGCATCAGAGGAGCAGGAAGGCTGACATTTCGGGCCTAGAAGCTTCTAGGCCTGAAACGTCAGCCTTCCTGCTCCTATGATGCTGCTTGGCCTGCTGTGTTCATCCAGCTCTACACCTTGTTATCTCAGTGCTATTTATGCCCAGTGAGTAGCAGCACAGCGACATCACAAAGTTGCTCCAGGGACCGAAAGACTTGGAACAATTGGAACTGGTGGCTGTCAGTGGAAACTCAACTGAAAGGAGATTTCGTCATCATCATCAATCTCTGCTTCCTCTTACATTTCTTACTTTTGCACCAGTTCCCAAACAGGCTGAAAGGAATAGGCAGAAAGGAAGTGGTGTGGTGGGATTGATGGTAGGGGAGGGTGGTATACAAAGAGAGCAAGGGTTCAAAAGAATGCGAGTACAAAAGAGAACGAGAGGGAGTAAGTCATCTGACCCCTCAAGCCTTTCAGTTCCCCCTTTCAGATGGCTGATCTGTTTCTGGCCTTAAATCCACTTGGTCTGCCTTGCCCTTATAACCCAGTTCTCTGGTTGATATATATTTAATGATTGAACCACTTCTGGTGTCCTCTGGAGGAGAACGCCGAAGATTAATAACCCATGGAGAGAAAGAATTCTTCCTCTTTGCTGTCTTAAATGGAAGACTGAAAACTGTGCCACTTTGTTTGATAATCCTACTGAAGGGAAACATCCTTTCAGCATCTATCCTGCCAACATTCCTCAGAATCTAAAATATTTCAGTGAGATCACCTCTCATTCGTCTAAACTCTATTGGTTTCTCCCCAGCCTGCTGAACCTTTCTTCATAACACAAAGCCATCATCCCAGGACCCAGCCTGGCTGAACATCTCTGAACTGATTCCAATGTAAACTCCACACAGAGAGTCACCCAACAGAGGTCCCTGGCGCTGTGAGGCAGCAGTGCTAACCACTGAGCCACCATGCTAAGGTCATTGGGCAAGGAGACCAAAACCGTAGGCTGCAGTACTCCCAGCTGTAGCCTCACCAATATCCCACACAGCAGCAAGACTTCTCAACTGTAATACTCCGTCTGCTTGTAATAAAGGCTGACATTTTGTTCGCCTTCCTAATGACTTGCTGGGTCTACATGCTAAGACTGTTTATAGCTTGTATGTTTGAAGATGCTGTGGGGTGAGAAGTTATGGGAAGCTTAGATATGACTATCTTTGCTTTCAACTTTGCCACAGCTTCAGCCATAGCTGCCCTAATGACCCCAAGTGCTCATTACTCCATTGAAGTGAGGTCAGTCCCTTCTGCTGCCTCTATTTGTTTGTCACTTTGTCATGTGAGCAACCGAGAGAGAGTAGTGTGTTAGTGGGTGTTGTTTCGGATGATGTGGCTGGTGTAGTTGAATAGCAGTGGGATGTAGGTGTGAGGCTTA
This sequence comes from Rhincodon typus, assembly GCF_021869965.1. Taxonomy (NCBI): domain Eukaryota; kingdom Metazoa; phylum Chordata; class Chondrichthyes; order Orectolobiformes; family Rhincodontidae; genus Rhincodon; species Rhincodon typus. Next base: position 43,323,254 of record NC_063352.1, on the reverse strand, counting down.
TAGCAGTGCTAAGAATAAGCTGGATTTTGTTTTGAATTGAGTGGAACAGATTTTAAGCATGAGCTGTGATTGATAGAGATTGTTGCTAAGTGGTTGATAGGGATGCGGTACACTCTATGGAAGGTAAGGCTAATGGTGAGTTGATAGGATGTAATATGTGAAGATGAATTCACTGACCTTGACCACACATGTGAGGACGTAGAATCCCTACAGTGTGGCAGAAGACCATTCGGCCCATTGAGTCCACACTGACCCACTGCAGAGCATCCTATCCAGACCCATACTCCTACACCATCCCTGTTACCCTGCATTTCCCATGGCTAGCCCACCTAGCCTGTACATCTGTGGACACTATGGATAATTTAGCATGGTCAATCCACGTAACCCGCACACCTTTGGACTGTGGAAGGAAACCGGAGCACTTGGATGAAACCCACGCAGACACGGGGAGAATGTCCAAACTCCACACAGATAATCACCTGAGGGTGGAATCCAACACAGGTCCCTGGCACTGTGAGGGAGTAGTGCTAACCACTGAGCCACCGTGCCAAGGTCATTGACCTTGGAGCCACAGAACCACAGAAATGATACAGCACAGAGGGCACCATTGAAAGCATACTGTCCGGGTGCATAACAGCCTGGTATGACAACTGCTCTGCCCAGGACCGTAAGAAACTACGGAAGGTGGTGTGCACAGCCCAGACCATCACAGAAGCCAACCTTCCATCCATTTACACGGCTCGCTGCCGCTGAAAGACTGCCAATATCATCAAAGACACATTGCGCCCCGGTAATGACCTCCTACAAACTCTTCCATCAGGCAGAAGATACAGAAGCCTGAACACACGCACCAGCAGGTTCAGGAACAGCTGCTTCCGGGCTGTTTTTAGACTGACAAATGGACTCTCTAGCCTCAAATAACGCTGATCTTGCTAACGTTGATCTCGCCCAGTGCACGCCCTGTGCAGTGTAACCTGTATGCCTGTGTCTAAGTCTTTTTGATCTGTACATACTTTGCTTACTGTGAACTGCCTGTACTGCTCATAAACAAAGCTTTTCACTGTATTTCAGTACACGTGACAATCAATCAATTCAGTCTAACATGTCCAAGCTGATCTAAAGACAGTCAGATGCCCTTTCTAACCCCATCAAGCCCTAAAGTACTGTGACTGCCACAGCTATTTGCTCCCACTCACTGTATGTGTAAAGCCGCCTCGTCTCCCATCAACAAGCAAAATCTCTTATATAAGATAACAAGGTGCAGAGCTGGATGAACACAGCAGGCCAAGCAGGATCAGAGGAGCAGGAAAGCTGACGTTTCGGGCCTAGACCCTTCTTCAGAAACCATCTCTTCCTGTGCATCATGCCACATTGGAGAATCTTGGGGCCCAATCTCCACTGCCATTCTGGGATCTTTCCCAAGTCAACGTCCTTCCTTGTAAAACTTCCAGCATATACTCCTGTGAAAATGCAGCTCCCTCTTTCTTGAGGTGCAGGCTGATACGAAAGCTACCTCGACCTCATGCTAGTGTCGATAGTGTTGAGTGACCCGTTCAGGTGAGCAACCAGTCTACGCTGTGCTCAGCTCTCACTGCACACTGTGATCGTGTAAATGAGCAGGCAGCACAATGTGGGGAAACAGCAGCTGGTGATTATTTGCTTGTTGCAATGTTCAAGCTTCTTTTCAGACCTTCCCGGCTCAAACCTCTGATTAAAATTGTTATTCATTTTCCAAAGACTGTCCGATTCGGTGTTATAATCAGTGAAATCATTTTCAAAGAAATGTGACATAATTCTAATTCTGTACTCCTTCTGCCTATTGTTCGTTCCTTTTATTTTGAATGATGCAATTTCACTTTGCCATATGCAGAGTGATTACCAGCAACCTTTTGCAGTAGATTGCATTGGATTCAATCTTATCAACCACAAAGTCCATTTAGTCACAGAGATTTAAACCTCTCAAGCTTACTCTTTGGATTAATGAAAGGAACGTTGGGTTTCAAATATGAGGGAATTCATATGATATTAAAAAGTGAAGATTAACAAGTAGCTATTTTTAGTGGTGTGTGAATGCAAATAATGGAACTTTGTTGTTCCTGCAGCAACATGGTTCATTAACATGCTAAGCATGGTTACTCAGGACTCTCAGGAGCTGTACAAAACACATCTGCTCCCTCTGCATACTCATGTAGACCTCTTTTGTCTCTACCTAAGAACTGTCAGACTTCAACAAGAGCGCAACATGCCATGAATATTTAAACCTTTCAGAACCATTAGCTTATACGACAGAGCATATTCTAATTAAATCACTAAGGAGATAAGAAAGGGAGGAATGTATAAGGTTGTGCAGGTTAGCTGGATTGACCGTGTTAAATGGCCCGTAGCATCCAGGGAGAGTAGGAACTGCCGATGCTGGAGAATCTGAGATAACAAGTTGTGGAGCTGGATGAACACAGCAGGCCAAGCAGCATCAGAGGAGCAGGAAAGCTGACATTTCAGGTCTGGCCCCTTCTTCAGAAATGGGGGAGGGGAAGGGGATTCTGAAATAAATAGAGAGAGGGGGAGGCGATGATAGAAGGTGGATAGAGGAGCAGATAGGTGGAGAGAAGATGGACAGGTCAAGGAGGCGGGGATGACGACAGTAAAGGTGAGTGCAGGTAGGGAGTTGGGATGGGGGTTGGTCAGTGAGGTGGGAGGGGCGGGTAGGTGGGAGGGGAGACGGACAGGTCAAGGAGGCAGAGATGAGGCTAATAGGTAGGAAGTGGTGGTGGGGGTTGGTCAGTGAGGTAGGAGGAGCAGATAGGTGGGAAAAAAGACAGACAGGTCAAGGAGGCGGGGACGAGACAGGCTGGTTTTGGGATGCGGTCGGGGGTGGGGAGATTTTGAAGCTTGTGAAGTCCATATTGAGGCCATTGGGCATCCAGGGATGTGTGGATTAGGTGGGTTAGCCATAGGAAATGCAGGGTTACAGGGATAGGGTAAGGGATACTGCTCAGTGGGATGCTGTTCAGACGTTTGGTGTGGACCTGATGGGCCGAATGGCCTGTTTCTCACTGCAGGGATTCTAGAGGAAGGAGACAGGAGAATGTTATGGAGACATTGAGCCATAGAGTTGTGCAGCATGGATACAGACCCTGAGCCACCGTGCCACCCATGGTTTGCTGCATGCAAGTTGACAGTTGCATTTCATGCATTACAACAGTGACTACACTTCAAAAATGTAAACAGTACAAGAAGAAATACGAGCAGGAGTAAGCTATTCAACTCGTCGAGTCTATCCCCATTCAATCAGATCATGATTGAACCAATTATAAGCTTCAACATTACTGCCTATTCCCAAAACACTCTGTCAATCAAAAACCTGTCCAACACAGCTTTGTGAAATATTCACAGTCGACTCAACTTCCATTGTATTCTGCAGAAGAGATTTCCATAGACTAAATATCTCTTAGAGCCATAGAGATGTACAGCATGGATAAAGACCAGGTATCCTAAATAAATCTAGTCCCATTTGCCAACATTTGGCCCATATCCCTCTAATCCCTTCCTGTTCATGTACCCATCAGATGCCTTTTAAATGTTGTAATTGTACCAACCGCCACCCCTTCCTCTGGCAGCTCATTCCATACACACACCACCCTCAGCGTGAAAATGTTACCCCTTACGTCCCTCTCACCTTAAACCTATACCCTCTAGTTTTGGACTCCACTACTCTGGAGAAAAGGCCTCGGTTGTTTACTCTATCCATGCCCCTCATGATTTTATAAACCTCTATAAGGTCACCCCTCAGCCTCCGACACTCCAGGGAAAATAGCCCCAGTCTATTCAGCCTCTCCCTATAGCTCAAACCCTTCAACCCTGGCAACATCCTTGTAAATCTTTTCTGAACCCTTTCAAATTTCACAACATCTTTCCTATAACAGGGAGATCAGAATTGAATGCAGTATTCCAATGTACAGCCGCAACATGACTTCCCAACTCTTATACTCAATGCACTGACCAATAAAGGCAACCGTACCAAACGCCTTCTTTACTAACCAGTCTATGTGCGACTCCACTTTCAAGGAACGATGAACCTGCACCCCAAGGTCACTTTGTTTAGCAACACTCCCCAGGATCATAACATTAAGTGTATAAGTTCTGCTCTGATTGATACAAAGAGAATTGCTCAATCGGAATGCAAGTGCAGATACAATGGGCTGAATGGCCTCCTTCTGCACTCCAGTTATTCTGTGATTCGGAGACACTGGGACGCCCCAGCATGGTAAAACAGTAACTCCATAAAAAGAGTCCTTCTTTCAGATAGACACAACTTGGTAAAGGGCCAAATCTCTGCAACAGACCAAGGAGTGTACAAGTGTAATAATATAATTTCCAGCGCTCACAGTACCAGTTCCTGCTGTGCCCATGGGTCACGGAAGGCCTTAAGCTGGCACCCTTTCCCCTGCACCAGGAGCACCTGGGCACAGTCAAGGAGAGGCAGAGGAGAGGCAGATAGCCAGAGTAAACACCAAGCTGTAGATGAGGGTCAGCATGTATTGCAGCCAGTTAGCGCACAATTCTTTCAACACTAAGGCACTAGGTTTCAATGAGCACTAACATATGGAAAGTAAAGCTTTCCTTCTTGTTGGCATATCTGAGGTAGGTTTAGACAACCTCAGTGTAGTTCCTAATGGCCGTGAACCTGCAGTTCATCCATTCAAACTTGTTATTATCTGATTCAAGACTGGAAATTAGGATATCTGGGGAAATAAAAAGCACTCGTCTGAAGCTGGGTTACAACATTCGTTGTATCAAGCCTTCCTCTGTGTTTGCTTTGGGCCCGATCTCTTACGCAAAGCAGTTACCAGTGATTGTAGTAAAGGACTCAGGCCTGAGCTTGATGCGGCAAAACTGGTTGAGAGAGATTCACCTTGCTTGGCTTAACATTTTTCGATTAGAAAATGGCTGCCTGTGTGAAGTCCTACTTAATTACCCAGAACTCTTCCAGGAAGGTCTAGGAACTATCAAAGGAGCCAAGGCCACCATGCATCTTGATCAGGAAATAATCCCATGATTCTGCAAGGCCGCCCAGTGCCATTTGCATTACAGGCAAAAGTAGAAGCAGAAATCAGGAGGCTGGAAAGCGAAGGAATCGTCAAACCAGTCCAGTTTGCAGAATAGGCAGCACCAGTTGCACTAATTGTTGGTTTGCCCTTTGTGGGGATTTTAGACAAATGGTAAACTGCTTTTCACAGCTGAATAAATACCCAATCCTTCCCATAGAGGCTTTATATGCAAAGTTGGGAGGGGGGCTGTCCTTCACAAAGCTGGACATGAGCCATGCGTACTTGCAATTGTGCTTAGATAAGGATTCCCAGAAGTGGGCTACCATTAGCACTCATAAGGGTTGGTACTGCCATTTGGGGTATCGTCAGCCTGTGCAATTTTTCAGTGAATAATAGAGAACATTTTTACAAGATCTACCATTTATCGCGATAACGTGCTAATAACAGGGAAGACCAATAAGGAGCACTTAGAGAACTTGGACATAGTCCTTAGACATTGATCCCAGGTGGGTGTACACCTTAAAAGGGAATAATGTTCGATCCAGGCACACCAAATGATCTATTTGGGCTACAGAGTCAACAAGAATGGGTTACACCGATTGGAAGATTAAAGTGAGGCAGACCCAAGGTGCTCCAGCTCCCATGTCTGTACCAAAGCTTAGGTTTTCTCTTGGGCTGGTGAATTATTATGGAAAGTTCATACATAACCTGGCCTCCATCCTGGCATGATTGCATCAAGGGTCAACCTTGGAAATGGTTGCATAGCCAAGCCCTAGCTTTTGGGGAAGTGAAGAAACAGCTGTCATCCTCTAAGGTGTTGACACACTATGATCCCAAGCGAGATCTGGTATATGACATGCGATACCTCCCTATATGGCATTGAGGTAGTATTAGCTCATAGGTGGCCCAATGGAGAAGAAGGCCCAACAGCATATGTATCCAGGACATTGGCTAATACAGAGCGTAAGTATGCACAGATAAGATATGGCAGTCATACTTGGAATCAGGAAATTCCAGCAATACCTTTACGGACATAAATTTTTAATAATAACAGACTGCAAAGGCTTGCTAGGTCTACTTAAAGAGGTCAAAACGTGTCATCCACAGCTTCAGGCTGAATTCAGCAGTGGGCTCTAATACTTAAGTGCGTTTAATTACAAGTTGGAACATTGTCTGAGAAGCCAAGTAACAAATGATGATGTGTTGAGCCACCTCCCACTGGAAGATAGACCACTGGTGATACTGCCACTGGAAGAGGGCATAATGGTTTTAAATTTACTGGACGCACTTTCAGTCACAGCTGAAAATATCAGACTCTGGATGCAGAAAGATCCAATCCTGGCAAAACTGAAGCAGCTGGTGGTATTTTTCAGTATAACCAATCCACTTGGATATCAAGGATCTTCTCCATCATAGACACTGCTGGACCAGCATTTGTCATGTCTGCTTGAATGTTGTAGCTTAATACTAGCTACAATCCATGGAATCACATGTTATACGACAGAAACTGCAGCAGACTATTCAAGAAACATTTGCACAATTAAATATGAAAGAAGAATGGAGTATCTGATTTCTTCTGAATTTGTGGAGTTAATAGCTTAGGTCTTTGTTGTGTAGAGAAGCATGAAATTTCAAGAGGAAAAATTTGAATAATTAGTTCAGGATCAATTCATATTTGAGAATACTATGTCTGAGATAATGAAGTCTTTCAGGCACAATTTAGCTCAGCTCACAAATCTGAATAGAGAGCTCAAAGACAAAGAAGAGAAGCAGGACGTATTACAAACACTGTATCATCAATCAAATAAAACAATTGATGGTTTACAGGAGATCTGCATCACACAGAAAACAGATCAGGCTCAGCAGGAACAGCTGCAGAAACGTCAAAGCAGTGTTGGAGAAAATGATAGACCTGCAAAAGCAGGCGGCGATGCATAACACACTTTTTAATAAATAGGAAAGTATAACAATTGCTGCTAATTCAGCATTTAACTCCTCGCACTGCATCATGTTATGGCTCAGACCAGATCTCCTCAAAATATTTTAAGAAGGTAGCCTAGATCCTAACTTTTTCTAATTTTAAAGGTAGATGTGAAGTGCTGTGTGCCAGATGCAATGCGATTGGTCAAACTTGATGTTAAGCAAAACACAATTTATGTAAACACCATAATCAAAATACAAACAAAAGAAATAAGAATTTAAAATAACTTAATTATTGGAAAACTTAACTAAATAATAAATACATACCTATTACTGATTAACTGTTCTAATATAGTAACATCCCATAAACACACCTCTTGGCAAAAAAGGCAAATTCAAATGCAGATTCTCACATGCAGTTCTCCAATCCAGGAGGGAAAAAAAACATCAAGAGTAGATTCAGAGAGTATAACGACCGAGAAACATTCACTGAAGCTTCTAACTCTTTTGAGATCCCAACAACTTCTTCTGTTACTAAAAAAAACAAAACCCAGAATCTGAATCTGTGAGAGCTGATCACACCCAGGCAACTTCCACTGTATACTTTCTTAGAGACAGTTCTGCGCCTCTGACTTACAACTCCTCTTCAAAAAAATGAGGACAAAATAACTTCTTAAAGTGACAACATTGTCACACTCATGAGGCAGCCCTTTTAGAAATAAATTCCAAGAATGATACTCCAGTGAAAAAACTCAAGTGGGACATAGAGGAAGCCAAACAGCCACCGAATCAGCAATTGGAAGAGGTTCAGATGTCAAAGAAAACACAAAGGAAAAAAAAGTTGGAGAGGCTGGACAATATTAGAGCAGGTTATGAAGAAGACAATGTACTGGATCAATAGGAGGCTAACACTTTGATAGCAATAGAAAAATCCAGGGTGTTAAACTAGAAGGTTCAGAATGAGCTGGTAGCTCTTACAGAATGTAACGATAAATTCCAAGAATGGCATGAAATGATAAGATGAGCAAGATTCATCTTATCAGGAAACAAATCTTGCTGCAGTGCATCAGAATAAATTCAGGGACAACAACTGCAGACTGTAAAAGAAAAAGATGACGCAAAGAGACATGCCAGACTATATCACTTTGGCAATCGATGGTACCCACAGACAATGTCACCATGATGAAACCTTGAGCTTTCAGTAAATACTACAGAGATTCATAGTCTCACTTTTTACCGTACATAGTTATACATTCTTTTGGGAATGAAGGGAAATGTTGTGCCTTTCCTTTCAGAGATTTCACCTTGAAGGAGGCCACTTGCCATGTGTATACAATGTTGTGACTCTGCCTGTCAGTTAGTCTGCTGTGAGTCTGCAAGTTACTTACCCAGCGATTTTATTTGAAACCGTAAGCTTTCTGAGTGCTTCTCCTTTGTCAGGTGAAGTCAGGACTTCATCTGACGAAGGAGCAGTGCTTCAAAAGCTTGTGATTTCAAATAAACCCGTTGGACTGTAACCTGGTGTTGTGACTTCTGAGTTTGTGCCCTAACCAGTCCAACACTGGCACCTCCCCATCATACACAGCAATCAACTGGCTTGCTGTGATACCTGTTCATACCTTATAATGTGTTTAACTAAACTAACCTGCAGGGTTAATAAATCCCTGATAAGCGATTGGTTATTGCATAATTGTCACTAACCACCATCTTACGGCCTATTATCAACAGGCAATTAAAGTTGGCTTTGACAGTGATACTCAAAACACATGAAAGAATTGAAAAGAGCCAAAAAAAAATTGGAAAGGTGAAAGCATTTTAGCAACCAATTTATCTCACTCATCTTTTATTCCTGTTGACTTGCAGTGATGCAGTGCAAGGAGCTAAATGCTCAATTAGCAGCAATTGTTATACTTTCCTGTTCATTAAAAAGTGAGGACACAATTTCCCGAGTACAATCCAAAGCTCGATCAAATCCATCTAATCATCTCTACAAAGGTTAGCCTTGCTGCACCATGGCCAACTCTGTGCTTGATCCCATGAGCATATAGAGTGAATCCCGCAAAGCCAGCCTCTAGTTTATGTGAGACAGCAAAGTGCAGAGCTGGATGAACACAGCAGGCCAAGCAGCATCATAGGAGCAGAAAGAACCCCATTCCCCTCCCCCATTTCTAATGAAGGGTCTAGGCCCGAAACGTCAGCCTTTCTGCTCCTATGATGCTGCTTG
>NC_063352.1:43298490-43313562 GCF_021869965.1 Rhincodon typus | reverse complement strand
GCAGCATCAGAGGAGCAGGAAAGTTGACATTTCGGGTCAGGACCATTTTTCAGAAGGGAGACAGGGGTGAAAAGAGAGAGCAGGGGGAAGAAAGAGAGTGGGGCAGGTAAGAGACCCTTTTCTGAAGAAGGGTCCTGACCCAAAGCGTTAACTTTCCTGCTCCTCTGATGCTGCCTGGCCTGCGGTTCCTCCAGCTCCACACTGTATTATCTCTGACTCAAGCATCGGCAGTTCTTACTATCTCTTGAGGATTTTAAAGATGTAGTCATCTATGGGATGTGGGAGACACTGGCTAATCCATCACTTATTGCTCAAGCCTTGAGAAGATGGTGATGAGAAGTGTTCTTGAACTGCTGCAGTCCAAATGATCACTGAAATATGAAGAAAGATCGACTGGGCTTGTACCGCTGGAATTTAGAAGAATGAGGGGGGGAATCTCATAGACATGCATAAAATCCTGATGGGACTGGACAGGCTAGATGGGGGAAAAATGTTCCCAATATTGGGCAAGTCCAGAATTAGGGTTCACAGTCTAAGAATAAGGGGGTAAGCCATTCAGGACTGAGATGAGGAAGAATTTCTTCATTCAGAGAGTTGTGAACCTGTGGAATTCTCTCCCACAGGAAGCTGTTGGGGTCAATTTGTTGGATATATTCAAGAGGCAGCTGGACAAAGGATCAAGGGGTACGGAGAGAAGGCGGGAGTGGGATATTGAAATTGCAAGATCAGCCATGATCCTATTAAATGGTACTGCAGGCTTGAAGGGCCGAATGGCCTACTCCTTCACTTATTTTCTACATTTCTATGTTAGGAAGGGAATTTCTAGATTTTGATTCAACGACGATGCGTAAAATGTTAAAGCCAACTATAATAACTAGAATTGCAACCCTTTACCTTGACAATTTCGGAATCCTTGGGTTCCCTAATTATGTTCTCCGACTGCAGAGGTTCACCACCCAGCGGGATTATGTGGATGGGTTGTGGAAGCCTTGGTGTCTGCAGTGAAATGATGAGTAGGCCCATTATAAATCCACAGGCAAGTCCAACGCAGAGGCCAGAGAAGAACGATGGCAGCGGTAATACAAAATAGCTGTAGGCTAGAGCGGCAAAACACATTAGAGTTTTACTTGGCACTTTTTGAGAAGGTTGTAGTGGACTCAAGGCTTGACTGGAATAGGAGTATGTGGTATCATGTCCACACCACATGTTGTCTTCATTGGGCTCAGTTTCTATAATCTGTAGCACATCTCCATCCGAACAGATCTCATACCTTGGGTTACTGGTGTCCCCATAACCCTGTGGAAAGGGCAGATATTGTTTCCTCTGTTTCCCTTTTGCATGTCTTCCTGGAGAAGACATTTCTGTATGAGGTGGTCTACCAGCCTCTCTCTTTTCTGATTTAAGCATCTCCATTCTGAACTTATCAAACCCAGGCCTTTTGTTCTTGTTATATGCATCATTGCTGCAGTCTTCAGAGTTGGGGGAACAGAAGGAATCTGTGCTACTGGTGTTTGATTGTGATGCTTTAGATTTGGGGCTTCCACTACTTTCATCTCCAATTATCTTACTTAGCATGCTCAATGGCTCTTGGATAGCCTCGGAGAACTTCCTTTTGGTGTCTTCAAGCTTGGCTTCGACTTCAGGAACCTTGAAGAAACTAATTTTGCTCTCGGCTGGTGAAAGCAGTGGCGATGGTGGAGCTGTCTTGGAATCTCCATTTCTTCCCCTGGGCTGGGTTAACTGGTGCCACAGGTACAGGTTCAGCTTTGAGTCTGACTTTGACTGGGTAACCTCTGGTTCGTGACGTGAGATTTCAGTGGAGATGGACTTGACCAGGCTAAGCAAAGGCTTCGGTTTCAGAGATGACACATCCTTGGTCTCGATTTCTGTTGACAGGGATTTGACAAGGCTAATCAAAGGCGCTGTTTCGGAAGAACCACAGGAGTTTACTGAAGATGCTAAAGGGGAAGAAACGGTTGGAAAAAAGAATTCGCCTAAAAATCCAGAAATTGAAGGAGAAGATGGGAGCGATGAAGCTGGTAGGTTTATGCGTTCTTCAGAGTAAGAAACATTTTCTTCTGCTATTCCTTCATTCTCCTCTGCCGTAGTTATTCCATTGTCCTCCCTAGCCATTGAGCAGGCCAATTCCTTTCCTTCTGATCTCTCCCAGTCTCCATGCCTTGCTGGAGAAGTTAAATGGATGACAATACCTTTCCCCTGGGAAACACACTCCTGCTGTTTGTGTCTCTTCTCTTGGAGATTGGCTGTTGGTAGAGAGCAGGAAGCGGGTGACAGCATTTTGTGGTCCTGCCCCTCACTCCCAAAATTTGCCATCACTTACAAGCCGAAGACTGGTCAACGTTTCTGAAAGAGAAATGTAACAGTTAATTATAACCAATCCGTCACTCTGATGGAAGGCTTTTATACACTCGCCTTCATTTTGATGATTATCCCTCTGTGACTTGTGACGAATTCTCCAAATGCGATTGTTAATTTGACCTTTTCAATAACGAGATTGCAACTATAATTGCAAAGGTTGTTGTGGCTTTGCAAACAATTACCAATCTCAAAATGAATTTATTTAAAAATTCTGTGTGTGTGCTTCATGTCCATGAATAATCTTGATTATTTAGGCTTTATTTCTTTGTTGCTCTACCTTAAAATGTATGGTTACCCTCCCAAACATCAAAAGAGTGAGGTGAATGTTCACATTGCCTGCAGTTCTGGGGTATTTTAACTCATTTACATACAGTAATAGAGTCATACAGCATGGAAACAGTCCCTTCGATCCAACCAGTCCATGCCAACCATAATCCCAGAGTAACCTAGTCCCACCATGCCACGCCTAGCCCATATCCCTCCAAATATTTCCTATTCAGGTACTTACCTAAATGTCTTTTAAATGTTGTAACTGTATCCACCACTTCCTCTGAAAGGTTATTCCTCACACAAACCAATCTCTGTATAAAAAAAAATGCCCCTCTTGACTTTTTTAAAATATTTCTCCTCTCACCTTAAAAAATATGCCTCCTAGTCTTGAAATCTCCCACCCTAGGGAAAAGATACCTGCCATCCACCTTATCTATGCCCCTCATGATTTTTTAACCTCTATAAGGTCACCCCTCAGCCTCCTACACTCCAGTGAAAAACGTCCCAGCCTATGCAGCTTCTCCTTATAACTCTCTTCATACAGTTGATCCACTTCCCTGCAGGAATGGAGGTATGAAAAGGATACCGAACAGATGTCAGAACAGGAAGAGCAGGCATTCCCTAGACAGCCTAGAAGGGGGTCTTAGGAGAATCTTATGGGAAGGAAGGGTGAATCCAGAACACTGAAGGCTAACATTGTCCGTGACTCCAGGGGGACTCCTGGCTCTTTCTGGCTCAGTAAAGGTAATTCTCACTCTTACATGGCAAGACATTTTAACCTTGTGGAAAAGCCATGCCTGTTTTCCCCCAGTGAGTCCCCACTTACAATTAAAGTCAGAAGCCCCTGATTAGGAATTTTCAGGATTTGACAGGTGTCTCATCTGTCACCCAAATTCAACCCACCAAAACCAGGGATCAACATCGGAACAGCATAAAACAGAGAACACCTAGTGAAGCCATATAGAAATTATATAGGAGCACAACACCTGCAATGGAATGTTTTCACTTTAGGAATTTGAAGCTAGAAATAGTTCAGTGGACATTTGTCTTTAGGTTCTGACAGAGGCCAGACAAAAATATTGGATGATACTTGTTTACTGGGATTTGTTAGAACTTTTAGGGTGCGATTTAATTGGCCTGACAGATTGTAGACCTTACAACAAACACCTCAACGCCTTCCTCCCAATCAGTTCCACGGGGGAGGCCCAATGTCATGATGTAGTCTTCAGGCACTTAGGTGGCTATTGTTGGGTTCTCTCCAGGGTTCAGGACCCTGGTGGAACAAGCCCAACCAGCCGAGTGCTGTTGGCCAATCAGAGATGAGTCTCAGTGGCTCATTAAGGAACCCTATGTCAGCCCCTTTTATTTTCCAATTTAATTGGGTGATGTTTAGCCATCACTCAGAGACCAATCATAGAATCTCAACAGTGTGGAAACAGGCCCTTCGACCCAACAAGTCCACACCAGCCCTGAGCATCCACCTAGACCCATCCGCCTATAACCCACCTGAGTTGCACATCCCTGGACACTCTGGGCAATTTCCCATGGCCAATCCACCCTAACCTGCACATCTTTGGACTGTGGGAGGAAACCAGAGCACCCGGAGGAAACCCACGCAGACACGGGGAGAACGTGCGAACTCCACACAGACAGTCACCCGAGGCTGGAATCAAACCCAGCTCCCTGGTGCTGTGAGGCAGCAGTGCTAACCACTGAGCCACCGTGCTGCCCCTAACCTAACACATGCTTGAGGAATCTCATCTTGTCTTTCAATTCAACATTCTGCTGGAGCCTCCGGACTCCACAAGTTCAATGACGTTGGTCTTCATCCTGGTTTCTCTTTGTCTCTTCATGTTGTATTCAGATCATAGAACCCTTATAGTGTGGAAGCAGGCCATTCAGCCCATCTTCCAGGTGTAGAGAACCAAGGAAATTGATAAGCGAGTCACTTAAAACAGGTAGGTGTTGGGAAATTTAAAAGAATTCTAGTCTCAAACCGAAATGCATTCGGCAGCAGTCACAGTGAAACTGCGAAACGAAACCTCCATCACGGCCACAAAGAGTGGGACAGCTGGCATTGCTCTTCCACGTCAGCAGGAGTCATGTGTCAGCAATGGTCACTACTGCGTTTGTAGGTCACCAGTGACAGTGGCAAACAGCCTGGGCTGGGGTGGTCTCCTTGCAGTTACTGCCATGTTGCCAGTGGGGTTATTCACAGCGTATGGGGTTGCCAACTGAGGCATCTGGGTACACCTGGAAAGCTGCCCATGTGGTGTGCACCTTTTCGCTATTGCCCGAACAGGCTGAGAGCCTTAGGTGGCCCTCGATAAACACTAAGGCCAGACTTGTCCTTTCCCACCTTTGACTCAGTCAGGAGGAGCTGGGAAGGTAGTGGACTCCATGTCCCAGTGCCTACATGCCTGACCCAGCTCCCAATCCCCTTCATGACAGGCAGCATTCAATTTCACCCTCAGTGACATTGCAGAGTCGTTTGCTATGTAAACGTATTAAGGATAAAATAACGGAAGTATACTTTATTCTTTACGCAGGTGTTGTTCTCTTCCGAGGTCCATTCAGAATGGTCTATTTTGTATTAAATTCACGGCAGGTTATGTCAGTCCCATTTGTTTTTTGTGAACGCAGCAGTAACTCTGATTGCACTATTCATGTTTCGACATTCTCAACACAAACGACATGACTTGGAAACAATCACAAGATAATCATATTCCTTTATAACGTGTGGGTATTGTCAACAGAAAATGAAATGATTGCGCGATTGATGTGTGTTATAGCAACTGTTACAGCGTAAAAACAGCAACATCATTATTCATGTGGTGAAGTGTTATTTTTTATGAATTAGTAATCTATTACATTACAGCCTTCTGCCAGTTTTAACGAAAACTGGAACTGATCAGTGGTATGACAGGATCCTGAAAGCAATTTGATATTATGAAATGAATGTGACACCTAGATTGGCAATTAGATGAAACTCATTTAAATGTGAAATGAAAGCTAAGCATAATCTTGGCATTCACCTATAGTCAATGCACAATTTTGTATATTTGTTTTACTTTAACTAAGTTCTACCATCTACTCATGCTCCCAAGGATGAATACATTTTCAGTATTCAGGAACAAAAACAAAGTTGCTGGAAAAGCTCAGCAGGTCTGGCAGCATCTGTGAAGGAGAAAACAGAGTTAATGTTTCGGGTCCGGTGACCCTTCAGTATTACCTGATTATGCTGGATGAGTCAATATTATTCAATTATGGTTTTCTGAAGGAACATTCCTACATGGAGTAACACTTATAACATGGAGGTTTATGGGCTTTTATACAGTTGTAGAGTTATCAGTTACCAATTAGATGTCAGTATGTTTGGCTCCTGCATCAGGATTGCAGACTTTGAAACATTTCCAGTCCCATTAATGTGACTTGGGAGAAAGTGCTCTCTGATATGGGACTTTGTTACTGAAATAACTGCCTGAAGGCTAGTATCCCATCACCCTTTATTTACACATACATAGTACATAACACTGACCCAACTAGTTCAGAGCTGGCTCCCAGGGTGAACAGAGCCCCTGACACTCCTGTTCCTATCTGTCAGCCAGGACTCCCTGATTGGACCAGCTTAACAGCCTCCAATCAGGGAACTCACATTCAACGGATCCACCTGACTGACCTCGTTCCAATCACGACAGTTACAACTGTAAGAAAGCCCCCCAAAAATCAGCACTGCAGTCCTCATTCCGCCCAGCACTCCACCCCCCTCACTTCAAACATTCCACGCACAGTGGCTCAGCGGTTAGCACTGCTGCCTCACAGAGCCAGGGACCCGGGTTCGATTCCAGCCTCGGGTGACTGTCTGTGTGGAGTTTGCACGTTCTCCCTGTGTCTGCGTGGGCTGCCTTGAGCTGCTTTGGTTTCCTCCCACAATCCAGTGATGTGCAGGTTAGGTGGATTAGCCGTGGGAAACGCAGGGTTAAAGTAGGGGGATGTGTCTGCTCTTTGGAGGCTTGGTGATGGGTAGAATGGCCTGCTTCCACACTGTAGGAATTCTATGATTTGAATCAGCTCGCCAGTTCCAATTTAGTTTGTCCACCTTTTATGCAAATTCATGCCTCCATTTAACAATCCAAAGGACAGCAAAGGAAACCCAACCACTTTTGCGCGGATGTTTCCTCGAGCCATGGATTTGCAATATATAAACCAACACCGTTTCCCCCACATACACCACCAAACGCCCCCCACCCCCGAACATTCCTCCCAAATGGTGTAAATGTTGGCTGCCGGTTTGGGAACAGAGTTTGAGGAATCGAGGCTGTGGCACTATCCTCGCAAAGTGGGAACCATGTCAGCAGTTGCAAAAGTTCTGAACCTAAACTGCCAGGTTTACCACGCCAGACTAATAAATGAATTAATAGCGGACGCAGAAATCCATCAGGTTCTGATTAATTTCAAGTTGGAACTTGATGAGTGAAGAATGGAACAAGAGCTCACAGTTTGTGATCACTTTTGCAGTGCATTGAGTGTAACTGTCAGTGAGCATGGGTGGCAGTGCTCCCAGGTCTGGGAGGGTTGTGAAAAATTTGTGGGTTCAATCCCACACTCCGTTTCCATTCATCGTCTCGGCTGACCTGGATGTTTTAAGGAGAGGACAGGCAACATCTGAACCACTCATTCGGATTTCAAACCCACTTGGCACTTTTATTGTAGGACACTGGACTTTTTCCCTTCAGGCACTGCACCAAAAAAAAAGGCAACCTGATTATTCATCCCCACACTGCTAGTGAAATATTGCTGGCACAGATTAGCTGCTGCATTAATCCCTTACACAACAATTAGAAATTATTCACAAACAAACATAGTATTTGCTGGAAAAACTCAGCTGGTCTGCCAGCATCTATGGAGAGAAAGCAATATTAATGTTTTGGGTCCAATAACCCTTCTGTTCTGAAGAAGAGTCATTGGACCCAAAACGTTAACTCTGCTTTGTCTCCACTGATGCCACAAGACCTACTGAGTATTTGCAGCAATTTCCGTTTTTGTTTCTGATTTCCAGCATCCGCAGATCCTTTTTTTTTGTTTATTTTGAATTTATTTATGGTGAAGTGAATTTATGGTGAACTACACTAACTGAAGTAGTTAGTGTAGAGATTTACCGGGATGTTACCGGATGTGGAAAGTTTGAGTGATAAGGAAAGGCTGGACAGGCTGGGACTTCTTTCACTAGAGCGTAGGAGGTTGAGAGAGGTTTATAAAACCATGAGGGGTATAGATGGAGTTAATGGTGGGTGTCTTTTCCCTAGGGTTGGGGATTTCAAGACTAGGGGGCACATTTTGAATGTGAGAGGAGAGAGATTTAAAAAGGACGTGAGGGGCAAAGTTTTTACACAGAGAGTGGTTCACATGTGGAGTGAACTTCCTGAGGAAGTGGTGGATGTGGGTACAGTTACAATGTTTGAAACACATTTGGAGAAGCACATGATTAGGAAAGGATTGGAGAGATATGGGCCAGGAGCAGGCAGGTGAGACCAGTTTAGTGTGGGATTATGGTTAGCATGGACTGGCTGGACTGAAGGTCTGTTTTATTGTTGTATGACTCCACGACTGTGACTTTGGCAAGGTGGGAGGTGATGTGGAGATGGTGTAGGTTTTGGTGGGGCGGTGGGGTTCAATCCCAAAGGAGTAATTGATTCTCGATTTGGGGGAAGGGTTACAGTCCTGGAGGGAAAGTGGTGTAGGGAGTTTGATGAGGGGATTGTGTCCCAGGAGCCCATCCCAGCGAGCTGGAATTGATTATGAGGCCTAGGGCAGATTGGAAGCCTGTGTGTGCAGAGTGAGGCCTGGTGCACAAGTGACAGAACTTGAAGAGGGATGTTGCAATGAGAGGGGGAATCGGGGTGGAGTGGGGAAGGGCGGGAGAAGTAGAGATTGTTGATGGGGATACACCTCAGGAGATTTGGGAAGCTCGAAAAACCAATGGCAGTTTAAATCCAAATGATAATGGGTCTTGCAGTGTCGTTAAGGATTTAAAGTGGCAGCTACATTCTTGGGTGCAAATTGTTTCATGGACAAACTCCTGCCTCAGTTCATGTGACTAATGGGCAGGTTGGAGGCGGGTTGGAGTGGCCGATCTGATTTTTAAGACTTTAATCACCCACCAAAAAAGCCCCAAACTCACCCTCACGGGTTGAAAGAAAACTTTCCAATGAAACAATTCGCAAACTTCTACATGAATTAATGTCATGAAATATCCGAAACTAACTCAGCTCATTTTCTCATCTACTAGCAAAGAGTGGTACCATTGGCTAATGGTGTGCAATGGAAAATGTCACATTGCTTATCGTTTAAGGTTAACATTTATTATTGTGATTTCATTAAAGGTGGATGCAACTGTACTTTCCTTATTTATTCATTTTTGTGAGATGTGGGCGTCGTTGGTGGGCCAGCGTTTATTGCCTGTTCCTTGGTGGTGGTGAACAGCTGTTGTCTATTTGGTGTAGGGTTAGGGTTGTCAGGGAGGGAATTCCAGGATTTTGATCCTGTGACACTAAAGGAAATATGATATACTTCGACCTGGTTGATGACAAACCGTTAGACACAATCATTTAGGTATTGAGACTCTGGTTATGAAAAGAATGTACTCAAATCTCATTTGATCCTATAAAAGAGGTACCTGGAATCCACCAGCTAAGGCCATATTTGGGTCACTGGGTAGTTGAGAGAGCCGTGTACCAAGTGAGCTAATCCTTGTGTAGTTAATCACCTGTTTTCTCTGAAGAGCACAATCAAATGAAACACCGTAGAAAACCCTGAGTTGGTTTCCTCTCTTTGTTTTAATTCAGTTTGAAAGTTTTGAAACCCATTTGTTCTTCTGATTATCTGCCTACCTCAGGCAGAGAGTTAAAAAAAATCAACCCAACAGCTACTGTCTCTGCAAAATGAACTAAATTGAGAGTAATCATTTTTATCAGCTCAATGTTGAACTCAACAGGCCACCAATTTCAGCCTGAAATGAGTCAACTCACCAACCTTCAAGATCCATAGCCCCCTTTAAATTCAATGGATCTTAACTTGATTAGTTCGCCATCCCACTCTGTAATATATGTGCGTGTGTGCATGCTTGTGTGTGTGCGTGCGTATGTGTGTGTGTGTGTGTGGTGTGTGTGTGAGACAGAGAGAATTTCAAGTCTGTGTGAATTTTGAATGTGTGTGGAATTTCAAGGGTGTGAATTTCGAGTGCATGTGTGAATTTCAAGTTTGTGTGTGAATTTCAAGTGTGTGGGTGTTTGTAAATGTTGGACTGTTTCTTATTATAATTGTGAGACATGAAAAGTATAATAAATGCTGTTCTTGTTTCTTTAGAAAAGGCAAAGAACCCTGTCAGTGCATGTTACAGTCACAGCAAAGCAACAGTTAAACACTCATTGATTCAATATGCATATACCTTTCAAAATACATCTGATGAATTAAGCAAGCAAGCCAAGAAGATACGAGTCATCCCAACCCTCCTTATCTTCATTCAGTGCCAGAATCTCTGAGGAATCTCATTTTTAACCTCGCTCCCAATGTAAATAATTCACAATATTAATGGCATTTTTTCATGCACTATTGATTTTTTTTTTGCTTCTGTTTTGTAACAAAGCATTACAGGAGATATTTCACTAATGTTCCTGCTTGTCAACTTCCTACACAGCAATTATGTCGGTGAAATTTAATTTATCATTCGAGAATGTGGGTGGAATCTTGTAGCAGGTTTGGAGGGTGGGGGCTGATATCTGAGGGTATTGCAGGAGATGTCCAGAGAATCCCTTTCCAAAGCCTGGAGCAACTGGTTGAGTTTTCCAACAGAGTTTCAGCATTGAGGTGAAATTCCCAGCAGGCAGTGATGAGAGATCTATTTTGCAGGGAATATCGCTTGCTATCATCCTCACTAGCTGCAAATCTCGCTTTATTGATATGCAGCTTCCTTTCACACCATGGAATGGATCAAAACTAGACACTGTGAATTAAACAGCTCCACCTCTCCATGTGCTCCTCCAGACTGCCACCCAGTTACCAACATCTTGGGGCACACGGCAACAGGCAAATGCTCCTCACATCCACGGAAGGCTGACACAAGCCAGCCTGTCCGTGCCAACACATGGCACGTCTCCAATGCACTTGCACAACGCTGTTGCTCTTCAACACCGTACGTTGGCATGCGCTGGCAAATAGTGGTGAAATGCTGCCTCCTCACGGGAACAGGCACCCAGCTCACACACTGGTCCAGGCAGCATCAGGGCTGCTCACTTACTTTCTTAGTGTTCACTTACTAGTGCCTACCTAGATGCTTGCAGCATCCCTGCCTCTTTACACTTTGCCCCCTCATCCTGAGCTGAAAGTCTCATTGTGCCTCTGTCTTCTCTTGCTGTTTAGCGCACATTGGGCAGCCGGCAGTGATCAGTCAGGTGATGGACATGCTGCGCCAAGCTCACAGCTGCCCTGCATGCCAACTATGGGCATGGCAAACACACCGCTTCAAGCAAATGGCCATATCCCAAAGTTTCAGGGAGGTGCTCCTCACATTTCCAGGGTGGCACTTATCAGTTCCAGCACAGAAAGTCAAAAGCTGCCTCCAACATCCGTCCAGGAGTTCGGCACTATCACACACCCATTCATAGTCTGTGCCTCTACCATCTGGGGAGTGGCTCACAGTCATTTGGGTACAGTCCAGGAGGCTGGGGAGCTGCACAGATATCACTCAGGGGTCTGGTCTCACTCAATGTCTGGCGTTGCCCAGCAGGGTGGCATGGTGTCTCAGTGGTTAGCACCTCTGCCTCACAGCGCCAGGGACCTGGTTCGATTCCACCCTCGGGCAACTGTCTGTGTGGAGTTTGCACATTCTCCCCGTGTCTGCATGGGTTTCCTCCCACAGTCCAAAGATGTGCAGGCTAGGTGGATTGGCCATGCTAAATTGCCCATAATCCAGAGATGCTTAGGTTAGGTGGATTAGACATGAGGAAATGCAGGGGTAGGGGAATGAGTTGGAGTGGGATGCTCTTTGGAGGGATGGTGTGGACTTGTTGGGCCGAATGGCCTGTTTGCACACTGTAGGGGACTCTGTGATTCTGTGAAAGCCACTCAACGTTGGTGGACCATGGTCAATCTGGGAGTTCTGCCCATCAGACATTGAGAGGGCAATGGCGGAGGCGTAGGGGGCGGGTGGTTTGTGGGGTACCTGGTGCTGTAGGAGGGAGGTTGGGAGGCTTAATGGTCAGGAGTGGAGGTAGATTGTTGGGATGTAGAGCAGATTACAGCTGGAGGGTACCTCAGTCTGTAAGACAGGTGGACAACAGAACATGGAAGTATAAGGGTCAGGGGGCAAGGAGGTGGTCAACGACAGCAAACAGCACCATGGCTTCCAAAAGGAGACAATGAATTACGAGAGATAGTAGGAACTGCAGATGCTGGAGAATCTGAGATAACAAGGTGTAGAGCTGGATGAACACAGCAGGCCAAGCAGCATCAGAGGAGCAGGAAAGCTCTACACCTTGTTATCAATGAATTACAAGATCTGGATATGTCACATCTCATATGTTTGGGACTGGGGAAGAAAGACAGAGACTCAGATAGGCAGGGTGCATGGGGACTTGAGAAGGTGTGAGGTTGATGGGGAGGTCTTTGGTGGGCTTCACCCCTGGTGAGTTGGTGCCTGGAGCTCATTGTCTGAGCTGGTGCTGTGACCCACAAGGGTGTGGTAGAACTGAAAACAGCAGTGACCATGCCCAGTGTGGGTGGTTAGGTACTGCTATCTATATTTAAGTTTACAGCTAGGCAGTCCCTTCAAAGGCCAAACCCAGTAGGCAAACGCCAATACAGTGAGGGTGAAACATATTTGTAAGTTCCTTGTGACCTTTAGGTATTCATTTGCCTTGAATACAATGTTCATCTTTTTTCAGTTTAATCTACATTATGAAAGTCACCCCTTAGAAAATTCTATGCACCTGGTTTCATTAGAGTTAAACTCAAAAAAAGAACAAAAGGCTTTATTTCCTGTATGTTTTCCATCAGCTGAAATTCTATGCAGTTCTTAAACACTTCACTAGCACTTCATCAACTTACCAAAATGTGATCAGTATTATTCTCCACAGAAAGATGACTTTCAGAGTGTAAGTTAAAGCAAAAAGGTGAATATTGTTTTCAATGCAAATCAATGTGTCAAACTCCTGGCGCCTTGTTGAATGACACACATTGCATATGTTACCATAACATTGTCACTTGTTGAATCTAGTTCATTACTGTTACCTCACTGCGGTTTCCAATTTGCTGCAATTGCTGTAGATGCATCGGAACCAGTTCAGAGGATTCAGTAGTCTAGGCCTGAAACGTCAGCCTTCCTGCTCCTCTGATGCTGCCTGGCCTGCTGTGTTCATCCAGCTCTACACCTTGTTATCTCAGAGGATTCAGTAGGTTGTTTCCAGAGGTGAGGGGTGTGTCTTACGAAGAAAGAACGAGCCGTTTAGACCTAAATTCTTTGGAGATTAGAAGAAAGAGAGGAAATCTAATTAAGGTATAAGGACGGAGAGAGGTTCCTCCCTATGTGGGGCAATCAAGAATGAGAGGGTCATAGTTTCAGGATGAGGGGGCAGCAGGTGTAAAACAGAGATGAGGTGAAATTACTTCTCTCAAAGGGTTGTGAATCTGTGGAATTCACTATCCAAGAGTGCAGTGGATGCAGGGTCATTGAGTAAATATGAGGTGGAGATTTTTGTTTAGTAACTGGTTGAAGGTTATGGCGAACAGGCAGAGAAGTGAAGTTGAGGCCGAGATGAGATAAGCTATGATTGTGTAGAATGGCATTGTAAGCTCAAGGGGCTGAATGGCCTACTCCTGCTTCCAGTCCTTATGTTCTTATTTTTAAAAAAAGTGCAATGGAGAACAGTTCAATTTTATGTTAGGTAGGACACAATACAGATCAATTTCTTTCAACGCAGTTTATATTTGCAACACAACATTTAAAAATTATTGAAAAGAGACATGAGGTTGCAACATTTTGTGTTGCGCCCATTACACGCAAGAAAACCAACAAGAAAGGAGACAACAATTTATATAGCACGAGCCGTATAGATTGACTATACTTGACAAAAAGATGCTTTTGGAACTGCAGGTTATAATCTTCATGTTAACCATGGAGTGGGATGGTGGGGAGATAGTTAACCCATCTTTATTCCTGCAGCCACAAGAGAACAATGTCCAGTTTGTTTTGACTCTTTCCCCTTTGAAGGGATTTTGTTTGGAGTTCCTTTGCACTTCAGGTATGACATTCCAGGGTTCCTCCCCCAACAACCATTGAATTTACATCCACAGTTATCATTTGGACCATAGGGAGTTGTGAATACAACCAAATCCTTCACTCAAACCAGCCTTCCATCCATTGACTCCATCTATAGTTCCTGCTGCCTCGGGAAAAAGTAACCAACATAATCAAAGACCTCTCCCATCCCGGTTATACTCTCTTCCACCCTCTTCCATGGGGCAGAATATATAAAAGTTTGAATACACTTAAGAGCAGATGCAAGAACAGCTTCTTCCCCACTGTTAACAGACATTTGAACGGACCTCTCAAATGTTAATTCTGATCTCTCTCTCTGTAGCTTCTCTGCGGCTATAACACTGTATTCTGCGCTCTGTGCTGTTACCCTGATGGCACTTTGTATGGTACGATCCGCCTGTATAGCACGCAAAACAACACTTTTCACTGTATCTTGCTACGTGTGACAATAAATCAATCAATAAATCAAATTCTTTTTTTAAAAAATGCATGGCACGGAAAGTTTAATATGTTCATCAGTACCTGAGGGTTCTGATTCATCCTCACTATAATATTGACTTAATATTTACATATATTTCTTCCTCACTAACATTAATGAATGGAAGAGAATATTCTGCAGGAGAAATCAAAAACATTTCTTACATCTCAGTAAATGTAAATTTTCCGACTGGAAAAGTTGTCTAATTAAAGATTTAATACTAACAGGGTTGAGATGATTTTAACCCTCTGGTCAATAATAAGAACCAAAACAATTTCAACCAATCACCTAAGCTGTGTTTTTTGCTGTCCCACACACACACACACACACACACACACACACTCACACACACAATCATACTCTCTCTCTCCCCCACACACACACACACACACTCTCTCTCTCTCCCACACACACACACTCATACTCTCTCTCTCCCCCAGATACACACACACTCTCTCTCTCTCCCACACGCACACACACGCTCTCTCTCTCCCACACGCACACACACGCTCTCTCTCTCTCCCACACACACACACACACTCTCTCTCTCTCTCCCACACGCACACACACACACTCTATCTCTCACACACACACACACACACACTCTCTATCTCTCTCCCACACGCACACA
>NC_063352.1:43255215-43297990 GCF_021869965.1 Rhincodon typus | reverse complement strand
AAATAAGGGAAGAAGAACTTGAATGCTCCTTCTGGCAACTTGTCAAGTGGCTTTGGGTAGACACTGAGGTATGGTCCCATCCATTCACTTGGCCAAACATTTATGCATAAGAAAATTAGCACGGATAGCAATGACTTGAGTGAACATTTTGTGAGCATTTCTTAGATTTCAACAAGATTTCTGACACTGACCCACTCCCAGTCATGCAACTCATCTGCAAGCTAAGAAACGCTTGGAAATGGGAGCCATGCACATGATATGGTCTGACTAACTGTGCATGGTGTGGCAAGGGGCAGATCAACTACAGGGATCAGTGATTCAAGCCGTTGGCACTTTCTAAAGTAGTTTGAAGATCAGTTTAGAAATAGACAGTCTAAATTGGGTGTGGGAGCAGGAGTGTGCATGGAATGGATTCCGATGTGTATGTACAGGTTAAACAAAGTACAAATGATTTGTACTGCATCTTCACAATTTCTAAAACCTGCAAAGCAGTATCCAATAAGAACTTTAGACTCTGTTGTCAGGAATTGCAGCTGCCATTCTGTGCACAGCAAGATCCCAGATACAGCAATCAGATAAACTGTAAAGAGCAAGCAGATAATTTGTAATTTATGTTGTGAAATAAGATTGGCCACAGTGAACCCTTGTTGTTCAAATAGTGCCATTGCAAAGGACAAATGGGATCTCTTTTTGTTGCCTCCTCCAACAGGCAGCTGTTCCAACACTCAGGTGATAGCCAAGATTACGATGTGTTCATGTTTTTAAAGTTAGGGCCATCCCTCTGACTCAATGAGAGAGCTGTAGTGAACTGACACTGACGCTTTGAATATTTTGAGTTGAGAGTCTGATCTGCATAAAAATGGTATGTAAACCATAGACCAATGCAATGTAATGAGCAGGGAAAACCGAAGCAAACAGTGATCATAAAATAATCTCGGCAAAACATTCAGGAAAGGTATTATTTGCGGACCGTTTACCAATACAAAAGAGCATCAGTCTGGTAAAGAAAGCTAAACAGGGGTTCTTGGTTTGTGTAACTGGAGAATAGAGTGCAAATTTCAGAACGTGATGACATGTACTTAGCACTGGTGTGGCATAAACTGTGTGCAATTTGTTATATAAGGTGTGATCCTAAAAGGTTAGTGTTTGTTTCCTACTGATGCCGCACACAATCTGGATGGAGTCATGGAGTTCTATTCAAGCTTTTGGAGGGAGCCGATGCATATCTACTGTCTCCCTGAGGTTTTACTAATTATGCCTAACTATGCATTGTAGTACTTGTTGCTATGATATAATAAGCTTCCTTGTTATCTAAGAGCAATGTCTCTTGTGTAGCTACTCTATAGCTACAGTGTATCCTCTGCCACTAATCATTGCATAGACCCAAGACAAAGTAAAGATAAGGCACGGTGGCACAGTGGTTAGCACTGCTGCTTCACAGCGCCAGGGACCTGGGTTCAATTCCACCCTTGGGTGACTGTCTGTGCGGAGTTTGCACATTCTCCCCATGTCTGCGTGGGTTTCCTCCAGGTGCTCCGATTTCCTCCCACAGTCCACAGATGTGCAGGTTAGGTGGATTGGCTAAACTAAATTGCCTGTAGTGTTCAGGGGTCTGTAGATTAGGTGGGTTATAGGGGGATGGGTCTGGGTGGGATGCTGCAAGGGTCGGTGTGGATTTGTTGGGCTGAAGGGCCTGTTTCCACATTGTAGGGATTCTATGATTCATAAAGGATGATTGGTGGTAGTGAGTTATCGCAAACAACCCTTACCCAATACCACACACTGGTAAAGATAGCAGATGCCACAAGGAACCAGGAGTGGCCATATGGGAAAATACCGCATAGATCTGGTCACCACACCATAGCAAAGTTTTATATAGAAGCAGGAGTAGGACATTTCGTCCTTCAAGTCTTCTCTGCTGTTCAGTGTGACCATGGCTGATCGACTGTCTCCACGCCATACTCCCACTTTCTCCCCATATCACTCGCTGAGGAGATTACTGAGGCAGTGCGGAAAAGGAACAGCTAAGCAAACATTTCATTAAAGGAGATTGAATCATAAGGAGAGGTTTAAGAGTGTCAGATTGTCTAGGTAAGCAGGGTAGACTGGAGAGATATCATTCAAGATACTGCACTGCTGACATACATCTAATGCTAATACGTATCATAGCGTTTGTGCAAACTCTGTGAGGCTTAAGACCATAAGAAATAGGAACAGGAGTAGGCCAAGCAACCCCTTGAGCCTGATCTGCCATTCAATAGGACCATGTCTGATCTGACTCTCCTTGCATCAACTCTCCTGGCTTTTCCCCCAAACCTTGACTTCCCTCCTGGTCAAGAATCTTAGCCTTGTAGCGATTATGGGCAGAGGATACACTGTCACTGTAGAGTGACTACACAAGACACATTATTCGTAGATCAAAAAGTGTCTTATTGTGCGATAGTAGTAAGTATAACAAAGAGATCAAGCTTAGCAGTGTGAAGGTGTACAGAGACTCGACACAGTGAATGTGTGGAGTGGCCAGTGCTGGGAAGCAAATAGTGTGGAATAATTGGAATAAAAAGAGGGTAAGATTCTGAAGACTGTTAGATTTGGGAATCAGGCTGCTGGGTTATAGGTTGAGCTCTGAAATGTGAGGTTATTAAATATGAGCTCATTGAGAGAATTCAAGTCGTATACCAGCTCACCCTTAACGAGACACAGGAAGGTCGATTCCCAGTAGCGGAACAAAAACTGAGGCTGCATATTGTAAAAGACAAGTTTTTTAAAGAATGACTTCACTTTCCAATTCATGCGCAATAAGTAGATAAAATACTGTTCCTAACTATAACAGAAAACATTTCTGAATGTGATGTATTGGAAGTATAGTACTGAAACGGAATATAAAATGCCTCCGGGAGATGGAGTTATCCATTAACCTTTATTTTTTATGGGCCAGCATGATGACATTAAGCAGGATTTATAGAGACAGTCCAAATGAAATCTTCCCGGCTAAAAATTTCCAGAGTTCACGCTCCTTCTTGTATCTGATGCCGTCAGCAAAGTAACT
This sequence comes from Rhincodon typus, assembly GCF_021869965.1. Lineage (NCBI taxonomy): Eukaryota > Metazoa > Chordata > Chondrichthyes > Orectolobiformes > Rhincodontidae > Rhincodon > Rhincodon typus. Next base: position 43,294,941 of record NC_063352.1, on the reverse strand, counting down.
GATTGTGACAATTCTGTGACTTACCAACCTAAACCACAATATGGAAGTACAGAGCAAAGATTTGTGAAGCATTAGGCCAGGGAGAGTTGGTATTCTGTGAGGAGAGCTGTATGGGCGAGAGGATGGAAGGAGGTGTTCGCATATTGCAGAAGAAAAATGAACTACAAGTGAATGTATCCATCTAATGATTTTCTGACTGAAAAATGTAATATGTAGCCCACAGAATCATGTACTACTCAATAACTGTGATGACTTGCCTTGCTGTTTCCATACCTTCTCACTGGAAATTAATTGGGATCCATAAATATTTGAGATGAGGTTATTTTTCAATGGAAATTAAGTATGGGGCACTCCTGTTAATATCACCTTCGCAAGCGACAGTAAGAATTTTTTTCCCCTTTAGTCATTAACCAGATGAGGGCATCGCTGGCTAGGCAGCATTTATTACCCATCCCTAATTGCCCAGAGTCAACCACATTGCTGTGGGTCTGGAGTCACATGTAGGCCAGACCAGGTAAGGATGGCAGTTTCCTTCCCTAAAGGACATTTAGTGAACCAGATGGGTTTTTCCCAACGATCGACAATGGATTCAAGATCATCATTAGACTCTTAATTCCAGATGTTTTATTGAATTCAAATTCCACCATCTGCTAAGGCGGGATGTGAACCCAGGTCCCCAGAATGTTACCTGGGTCTCTGGATTAACAGATAATACCACTAGGCCATTGCCTCCACCTGAATGAAGAATGAATGTCTACTGGCAAGAGTTTCACTCCAGTGTCGCTTTCTTTGGAGTGACCTTTGCATTAAGCCACCTTGCAATGCATCCGTGTGAAATAAAGCAGTCAGTTTTCTTGACAAGTGCGGGTGTAATTTTGAGGATATTTTGTGCCTGCTTAGGGGAAGCTTTGAATCCTTGTAGACTGACTAGGCTGCCAGGAAAATGCTGCTGGTGGTGTACTCGCACTAAAGGAGAGAGCAGTGGCTGAGATGGATGATATCAAAGTGAATTGGATCTGCGGAGAAGTGCGCCTGAAGAAAAATTGAAAATAATCAGGAAGTAACAATAAAAGAAATTGAATCCAGTTACAGTGTTGGTTGTGTTCTGAGAGTACTCTAGATGGAGCAGTCAGTGTAGGTTGGTTCCGTTCCCTGATAGAATGATTCAAAAACGCTTCAATTCTTTCTTCTGCTAAAGGTCAGGAAACAGTCCCATGGTTTGTTGCAATCATCCCACACCTCAGCAAAGTGGATATTCAGTGCATTTAGGCATTGAATATTAACAAGTAAACTGTATTAGATCTGTCTCCACCCGATATCCACGCACATTGTCCAGCAGGAGAGAGAAACCTGGCTGATTCTCATCTTCACAGCCTGAGGAAAGAGACCAATTATCCTGCTCCCCCTGTTTTCCCCAGTATTGCCGTCTCAGTGGGGAGTATACCTCAAGGCGTTGCTGGCCTCTGGTTCATGAAGGTATCAAATGTGCATTGAAATCTTTTACATTTTTAAACATGGCCAGCGTTCAAGATCTGCGATTTTTGTTTTTAGCAGGTTGGCAAAAGACGTAACTCAATGCTTCGATTCAACCGAGTACAATGAACATTTTGTCTGTCAAAAATGGCTGTCAGTCTGTCACATTCTTCTACCTGTTTGGGTTATGTCAGCATGGGGGGACTAATATCCCAAATGCTGTTGAAATTTCTGAGTGGCACTGGCTAAACCAGGCATGATCTGCTGAGATGGTCGTCCTGAGAATAAGTAACATTGTAAATGGAAATTAATCTGAAGCCAGGTCTTGGAGGTTTCAGCTGATGGGGCCGTGACTGTTTCCTTTGGCAGCTTGTCCCTTCGTGGGATTGACCTTGGGAAGATTGTCCTTGTTGATACTTCGTCATGGAAACAAATGGTCTTTAGTAGTTTGTGTGGATGGCTTCCTCGTGTTTTGTCATTGTTGGCGGGCGCTAGATGCTTGTGTCTGTCCAGTCCCACCGGTCCATTCCACATTTTCCAGAACATGTTAGAAATGGTGCAGGAAATCTTGTTCCATCCTAAAGACCATGGAACATTGGGGACAATTAGAATCTTCCGCCCTGGTATGTGGATAATGTGACCTGACTTTGTGAGGGTTGGTCATCAACTTACTTGCCACCCCATCTTTATTTGTTACATTAGAATTAGAATTAGCTTTATTGTTACACGTACTCAAATGAAACGTTTATAAGTTGCCACTTAGGTACAAAGGTACCTAGGTATAATCCTTAGTTACAGAATAGAGAAATGAAGAAAAAAAAGTTACAATGCAGCTATACATAGTATAACCATAGGTCAGAAAAACAAGAAGCAAAGTTAAAAAGACAAACATCACAGTGTTTCTCCAAAGGCCCTCCACAGCAGACCAGCACAGTGGGCCCCTCCACGTGGTCAGACCTCTGGCTGTTGTTACAATCTGCACTGGGCCGCTGTCCCTGCTGTGGACTGCTGGTCACTGGTGTTCCCGGTTCACATTTCCAGCAGGAGATTCGGATCACGGCTCCCATAGAAATGCAGTTTCTCCCTGAAATACACTTTCACAGCTCCTGACCAGCTCCCGCCTACATCATGAAAATGACAACTTGGCCTTTGGAAAATCTTAAGCGTCTGTGGTAAACACCAGTCCATGCTATTCCACCACCCTGGTGAGGAAGTAACTTAATGTCAATGGTTAATAAAAAGCTGATGTCAGTATTAACCACTTCATTACTTCAAATTAAAAGGTAATTTTCCACTAACACATGAGCACTGTGCCAAAAAGATAAAAACTTTCGCTTTTGAAATCTACAATTCTAAGACCCCCTGGAAGAAAAGTGTGTGTGTGTGTGTGTGTGTGTTGGTGAATTCCGATTGAATGGGATGCTGCTGGGATTCCTGATTCAGTTGGAGGGAGTGACTAGAGTCAGGGGAATGGAAATGATTAGGTGTCTTGAAACATTGTGCCAGATAGGAAGCGACTTAAATTCTATATCTGTCCCAGAAAATGTCAGCAATCGCTGTGTGCAAGCAATGACACTTTGAAGTAGGGATTCATATGCCTTTTTCACGTTGGAATACCAAAACGCATTCTGACAGAATATGGAGTGCTCAGCTTCTCCAAGCTGCTGAATTCCTAACTGCACTCAAATCCACAAGGGTAGGTCCTCCTGAAGAGGAGGGAAGATCGGAAGGGTGAGGCTTCATGACACCTCTCTTCAGTGGTTTGAAGATTTCATGGTGTCTACTCACCAGGTCATTAAAAAGTATACTCGGGATCAGCAAACAAGAACTTGCTAAGTTCTTATTTTTTGGAGGTTTCTTGATAGGTCCCGATAGAGAGGGTGGGATAGAAGGTATTGGAACACAGGGCCCATTCATTCCACAACTCCCTCGTCAGCTCTACACTCCCCACCAGTTTCTCTGCCACACCCGGTACCTTTCCCTGCAACCCAAAGTGGTGCAACACCTGCCCCTACACCTTCCCTCTCACCTCTGTCCAAGACCCCAAACAATCCTTCCAGATCTGGCAGAGATTCACCTAAACTTCATCCAACCTGATCTATTGTATCCATTGCTTCCGATGTGGTCTCCTGTATATCGGGGAGACCAAATGCAGACTCGGGGACCAGCTCTGCACGCAACAACCAACCCAACCTTCCAGTTGCCATCCACTTTAATTCTCCCTCCCACTCCCTGGCGACATGTCCATCCTTGGCCACCTCCACTGTCAGAGTGAAGCCAAATGTAAACTGGAGGAATGACACCTGATATTTCGCCTCAGGATCTTACAGCCCAATGGCCTCAATTTTGACTTCACCAGCTTCAAAATCCCTCCAGCCCCAGCCTTATCCCATGTCCAGCCCTCCCCATTCCTCCTCCGTGCCTCCCTGACCTGACCCAACCTGTCTATCTTCCTACTCTCCCAACCGCTCCACCCTTCCCACTGACCAATTACTATAACTCCCTACCTGCATTCACCTATCACCATCCCACCTAACCTTTCCTCAGCACCAGCCACCACCACCACTTCCCACCACCACCCCCCCCCCCCGCCCCCGGGCTCCCCTCCTCAGTCCTGACGAAGAGTTTTGGTCCAAACTGTTGACTTTCCTGCTCCTCGGATGCTGACTCACCTGCTGTGCTTTTCCAGTTTCCCATCTATTGGGTCTTTAATGATGTTAGCTACCTTTCCGCGGCTGCAAGAAGTGTAGATGGAGCCAATGGATGGGAGGTTGGCTTCCACTTTGGACTGGGCTGTGTTTACAACTTTCTGCTGTTCTTTACGGTCCTGACAGATAAAATGCTTTCTATGGTGCATCTGTAAAAGTAGGTGAGGGTTCTTATGGACATGCCGAATTTCCTTAGCCTCCTGAGGAAGAAGAGGCATTATTGTGTCTCCACAGATGCTGGTAACCTGTCACTAAGTCACCCTTTACTTACATGTTGCCCAATATGACACTGACCCAGTTATCTCAGTGCCGACTCCTAGAGTGAACAGAGCCCCTGACACTCCTGTTCATATCTGTCAACCAGGACTCCCTGATTGGACCAGATGAACGGCCCCAATCAGAGAACTCATATTCTGAAATCCAAGTGGCAGACCTCATTTCAATCTACAACAAGGTTGTTACAGCAGAGCTGTCAGGACGTTTCCATTGGCTTGTGGGCTGGGTGGGAGACCTTTAAGACAGAGGTGAAGTGGAATTTCTCCAGAGGGTGGTGAATTTTTGGGGTGAAGAATTCCCAAGGGCTGTGGAGTCTCAGTCAATTAAGGTATTTTAGACCGAGATCATTGGTTTTTAAATATTGAAGTCCCAAAAGGACATGGAGCCGGTGCAGGAAAATGGCATTGTGGTAGAAGGTCAGCCATGATGGAGTAGGATGGCCGAGCAGGCTTGAAGGGCTGAATGGTCTACTGTAGCTCCTATTCTTGTGTATTCAGGTACGAGCTACGTCTGGCAGGTATTGACAAGGTAGCAACATGAAATTTGGATTCTGTCTGCTTCAGAAAGCAAGCATTAATTGTGATTACAGCTCCTTTTCTTGTTTTTGGGCCTAATCCAAGTTTTCTCCCTATAATGATCGTGCTGTTAATGTTAATAAAACTTCCAACAGAGATTGGACTCGAACAAGTCAGACACACAGACATTTCTGAGCATTATGGAAATCATGAATGTGAGCTAATTGACTGCTAAAGTGTTTTTAAATTGATTTCTGGGATTTCTTACAGCTAAGACTATTGATTAAAAAATAGAGAAAATACTTTTTGAGGTGGAGCGCTTTGGAAACGTTGTCATTTGTGTGTTAACACTGACCCAGTGATGAAACTATTATCCAGAAGGTTCAGGTCCCACTTCAGAGTTTGTGTATCCCATTAGGCGGGCAGTGCAGTGCAGTACTGAGGAAGTGCTGCACTGTCAGAGATGCTGTCTTTCAGATGAGACCAAGTTAAACCAAGTCTGCTTCCTGGAATGAATGCAGATAATCCCTGCTAATTGAAGAGCAGGATGGTTTTGCTGTTCAATTCTGATCCCTTAATTAATGTTTTTAAAGCAGATTATCTGTGCAATTACCCCATGCTATTTGTGTGAATTTGTTGCTGCATTGCCTTGTGTTGCAACAGTGACTAAACTTCTAAGTACTTGGCTGAATGTGAAGGAAGCTATATAAATCTATGTTCTTTCCCTTTTGGGACCTGTGATGGTCTCCAGTATGTGTAGATGAGATAATAAACTGTGCTCTGTCAAACTCACACTCTCTCTGTCTCTCTCACGCACTCTCTCTCTCTCTTAAACACGCACTCACATACATGCACACTCTCTTTCTCTTCCACACACACTTCTCTCACTCTTGGCACAGTGGCTCAGTGGTTAGCACTGCTGCCTCACAACGCCAGGGGCCTGGATTTGATTTCAGCCTCGGACGACTGTCTGTGTGGAGTTTGTACGTTCTCCCCGTGTCTGCATGGGTTTCCTCCGGGTGCTCCGGTTTCCTCCCTCAGTCCAAAGATGTGCAGGTTAGGTGGATTGGCAGTGCTAAATTGCCCGTAGTGTCCAGGGATATGCAGGCTAGGTTGGTTAACCATGAAAAATGCAGGATTATAGGGTTGAGGAAGGGGATTGGGTCTGGTTGGGATGCTCTGCGGAGGTGTTGAAATGGATTTGATGGGCCAAATGGCCCTGTTTCCACACTGTAAGAATCCTATGATTCTCTCTGTTGCACTGCCTCTATGTTGAGGCTGCTCTGAATTGTGCTCAGATGTTCTCACTCCAGTTCCCACAGTATTTTGTGAAAATTTGACTCGAAATATATACAGATAGGAGCATGTCACTCCGAGCACACAAAGATTGGAAATGCAAGTCAAATCCACAGCACACATTTTGCGCAGGATGAAGAAGTTTGTCCTTTCCTTTATTTTAACCTGATGTAGCTGGCCCCCAGGCTTGTTTTGTCATCGGATCACAGACATACCAGAAAATAGTTTGATGCTGTATGTGTTTTTCCTAAGCAGAGCAATAGCTTTTAGAAGTAAGGGATCTTCAGATAAATGCAAGGTTGTAAATGAGTGAATTGGACTTTGCCAGTGTATAGTTACCATTGTTATGGACCAGAGTAGACCCCTCAAAATATATTAAAAAGGTAGCCTAGACCCTAACTTTTTCTTATTTTAAAGGCAAATGTAAGGTGCTGTAGATGCAATAAGAACAGTCAACCTACTCAGCGTTAAGCAAAACACAATTTATTTAAATACTATAGTTAAAACTTTAACCAAAGAAAGAGGAATTTAGCGTAACTATTGGAAGACTTAACAGAATAATCAATTCAGTAACTATTACTAATTAACTGTCCCAATACAGTAACACCGCGTAAGCACACCCTTGGCAAAAGGCAAATTCAGAAAACAGATTGTCTCACATGCAGTTCTCCAACCCAGGAGGAAAGAACATCAAAAGACAATTCTGAGAGAGAGAGAACTCCAGCTCTCAGATGTAGCAAAGAGAGATGTGGCAGCTTTTCACAATCCCAGGGGCTTCTGCTGAAAGCTAAAGTAAAGCTCTTGGTTCTGTGAGAGCTTGAGCACACTCATTCAGGCTGCTTCTATTGTTTCACCTTTTTATAAAAAAACATACTGCAAGGCTCACAAGCTGTTTACTCTCTTACATACAGCTCCTCACCTCTTGTTCAATCTCTCTTTTTTTAAAAAAAATCAGGACAAAATAACCTCTTAAAGCCCCTGTATTGTCACACCATCTCCATCCTGTGTTTAGTATTGAGCAGTGTAATTATCAGAATTAAATGGAGGAGTCCAAATTGGTGGTAGATCTTCCCAGCAGCAGGAGTGCGAGGGTACGAGAGCCTAAGGGAGAGAAAACACAATACCAAGATTGTAAATTGGTTTTTAAATCTCCCATTTTCTAGTCATTTCTCAGAATCACCAGGTACTGTTGCAAACTCAATGTGACACATTGCACTGTGCTTTGGGCATTGCTTAATTGTAATTAGTTTCTTTTTTTGTTCCACAGAAATCTAATGCCTCGCACTCTGGAAGGCCAGATCACCATGGAGAAGACCCCAAGCTATTTTGTCACTAAGGAAGCCCCGAAGCGCATCTTTTCTATGTCGAAAGAGACCAAACTGATTGTAGTGGTCAGGAACCCTGTGACCAGAGCTATTTCGGACTACACACAAACGCTGTCCAAGAACCCGGGAGTCCCCAGCTTTCAAATGCTGACATTCAAAAACATGAGCACGGGCCTCATTGACACGTCGTGGAGTGCTATCCGCATTGGGATCTATGCCAAGCATCTGGAGAACTGGCTTCAGTACTTCCCCCTGTCCAAAATTCTCTTTGTAAGTGGGGAGAGGCTCGTGACCGATCCAGCTGGTGAGATGGGCCGCGTGCAGGACTTTTTGGGCCTTAAGAGAGTCATTACTGACAAACACTTCTATTTTAACGAAACCAAGGGCTTTCCTTGCCTGAAAAAGCCGGAGGGTAGCAGTCGGCCCCGTTGCCTCGGCAAATCAAAGGGAAGGACTCATCCCAAAATCGACATGGACGTTGTTCTTCGGCTCAAAGACTTCTACAGGCCATTTAATCTGAAGTTCTACCAGATGACAGGCCATAACTTTGGCTGGGAGTAAGTCACCACTTCTCAAGCCCAACAATTAACTGACTTCCAAAGCAACCAACTTTGTTGATTTTTAACTTGTCGCTGAGTGCAGAATTTGCCGTAAAATCCAATCAGTTTGCCTTTTTTTTTCGAGAGCATGCATTGAATCTTTCGGACAAAGCCCTCATGCCGGATGTTTTAAAAAGAAGGATACAAAAATGGCAAATACAAACGAAGGAAATCTCTTAGGAGTTAAAAGAAAAACCTGTAACTGCTCTCTGATTCCTGGAAGGTATTGAAAACTACCTGAAAGACCTTTATCACTCCAGAAATGTCTGACACGAAGAGTAGTTGTCAGTGATTGTGACATTCAGAAAAAAACAGTAATGCTAGGCCTTTTCTAAAACAAACATTTCTGAAACCTCTATTTGCAGTCATGGTATTGTCCAAGGCAAGTGGCATTTATTATGAAGCATGTTGAATTAAATACTAGCCCTACCAAACAAACACTCTTGAAGGTGTAGAGATCTGACCCTGAATTAGAGCACTGATTTACCATAATCAAAGACTAAAATGTAAAAAGTACATATCTCCTGGATTCACCATTTGCTCGGTGCTTTAGTAACTTTCTATCTATTTTTTGTTTCAATTTACGAGCTATCTACCTAATTAGTAGTGATTTTCTTTTTCTCTCCTGTTTCAATCTGTTTGATGTTAAACATGTTTTGCATTCATGGTATTTTCCATTATGAGATCCTGGCAAAAGAGACTATGTTTAACATTACAGCAGACAATAAAAACATGTACACAGAATATGGATCATGCCCCTCTCTAGAACAAATCCACTGTTCAGGGTTGGACTGCCCAGACCCATTTATTAGCCAACTATCCACTGGGATAGCATCAATTGCAATTGTCTGGGATGGTTAGAGGTGGTATTTGAAATCCAAATTGACTGTAATTGTGCAATCTTAGATTTCTAGGGGGAGAGGAATCACATCTGATTTAAACTGACCCAATTTTAGTCACTACATTTGCAGCTAACCTGTATATCTTATTCTTAAATTCTCCTGACTATAGAATATTAAAGAGAAAATCACATCATTTTACATTTTGCACTTGGCGTTTCACATAGAGTCATACATCTGACCACACTGATTGAAAGCTCATTGCTACAGATTGGCAAGCATTTAGAGATAGTCCATTGATGTCTGTTTGTTAGACTAGAGAAAGGCAATTGCACGCCATCAAATGTACTGGAAAAAGTGAATAGAGGTTTGAACACATTAATCCGAATTTAATTTGGTTTCCTGTGACCCGAGCAAGTACCAGAGTCAAATTCAAAGTCCAATGCTTAATCCAGCACTTCAGACAAGAGAACAGGCTGGGACTCTGAAAGGCTAGCAGCTTAATTTTACTGCTTGCTACTGAGTAAAATCGCAGTGAGATTACTCAAATACATGTTCCATATTATGATAAAGGTTTTTTTTTCACAAGTATAGATTTGTACAGTATCTCTATTTATTCAAACATGGGGAAGTGGCTTCAACCTAATCTCCTCCTCTCCATAAAGGTACAGAAAAGAATGCTCCATTAATTTGAATATTGTTGCCCTCTGTAGACTGAGTCCAATTTAGTCCAGCGCTGAAACCCATTGCAGTTACAGAAATTCCCCAAGAAGAGCAATTTCACTGAAATACAAGCTCGTCTTTCCTGACAGTTCTTCCTTGCTGTTTAGCAAACCTTCCCTGCTTTCTGAAAGAATACAAAGCAGAGATGGACAGTGGGTATGCCACTAGAGGTCCAGGTTACCAATCTGCAGCAGGTTTAATCTCTCTTAAATGTTCTGTCTTCACATTTTCATCTCGATCAGGTGTGAATAAAAGGCTACTTCGTGGTATTAAGTTTTCTCATCTTCAAAAACAAATGCAGCCATTTGAAGATGGTTAACAAGTACCTTCCTTGTCACTAGCAGGTTAGCAACCCACACGATCTGGCCTCATGAACAATAACTTTGCCCCTCAATGCTACAGTCGCTATAACTACTTCGAGAAACGCATTTTATGGTTGAAACCTTTCACATGTTTCATCATGTCACAAGCTAATGGACAAAAGATACCAAACCTAAAAATGCTGGCTTTCCTTTGTTGGTTTTATACTTTAAACTGTTAATTGATATTGATACAGTTTACTATTGTATTCATAATGTATGGTTAAGAGTAACTAATATAATTTTGTTCACCTAAAGTCCCTGTATGTTTTGCAACAAGCTTACTACTTACATTTTTGTGGATTTTCATTATTTTAGTACAGTTTACTTAACACTGAGCCTGTATATATAGTAATTATTTCTGTTGGGCAGATAATTGAGGCTCTCGAGTCATTACTCACCATGATGTATAAGAAGTTATTATAAGTAATATTTTCCCATTGTTATATATGGACTGAAGAAACTATTCTTGTCTTTATAAATAAAGCGTATTTTCTATCGTTTGGTTTCTAAAGTGATAATTCCTTAAATTACCAGCCAGCGCTAACACAGCACAGTGTCTGATTTTCAATGTCATTCTGCAATTGGATAACATTTTCTGGATAATGTGAATGTATGACAAATTATGCTGACAATCAGGTTTTGGTCACTTGGGTTCACAATGATGGGTGCTGGCATGTACAGGAAGCTTCATATGTTAATACACACGGCCCTGTTCACTGTAGACAGAGTGAACATGTACACGCACTGTCTCATTCAACTCAACCAAATAGGTGACAGCGAGTCACTAGTTCATCTTGCTTGGCAACACCTTAACCAATCAGCCAACCTGCCTGATTTAAAATTTGAAAAAGCCTGGCTGTTCACTGCCAATCAGCATTAATAGGTGTATCCTCCATGGTGATGACTCTACCAATCAGAGTCTACTTCCTAACCAATCAGCATTCTCCTCTGGGGCTGTTGATTTTCCCCTTGAACTTGTATTCTTACAAAACATCCTGATGATTGCAAGACAAAAAATTTCGACAAAATGTTTTCTTTTCTCCCACTAATACTCAAATTCCTTAATTTTCCAATGTCAGAGTATGCTTTTCATAAAGAAGATATAGCTATATAACCCTCAGAGAGAGCCCTTCTCAACTATCAGCAACTTTGGAGTAATTCTATTGTTATTTTTGCCAGATTGAGAAAATTTTGTGAATTTACAAAACATTTGCCTTTTGGATACTTTTATATATATAATGATATGCCTGTGTTGAAGTTATTACACACAGGCCCTTATTTTGTTCATTTCTCAAACTACAGCTTTCCACTGAAATGGCGATTTGGTACAGTGTTTGAAATCACTTCATTTACCCAATACTAATGTATTCAGACATCTCCCATTAGGTACATTTCAGATCCCAGCAGTTTCTCCACTTTAGATATTCACAACAAGACCAATTTTATTACGTTAACTTATTGAATCTTGCTAAACTTGGGATCAAATTAGAATAGAAAGGATAGTTTCAAAAGGACTAATTGAAGTAGGACAGAATTTTTGGCAACTTTTCTTGGATATTTTTACAGCATTGATGTTTTTTAAAGCAAAATCCATTTAACATTGGAAAAAATGTAATCCTATCTTGTTGTATAGCTTACAGTGTTGAATTTTCCTGGTTTATATTTTCCATACGGGGAACTTTTATTAGTAACATTTTCTGATATCCTATAACCGATGATAAAACTGGCTCTCCTCATGTAAACAGATAAAAGTCCCTATAATACGCTGGCCAGGGCTTTATCATTTTGTGCTAGTGATCACAACATTTTCTGTCTATTTTCCAGAGTGTTTAATGTATTTTAAATGGATCTCAAGTGTCGATTTATAAAAAGCATTGTATGAATTTTTCTTCAAAATATGCTGGGCTCTAACAGAAGGATCAGCTGCCACTACAGTGCATTTTTCTCAAAATGGACAAACCAGGACCTTGTTTCTCTGAATTGTACACAGTTTAAGATCTACAGGGCAAAGTTCAAAGGTACCAAACATCCCGTAAACGGACAACATACTGATGTTGTGACAGTAGGATTTTAAGCTAATTTATCAGGCCTTCATAACTGAAAATAAATAACTACATTGTTTTGAATCCTTCAGTAGTTTCAGCATTTGAAGTTCAACACTACCAAGGGAAATCAATGGACTCCATTTACTGACCACCATTGCAGAATTAGCTCTTGTTAATATAGGCTGTTTGAGTTATTGGGGTGTTCTTGTTGCTGTTATAAGGTATTCAATTTCCCAGGTGTGCACAAAAAGAAATGGACAAAGGCCACTGTATAAGGTGGGACGTGGCCTACAATTATGTCACATGTTTGTCATGTCAACAATGTATTATAGAACAATTGGGGGTCAGTTTAGCATAGATGGTTGGTCTGCAAAGTAGTGTGATGCCAACAGTGTGGGCTCAATTCCTATCATTACCTGAGGGTACTGTGAAGGACTCTCCTTCTCAACCTCTCCCCTCGCCTGAGATGTGGTGGCCCTCAAGTTAAACTACCACCAGTAGTCTCTCTCTCTCTCTCTAATGAGAGAGCAGCCCTCTGGTCTGGTAAGACAATGGTGACACAACATGGAACAAATGGCTGAACATCACAATATTCTTTTATTGCTCTCTCTAACCTCTGTCATTTAAAAACCAGCCTTAGGAGTACTATGTTGAGCAAGAGTTTGAGATGTTGGTATTAGGCTGGATTATCATGGCAGGGCTGAATTTCCTGATCTTTTCCTTCAGGTAAGGCTTCTCAATTTGTTACACATCCAGATGAGTTGCCCTCAGCTTTGAGTTCCCATTAGAGGAGGGATGAACTGGATCTTTATTCACCAACATCCTCAGTTGTTTGAAAGCGGGTTTATTTAAAAGGAATCCCCTCCATTGTGGACCTTTCTCCCAAATTCAAATTAACTTATGTTTTAAAAAGAGCTGATTTCACTAGGCTTTCTTGAATTAACAAAAAGAGTGAATTTATTAATTACAGTACGCTAGAAGAAAGGCTAAAAACATACATACAATAAGAATAAGAATAAGAAGTGAGTTTAAAAAGAAACAAATTTGCAAAAACAGATATATGAGTCAGTCTCTGACGCAAAAACAGAAATTGCTGGAAAAGATCAGCAGGTCTGAGTTAACGTTTTGGGTCCAGTGACCCTTCCTCAGAAGTTACACAAAAAGTTAAATTTGCTTTCTCTCCACAGATGCTGCCAGACCTGCTGAGCTTTTCCAGCGATTTCTGGTTTTGTTTCTGATTTCCAGCATCCACATTTGTTTTGGTTTTGATTTGGATCAGTCTCAGAATTGTTTGTGAAATATGAATAATTAAACATTGCGACTGAGGGTTTACCAGTTGCATTGATGTTGGTAGGTGAACAGACATTTTCACAATTCTTAGTTATTCAGATTGCTTAAGATTCTGTAACTCTGATATCTTTTCACTGCAATTGAATTCCAACACTGTGTGTGAGAGAGTGTTTTTACAGCATAGTGAGTTGGAGAGGTTCTTTAGTGCAGCACAGGTCTAATTAAGCGATTGTTCTTTGATTGTCGCCTCCAAAGCATGTGAAGGCTTGCACCCAGGCTAGTACAATAAGAACATTAAGTCCCACAAGTACATCCAGTAGAGTTTAGCTCAGTTGGTTGGACAGCTGGTTTGTAATATAGTATGATGCCAAAAGCATGGGTTCAATCCCAGCACTAGCTGAGGTTACCATGAACAACTCTCCTTCTCATCCTGTCCCCTCCCCTTAGGGTATAGTGACCCTCAGGTTAAACCACCACCAGTTGTGTATGTCTCTCTTTCTTATGAGGGAACAGCCCTATGATCTTGTAGGACTATAGTGCCTTTAACTGCTAATGGATTCCTATTCTCTCTGCAGGATTGACTGATAACACCTACACAACCAGAGTGTTGTGCTGGCTAAATTTGACTTATTGCAATTTCACTGTATATCCCACATATTTGAATGGACTTGGTTAGGCATAGTTTATTCCCACTGCATGAGAGGGAGGCAATGGCCTAGTGTTTTATCACTAGACTATTAATCCAGAGATCCAGGCAACATTCTGGGGACCTGGGTTCAAATCCTGCCATGGCAGATGGTGGAATTTGAATTCAATATAAAATAAATCTGGAATGAAGAGCCTAATAATGCTCATGAAATTATTGTTGATTATTGAGGAGGTGGAGAATACTCATCTGGTTCACTAATGCCCTGTAGGGAAGGAAACTGGCCATCCTTACCTGGTCTGGCCTACATTTGATTCCAGACCCATAGCAATGTCATTGACTTCTAACTGCCCTATGGGCAATAAATGCTGGCCGAATCAGCAATGCACACATCCTGTGACTGAATAATAAAACAAAACTCAGGTGAGGGATATTGTGTTTGCCAATGACTTTCTCAAGTACATTGATAATGGCTCAAGGAATTTTCCTGTGACTTACCACACTCTACATGTTTTATGGGTGTGTATGATACTGGTTAAGGCTGTTTACTTACCATTCCTAATACTGGTGTTATCCGTTAAGAATCCTCTCCGTGACTCCCTTGTCTGCTCCACACTCCCCTCCAGCCCCACCACACCTGGCACTTTTCCCTGCAACCGCAGGAAGTGCTACACCTGCCACTACACCTCCCCCCTCACCCCCATCCCAGGCCCCAAGAAGACTTTCCACATCAAGCAGATGTTCACCTGTACATCTGCTAATGTGGTATACTGTATCCGCTGTTCCCGATGTGGCCTCCTCTACATCGGGGAAACCAAGCGGAGGCTTGGGGACCGCTTTGCGGAACACCTATGCTCGGTTCGCACTAAACAAATGCACCTCCCAGTCGCGAACCATTTCAACTCCCCCTCCCATTCCTCAGACGACATGTCCATCCTGGGCCTCCTGCAGTGCCACAAAGATGCCACCCAAAGGTTGCAGGAACAGCAACTCATATTTCGCTTGGGAACCCTGCAGCCCCAGTGGTATCAATGTGGACTTCACAAGCTTCAAAATCTCCCCTCCCCCTACTGCATCCCAAAACCAGCCCAGCTTGTCCCCGCCTCCCTAACCTGTCCTTTCTCCCATCTATCCCCTCCTCCCACCTCAAGCCCCATTCCCATCTCCTACTTACCAGCCTCATCCCACCTCCTTGACCTGTCCGTCCTCCCCGGGCTGACCTATCCCCTCCCTAACTGCCCACCTACACTCACCTTTACTGGCTCCATCCCTGCCTCTTTGACCTGTCTGTCTCCTATCCACCTATCTTCTCCTCTATCCATCTTCTATCCGCCTCCCCCTCTCTCCCTATTTACTTCAGAACCCCCTTCCCCACCCCATTTCTGTAGAAGGGTCTAGGCCCGAAACGTCAGCTTTCCTGCTCCTCTGATGCTGCTTGGCCTGCTGTGTTCATCCAGCTCTACACCTTGTTATCTAAGAATCAAGCCTGATGACACCACTGTTACAATTGAAATGTCCAGTTCTCTGCTGGGGATAGCCCTGAGTAGAAATTGGGGCTGGATGCAAAACAGATACATCTGAAAGTATATCTTATCAAAAATTTACAGATGAGAGTGACTCCTGTCTTGGCTGTAAGTATTTGCGGGTGCAAGTCGTACAAAAGCCATCTGGGTGAGTCTATTTGTTGATATCAGTATAAAGATTCTTCCAATATAAATGGATCTTTATCCCGCAATCCATGATGGTACTTTCCCTACTCTGAACTACTTTGTTTGCAGTTGTGGTGTTCAAAACTGCTACAAAACACTTGAATCCATCCCAGGAGACTTTCAGAAAGTTAAATATAACTCCTTCCCCTTCAAAAACAGTCAATACGGAATACCGCAGAGAATAGCAGTCTACTTAGCGCAACGGAAAATGGGTGATTCTTTTTTTGTTTCAGTCTCTGTACACGTTTTTCACTTCACTAGGGACAACGGAATCGTTGCCAAGGCAAGTCACCACGAGCAATTAAAACCACTTCTTTCCTCTTGGCATTCTCCCTGGACTGTATAATTTGGGGACAAAATGTCTTAAAAAAAATAAAGTGGGGAGGCCATCGAGATGAAAATAGTCTCTGGTCTAATGCTCTAGTGGGGGTGGGATGGCGGGGTGTAATGTTCCATCTGCTGGAACTTGTTGTCAGTTCCTCTGGCAGCTTGGTGTGATGGACTGCACTCCTCGTGTTTGGATTTTGTTACTGGTGACATTCGACCAAATTATTCTTAGTGACAGCTTTCAAAGTTTCCCAAAGTGCCAGTGAAAGCCTCGAATGCCAATAGTGATCCTATTAGCCAGATGAGTGAATACATTCAGGGGCAGCCATATTGATATGCAAAACTCCAGCCTTGCTGTAAAGGGTGTCTGTCTCTCCCTTTTGTAAAGCAGCCAAACATCTGAAGAGCAAGCCTTTCTGTGGCAGCACAATAACATATAGACTGCAGCATTAAGAGCATCCAAAAGCAGCCACAGCCGTATTGAATCTCAGATTGCAGGCTCATTAAGGATGCTCAATGAGGTCTTGCGAATACTGCGGGTGGTTGACTGCATGCATTTGGATTTTCGAAGCCTCGCACAATCCCCTGTTGAACCTAATTGCTGCCCTTGCAGTTCGGGGTCAAGTGTTTGTATTCATTGCATTGGACCAAGAGCACTTGTGGCTTTGTCCAACCAGAATCTCCACTTCATCATATTTTGGAAAAATGAATAAACATTTCCCTGTTATTGAGAGAGTACCTGAGATGTAACTTTATAAAAGTACAATTTCCAGCTCTGCACTTCTTCAACGTAAGATGGTAGAATTTGCTTTGAGCAGTTACAAACAGCACAGACCTCTCTCTTGAGGCAAAAGGTCACTTGCACTTTCTATCATTTTCACCAGCAAGGTACTTGACCTTTTATTTGATCCTACCCCAACCTTAGCCCTAATTGCAGCTTTGAACAATTGTTAAAATGTTAGTCTTCAATGGGTAATCACATTTTCTTTCAATAAATGTGACCTTTGTTTATTTGCTCTGACTAGAGCTTAAAATTATTTTTAAAAAATTAACTGCATGCCTTCATTTAGTAGAATGATTATTTTAATATATCTTTGTAGAGATCAAATTGTCTTTTTAAGGTTTAGTTTTAGACTTTAGACTTTAGTTTATGCATTTTAATCATATGAACAAAAACATTATGATACCAATTTAAAATTGCATGCATATATATAATGCACACACATATATAAATAGTTCTAAGCCATAGAACAGAATCAACTTGGTATATGATGCCAATGCTATCTTTAGTATTATATTCTAGGTATATAAGCCAGGGAGACTCTGGATTGGTAAAAAGGTGATTATGTTAGAGGACTGGTGGATGGTAAGTGTTATACCCCATTCACAAAAAGTGATAAACCCAGCAGCTTCAGAGCAGTGGAGCAGAATGCTGGAGGTTGGGATGAAATGAGCTGGATTTTCGCAGGGATTGTAGGAACTGCAGATGCTGGAGAATCCGAGACAACAAGGTGCAGAGCTGGATAAACACAGCAGGCCCAGCAGCATCATAGGAACGGGGGGTTTGGTTGTGGGCACACACATCTCCCAGTTAGCATTCCTTCCTTCCTATTCCTCTGTGGTGCTTGAATTTTCAAAGGGAGAGTTGGGGCAGAGGGGGACCCATAGGTCTCCAATTGCCTGGCTGTTAAACTTGTTGGAGAGCTCATTAATGGCCTGGAGATTGACCGAATCAAGTTTTCAAAGGTAAGAATGGGAGGATTAAAACAGGGAGCTTTAATTTACTGCTGATTTAAAGTCTTAAAATATAAGAGAAAGTCAAACTGAGGTGGTCACGTGGCAGCATAAATTTCCAATGCTTGAGCAGAATGGGTTAAGTACCTGAAGGGAGAGTGTTTAGCTATTATTTTGGACCATGAAGCTAATGGAACTCTTCCTCCTGTTTGCTCCATTCCTCTGGCACAACTACAGTCTGCATCTAAGAATTCCTCTCCAGAGAAATGCCTGTCTCCAGGTCACAATTGATGACATGAATTGGGCACCAACCCTCCTTTGGCTCAATTAGACCTTTGGTTTTATTAAAATGGTCTTGTGTGACAGCCATCAAGGTGGGATCAGGATCCCAGAAAGATCCAGGCATACTGTTCCTGAACCCTCAATTAAAATCCAGCTGGTTTTAATAATCCAGCTCACAATTATTTAAGGTTTGGAAAAGTATGGGTGAATAGTGAAATCAGCATATAGTTGCAAAATGCAAATCTTGTTTAAATAGCTAAGTCAGGCTCCTCAATGGGGAGAGTTGATGAGGGCAGTGCGATGGATGCTGTGTATATGGATTTCCAAATGACTTGTTAGCAAAACATAAGGACCATGGGATCGAAGGGAACATGGATATACAATTTGTTAAGGGACAGAAAGCAGCAAAATGAAGTGAATAGTTAGACGTCAGGAGGATATAGTCTGATAAAATGGGCAAATATACAGAAGATGAAATTTAACAGCATGTGGGAATGGTAGGAAGAATACAAAGATGCAATGGTGGAGTTTTAAATGAGTTACAAGACACAGACATATGGTGTGTACATGTACAAATCCTCACAAGTTGAGAAGGCTTGTTCCAACTGCAAAGATTATTCAGCCCAAAAAGTCTGTCCTGTGTGTATTGCTCTCCATAAGTCGCCTTTAGTGTCGGTTTACACTGTTGGGAGAGAATCTAGTAGTGTGTGCCATTGAACTAGGTTTGAGCGTTTTTGTGTCGCAAGTGACTGAAAATGGCCTAGGAAGGAAATAGCAATAGTGACCTTGGTGAATACAGCAAAGCAATGGTTTACATGTTTAACAGGTGAGATTGAAGAATTGTGAAATGAATAAGACAATGATTGAGAAAAAAGAGTGGATTAGCGGAGGTGAACTCAGTGCCAAGTCAGGCAAACAGAGAAAAAATTGGATGGCCACAGAAAGAGGAAGAAAAAGAGACAAAATAAAATGTAAAAATAAATTAGGACCCAGGCAACTGAAGACATGGTCATCAATGATGGAATGATTAAAATCAAAGATGTTCAAGAGGTCCGATTTGGAGCAGGGTAGATATCTAAGGGTTGTGATGTTGGTGAGTGGAAAGTGATGAGGCCATGTAGCAATTTGAAAATAAGAATGAAAATTTCAAATATACAGACTTGGAAAAAAACGTAACCAATGATCAAGGGTGCTGGATGAGCAGGTCAGGATAGAGGGTAATGAAGGTTCGGGTGAGCTTAGGTTTATGGAGGGTACAAGGTGAAAGCATAAATGAATTCTACTGGGATGATTGTAGCCATGTACGTTTCCGCATTCTCTATATTACCCTGGATGCTGCTGATTAGAGCTATTCCTGGTCATAGTTTGCCACACTCCCCTGTTTTTGTCATCCTCACAATCCGCTGTAGCTCATTTAGTTAAAATAACATATACAAGGCAATTTAAATTAACACACCCCTGTAGATGTTAGTGTACTGGTAATGTCACTAGACCAGGAACCTTAAAGGATCTGGTGATGTGAGTTCAAATCCCAGCACTGCTGCTGGGGTGATTATAAGTTAAAGGAACTCTTGTAGTACAGAGGAGTATTCTTACCTCTGGGTCAGGAGGCCTGGGTTCCAGTTCCACTTGCTGTGTAATAACATCTCCAAACAGGTTGATTAGGAAAACAAAAGCTGTGAGTTTAACCTGGTCTCCTATTTTCACTATATTTTTCTTCAGTATTTCGGTGTGAAAGTGGACATACATTTAATGACTTGCACAGAAATTCTGTACATAATACTTTCGCCTCCATTTCAAATAAAAATGACATTTCTTCCTTTACTTTGCATAATTTCAAGCTGTAGTGAATTCTCCAGATGATGTCCCAGCTACTACCAGTGGTTGACCTTCCTACAACACCCAAGGAGAGTTTGAGCTGTTCTCCATTCCAATAAGTTCAATATCCTTCACAAAAATTATGTGAATCAGGATTTTATGTTTCAAGTCATCGAACTGAAATTTCATTGAGTTTTTCAAAAATATTCTACACTTTACTTCTGCCTGAGTCCAAAGTTTTTTACTTTCTACCATTACAAAAGGCAGCATGGGAAGTGTGGACATATTATTTATTGCTGGTTTCTTCTGACTGGAACAGTGATCATAATATTGTAAGTTTTAAGATAGTTATGGAAAAGAATAAGACTGGTCCTCGGGTGAAAGTGCTAAACCAGGGGAAGGCAAATTACAATAGTATTAGGCAGAAACTGGAAAAATTAGATTGAGGGGCAGCTGTTTGAAGATAAATTCACATCTGACATGTGCAAATCTCTTAAAAGCATGTTGACCAGAGTTCCAGATGTTCCTGTGAGGATGACGGATAAGCACTGGCAAGATTCAGGATCCTTGGATGAGGAGAGATGTTGTTAATTTTTAGTTAAAAAGCAAGCATATGTGAGGTTTGGGAAACAGAAATTAAACACGGTCCTGGACAAGTATAAAGGAAGCAGAAAAGAACTTAAAAAAGAAATTGGGATGACTAAAAGGGGCCATGAAATATCCTTGGCAAGTAGGATTAAGGAGAATCCCAAGGCATTTTATATGTATGTTAGAAGCAACAGAGTAACTAGGGAAAGGGTAGGTCCACTCAAGGACAAAGGAAGGAATTTTTGTGGATATAAAATACCATGTTGCATTTAATGCTTGCTAAATTTATTGGAACATAACTGGTAGCTCAGCGGTTAACACTGCTGCCTCACAGCACCAGGGACCGGGGTTTGATTCTAGCCTAAGGTGTGTGAAGTTTGTATGTTCTCCCACGTCTGTGTGGGTTTCTTCTGACGGTCCAAAGATGTGCAGGTTAGGTGGATTGGCCATGCCAAATTGCCCATAGTGTCCAAGGATGTGTAGGTTAGGCAGATTGGCCATGGGGCATGCAGGGTTATAGGGTATGGGGATGGGTCTGGGTGGGATGCTGTTTGGAGGGTTGGCATGGACTTGATGGGCCACTCTTAGGGATTCTAAGAAACTGAATTAATATCAAATAACTGAAACAATCTGGAAGAGTAAATAACGACTGAAATATGTTAATTTCCAAATTATATTTGAAGAAAACATTCTTTAGGAGACTTTGGAGGGTAGTTAATCTTCATTGGTACCTTTAATCATTCCAGCTTCACAAGTACCGATTCTGACATTCCTTTGCCTGTGGACTAGCTGAGCAGATTACAGGTGGGCATTTCTGGCCCAATTTCAGACAAAGCAAACAATAGAGACTTTATTACCATAGAATCTATTATAGGCCCTTTGCCCACATCATTCCAGCTGCTTTTGGAAGGATTGCTAGAGAGGGGAAGAGGTGGAATACAGCAAACTGGCCAGATTGAGTCACAATCTAGGTTAAGATTTGTTAGAACAGCTGCTGTGGGTTAAACCACATCTGGTTAAATTTGAGGTAATACCCACACATAGCCACTTAGCTAAACAACAGAACAAGTGGACGCCATTCAGCCCCTTCCATCTGCTATCCCATTCAAATTATCATGGTGGGTTTCTGTCTTGAATCTACATTAGATCTTGTCGGATTATAGATTGCCTAAGGACAACTCTTATTAAAAACAATAGGCATGAAAAGTCTTTGACTCTTGAAGTTTTAACCTGTCACAACTTAAGATTTAAAGAGCTAATGTACATTAAAGAACTGATTTTGTTCGTGACAGTTACCTTTACTTTGTTCAGAATACCACGTGATGCCAAAATATGGATCAAGCTCAACATATCTGTGAGAATTGGTGACCGACTCCAACATATTTCTTAAATCAAAGTTTGAATATAGTTATAAACATTTTCTCTTGACAGCCTGCATCCCCTTCACTTACCTTCAACTAAACGATCAGCAATAAGTATTGTTGTCACAGATTCCTGTAATCATTATTACGCTTCTTTTCCCTCTGATTTTGATTTGATTTATTACTGTCACGTGTCCTGAGGCACAGTGAAAAGTGTTGTCTTACATGCCATGCAGGCATATTGTACAATACAAGTGCATCAGGGTAACAGAACAGCGTGCAGGATTTGACGTTACAGCTGCCGAGGAGGTGCAGAGAAAGGTGAACATTAACATTCAAGAGGTCCATCCAAAAGTCTGATCACAGCAGCAAAGAAGCTATTCTGCATTCAGTTGCAAGCTTAGAGACACATCTGGTGAAACCATGCAGAAGATTTCAATGTAGGAAGATGGGATGGCTCAGTGGTTAGCTCTGTTGCCTCACAGCAGCAGGGACCCAGGTTTGATTCCAGCTTCAGTGTGACTGTCTGTGTGGATTTTGCACATTCTCCCTATATCTGTGTGGGTTTCTTCCATGTGCTCCGGTTTCCTCCCACAGTCCAAAGATGTGCAGGTTAGGTGGATTGGCCATGCTAAATTATCCATAGTTGTGCAGGCTAGGTAGATTAGCCTTGGGGTGTGGAGGGTGAATCTAGGTGGGATGCTCTTTGGAGGATTAGTGTGGACTCATTGGGCCGAATGGCCTGCTTCCAAACTATAAGGATTCTGTGGTCAGGAGGTGGTTATGTGGCAGTTGTGTCTAGTTGGCATTTTCCACTTCAATAGTATTGACTTGTGTAAATAACTACACTGCCATTTGATCTCCAGTTTAATTCTTTACTGAGTTGTTGAACAATGGATGTTCCTTTAAGATTACCTTATATGTACGCAAATGTTTTCTTTAACTATTTTCTCTTAGAAACTGCACACAAACATAAAGTATTTTTTTTTGCACCAAAATAATCTGACCAGTTCTGCAATGAATTGCTGAAGATCTGAAAATAAATCATTTTAATTTTATACAATAACCTTTTGCTTTAGAGATAGTAGGAACTGCAGATGCTGAAGAATCTGAGATAACAAGGTGTAGAGCTGGATGAACACAGCAGGCCAAGCAGCATCAGAGGAGCAGAAAGCTGACGTTTTGGGTCTAGACCCTTCTTCAGAAATGGGGGAGGGGAAGGGGATTCTGAAATAAATAGGGAGAGAGGGGGAGGCAAATAGAAGATGGATAGAGGAGAAGATAGGTGGAGAGGAGACAGGTCAAAGAGGTGGGGGTGGAGCCAGTAAAGGTGAGTGTAGGTGGGTAGTTAGGGGGGGATAGGTCAGTCCAGGGAGGATGGACAGGTCAACGGGGCGGGATGAGGCTGGTAGGTAGGAGATGGAGGTGGGGCTTGAGGTGGGAGGAGGGGATAGGTGGGAGGAAGGACAGGTTATGGAGGCGGGGACGAGCTGGGCTGGTTTTGGGATGCGGTAGGGGGAGGGGAGATTTTGAAGCTTGTGAAGTCCACATTGATACCATTGGGCTGCAGGGTTCCCAAGCGAAATATGAGGTGCTGTTCATTCAACCTTCGGGTGGCATCATTGTGGCACTGCAGGAGCCCCAGGATGGACATGTCGTCTAAGGAGTGGGAGGGCGAGTTGAAATGGTTTGCGACTGGGAGGTGCATTTGTTTGTTGCGAACCGAGGGTAGGTGTTCCACAAAGCACTCTCCAAGCCTCCGCTTGGTTTCCCTGATGTACAGGAGGCCACATCGGGAGCAGCGGATACAGTATACCACATTAGCAGATGTGCAGGTGAACATCTGCATGATGTGGAAGGTCTTCTTGGGGCCTGGGATGGGGTTGAGGGGGGAGGTGTAGGGGCAGGTGTAGCACTTCCTGCGGTTTGCTTTAATTCTTTTGTATTTGTTGTTCCTAACCTCACACTTCACAATGGCTTTTTTCAAAATCTGAGCCATGTTTTGCTTCAAGGGTTTACTCACAGACTGAGCTGGTGGAAATCTTAGATTTGTTTTTGCGAATTGTGCTGAGATTTTGGAATTAAGTACAGAAATTGCTGGAATAGCTCAGCAGGTCTGGCAGCATCAGTGGAGAGACATCAAAGTTAATGCTTCAGGTCCAGTGACCCTTCCTCAGAAATGAAGAAGGATTGCTGGAGCTGAAACATGAACTCTGTTTTCTCTCCTCAGATGCTGCCAGATCTGCTGAGTTTGTCCAGCAATTTCTGTTTTTGTTTCCGATTTTCAGGAATTAAGTCTTGTGCACAATTATGAGGGTATTCAGTAAACCTTTTGGGACAGTTTCACTACCCTCAAACTGTTCTCATAATGTGCTATTTTCAATAGATATGAATATACTTTAAAAAAAACTACTGTTTTATTAAACATGACAAGCAGTATAATCTTGAGTCACAGATTCCAGTTTTGTTGACTGATTTCTGCGGAGTTAGTTGATCAGGACAGCAATATAAACAGAAAGACCAAAATAACCACATTATCCTCGGGTTAAGGCTGAATGTAAATTAATCAGAGTGCTGATTGACTGAGGACGAGTGATTTTGAAATCATTCCTTCAAGCCAGAGAGAAAATTGAGGACTTTGAAACTCATCTAAATAATGTATTCATTTCTCGTAAAACTTTTCAACAATATCATCAGTTTGGTGAAATTAAACAGCACAGGGGCCATTCAGTTCATTGTGTCTTTGCTAACTTAGTGGAAGTGCTATCCAATTAGGTCCACATTTATATCCACTCTCCACATTCTGTCACATTTCCTTTCCACAGACTTCTTAAATGCCCTTTTTGAAAGACACCATTAAATTTTCTACCAGTGTTTCAGCCAACACACAACATAAACAGGGGAGGTGGGCGGGGGTCCAGGAGAAGGGCATTGGAACTGATGGGGAGTCAAGGGTGAGAGCCACCAATGTCCGGGAAACAGGCTGATAGCTGAGGCTGGAAGGGACTTTTGCCAGTCCAGGAGTTATGTCTGCTGTTATAGAGTCATAGGGTCATACAGCACGGAAACAGACCCTTTGGTCCAACCAGTCCATGCTGACCATAATCCCAAACTAACCTAGTCCCAACTGCCTGCTCCTGGTCCATACCCCTCCAAAACTTTCCTATTCATGTACCTACCCAAATGTCTTTTAAATATTGTAACTGCATTCACATCATTGAAATGTGGATGGAGAAGTAGGAGACTGTAAGATGTGTTTTATTTATTTATTTATTCATGGGATTTGAGCATCGCTGGCTTGGCTAGCATTTATTGCCCATCCCTAATTTACCAGAGGGCAGTTAAGAGTCAATCACATTGCTGTGGGTCTGGAGTCACAGCCAAACCAGGTAAGGATGGCAGTTTCCTTCCCTAAAGGACATTAGTGAACCAGATGGGTTTTCCTGACAATTGGCAATGGTTTCATGGTTATCGCTAGACTATTAATTGCAGATTTTTATTGAATTCAAATTCCACCATCTGCCGTGGCGGGATTCAAACCTGGGTCCCCAGAACATTCTTGGTCTCTGGATTAACATTCCAGCAATAATAACACTAGGCCATCACCTCCCCATAAGACGGGGGGGGGCGGGGGGGGAGAGTGGGGCAGGGGGTAGGGTGGAAGGAGACTGCAGAGATTGTGTGGGGTGACAGAGGAATGTCACAACTTAGAAGCAGCAAGAGAAAAAGCTCAGTTTTCCACAGGGAAAAATGTCAAAGCCACGTGAGGCAAATTAACTTCTTCAAATCTGCTCAAACTGTTCGGATATGGTTCTACCCAAAATAGAAAGAGTACAGAAGACACCTGCATCACAAGGCAAATGGGGCCTACAAAGGTGTCTTGCTTTCTTCAAATTTTTATTCCCGTTAATTCTGAATTTCACAACCTATGAGATTTTCACAATTTTTGCGATTTATTCTGTAAAGTTGCATCATACACGAAGATCAGGAAGCAGGAAGATCATCAACATATACTTCAATATCTCAAAGTTGATTTATCATCAAGCAAGTGCATTCTTCTCTATTATAATCCCTCCAAACTCACCAATTGGGTAAAGATGCATCCTAGAAAGGCCTTGAAGTCTGTCCATTGCAGGCTGACAAGCTGATTGCTCTTGGTTCTAATGTCCTTTTGGCAGCCCAGGCTAACCACACCCACATAGAAAGAGAAACTCTCTCTAATTTTCCCAAATGTTCCACATAGACCTGTTCAGCAAGCATTTGATTGTGCATACCAACCACAAACCACTGTCGATAATCTGTCAAATACCTTTCACACATGTACCTTCACCACCACAACGTCTGGGTCCAGCTGCAACAGCTTGAAAAGATCATCATCAGTGGGTGGTTCAAACACATCCAACAGTTCCCTGAGCAAATACATTTGTTGTGGCCATTCAGAAACAAACTAGGACTCTCCAGAATGTAATCTTCCAACACAAAGAAATGATTATTCCACAAACACAGTATCAAGAAATTTTGATTGTATGCACGTAGATTACATGGGCACTGAAAAATCCATTTTGGCACATGAGCCAGCATTAATAAAGACATCAATGCCACACTTCTGTTAGGAACAGTCACTCTTGGCTCACCCCTGGAATTTAGCTCCTTTTTCATTGTTCGGATCAAGGCTGTAATGAGGTCAGGAGCTGAGCAACTCCAGCAGAACCTAAACTGACCATCAGTGAGTAGGACATCACTTCTGCCATCACCAGACACATATTCCCCTCCATTCCCTCATCAGCCTTCTGCAGGAACCGTTCCCCCCAAGGACACCTTGGTCCATTCCTCGTCTACTCCCAATACCTCCCCACAGCTTCACGGCACCTTCCCATGCAACCGCAGAAGGTGTAACACCTGAACATTTTTTTCCTCCCTCCTCACTATCCAAGGCCCCACACACACCTTCCAGGCGAAGCACCAATTTATCTGAACTTCACTCAATCTAATTACTGTATTCACCGCTCACAATGTGCCCTCCTCTACACTGGGGAGAAGAAATACAAACTGGGTGACTACTTTCAGCAGAGTCAACCCATTTCCAACTACTCATATCACCCATTGAGCTTCACTTTATCCCTGGCTTACCATCAACAATCCCTTTGCCTACCCATCCCTTTCTCTCTCTGAGCTCCCTCTGCATTTACCTACTCACTCCTTCCCCGCCTCCTCTAACCCCCACCCCATCATCAGCTTCATTACCACCTTCTCCTAGCAGCTTCTAATTCTGAAGAAGTGTCACACAACTTGAAATGCAAATTCTGTCTCTCAATCTCTTAACAGATGCTACCAGACCTGCTGAGTTTCTCCTGCAATTTCTGTTTTTGTTTGTTTCAGATTTTCAACATCTGTGGTTCTCTGTTTTGTTTGAGTTTTTGAGGTTTTGATTTGTTGGTTTGCAATGTTTGTGTTGCCAAGGATATTAGTGTCAGAAAATACCCTATAGTTTACATCAGAAGGGCTTGAAATATTTCTGGAAATATTAGAGTCAAAGTCTAATGCCACTATATCATGCCAAATCTTGCTGTTGAAAAAAATGGGCACAAGTTAGGGAGAGGTTTTTGCAAAACTATATGCCAGGAAATAATTATGTTGCATAAGGTAATGGTTCTGAAAGGGTTAATGTTGAAGCTGTTTTAAGCTTGAACCTTAATGTCAGTCTTTCGGGAGAGGCAAAGGCAGAATATTGTAAGGCCCTGATGGAGACAGATGTATCATCTCTGGCACTTGATAGCTTTTCGTAATTACACCTAACTAGTCAACCTAACTTGTACCTATTGTTAAAATACAATATGCAATATTTTGTCATGTGAGACACAATTGTGGCTTATCCTTTGCTAAGTAAATAGGTCCTCAGAATCAACAGAGACAGGAAGATCGGTGGCAACATTGTCATCATCATCATTGGCAGTGCCTTGCTGAGGAAGATGACTCTCTCCCACTCTCAGGACGAGGCCGATGTGGCTACCACAGGCCCTGTTACACTTGGGGCAGAAGGTGGTCATGGGAAGGGGGTGGGTGGGGCGTTGGTGTGACAGCACGCTCCTTTCACTGTTTTCCCCGGCTTCCACTTTTTCCCGATGGTAAGCCTCGAGGTGCTCGAAGCCTTCCCGGATGCTCCTCCTCCTTATTGAATGGTGTTGGGTCAGTGATTTCCAGGTATCTGTGGGAATGCTGTACTTCCCCGGTGAGGCCTTGAGGGGATCACTGAAGTGCTTCCTCTGTCCACCCGGGGCTCACCTGCTGTTTCGGAGCTGGGAATAGAGCACCTGCTTGGGGATTCTCATGTCAGTCGTGTGGACGATGTGCCCAGCCCATTGCAGATCGAGGGTGGTCAGTGCCTCAATGCTGGGGACGTTGGTCTGGTGGAGGACGCTGGTGTTGGTGCATCTTTCTTCCCAGCAGATTCACGGGATCTAGTGCAGGCAGCGTTGGTTGTACTGCTCCATGCCTTGAGGTGTCTGCTGTAGACAGTCCACATCTCAAAGCTCTGTAGGACCGGAACCATAGCTCTGTAAACCTTGGGCTTGGTGTTGGATCTGATGTTGTTGTCCTCGAACACGTCAACCACATTATACAACGACAGCAGCAATTCCATTATTTCCCTTTGACACAGATGGTTTTCTGTTTTCTTACAGAATAACTCCACAATCTACAACAGGTCATTGATCTTTCAAGGTTAAGCACACCCCTGGAAAAAGATTTAGTTCACTTAAGCAGCAGCAAAGTAAGAGAAAAGCAAGGCATAGTGAGGATAGCTCATAGTACTAGGTTTGGAGAGTTCAGTGCTAGAAGGAAGGTAGTAAAGAAAAGGAAGTGACACTAGTTGTTGGTAGAGATTTCACATCTCGAGCAAGGTTTGGTGCAGATTGTGTCAGTGCCAAGCAGCTCATTTGTTTAAAGGAGGAGATCTGATGAAAGGAGAACATTTTAACCCTCCTTAGTCCAAATTCCTCTCATAGTCCAATGCATAAGTCAGGAAAAAATGTGAAGTCACAAACAAACTGAGGGCTTGCTAATATCACAGAATCCACCAGCGGAGAAAAATGAGCAAGGAGTATTTGATTAAAACTTACAGTCAATGTTACAATCCCAACCATTAAGCACAGTTGGTGGTTAAAGTTTAGGGTTGCCTGTTAAGAAAGAATAACTGCCAGACTCCTATCTGTTAAATCCAAATTAATACAATACTCAATCCCATTCAGTGCTCGTTGTCTGCAAATAACTCCATAATGCAGTTGTCAACTATAATACGTCTGGTTGTTTTTGCCCCTTTCTCTTGGGTTCTGAGCAAATATGATGCATTACCAATTACCCAAATTTTGAAAAAGGTTTTGAACAACTTGTTCTTGTTTTTTGTGAATTAAAAGTGGTAAGGTTGCACAGTGTAGCACAAGGCAAATTTACGAACATCTTGTGATGGGCCAGCATGCTAAAAGCAATGAAAAAACTTAAGCTTACACTGATATTGTTATTATTGCTATTGCAGTTTCTGAACAAAGGTGGAAATGAATCAGAATGGAGACGTAAAGACATGAGGCCTTTGGGATACACGAGTAATGAAACATTGACTGTAAGGAACACAAAATTACTTTCCTGTTGCATGTAGACTAAGGCTTAGAGGGAGTGAAAGATGAAATAGCCAAGAAAGGGAAGAACATTGTAACTTGGTAGCCTATTTGTAAAGAAATGTTTGGAAAAAATTTATGAGAAACTTATGGACATTGAGAAGGCTTTTAAAAAAGGTCATGCACTGGCCCGAAATAAATCAGGACATTAGTCACAGGTTGGCAAAATGCTCCTATTCACAAGATAGACCAAACTAACAGCAGAAGCTGCACCCTGAGACACAATGATTGTATTGGAACAACCTTAAACACTAATGATCAAACCTGGTTACAGAAATGAAAAGATTGTTGCTAAATTTGGTCTGGTGTTACTCAGCAACATGCAATTACATAGAAATCAAACACAGAAATAGAGCTATCTGTGACAACCAGTCCATGTTGGTTCTTATCCTCCACACAAGCAGAAATCCTAATTGTGTGTCCACAGTCTGGTTCCTTATTTCCTTAACCACTTATCCTTCAGTTATCTAACTTAACCTTCCACCATCATGAGCAACTCCAACTGTGCATTTCACAGCATAGGTGCCCTCTATGAAGGAAAACAAAGAAAGATTAGTGAAAAATTAAAAAAGAGCGTTTCCTGTTCTCTATCCTAGGTATCTTATTTAATTTTTAGTTGTCAAGACCCTGTAATTAATGTAAGCAGCTGTTTGTATCCACAATGTCCTATCCCTTCACAATTTTAAACACTTCTATTTAATCATCTATGATTTCTGCTCTAACCAAAAGATCTCCAGCTTACATTAATTACATTAACCACAGCAATATTATCAGAACAGTAATAAATTGAGTGCCAGATATTTTAGCTAGGGATAGAATTATGTAATAAAATCTTTGGTGACAGTGAGCCAGTGTGTGCAAATGCAGCATTCAGTTAAATATTCAATGTGTCAGATTTCATTCACACAATTTGAAATCCAAATTATCCACAGATGAACAAACTAATGAAAAAGTCAGTGCAGGTTATAAAGAATCTCATGAAATCAAGGTAAATGCTGTGTATGAGAGTTTACTATTGTACTTCATTACAGAGTAGAGCTACTCATTGAGAAATGGAAACCAATGATCAAGGAGGGATTATGAAAACAATGATAACAACAAGCATTAGCTCAAGCAGAAGGGTCACTGTGTTCAGTCTCAAAGAAACCTACAATATGAGTTGGAGCCAAAGCTATCTTTTCCAGTCCAAGTTCGGAGAACAATAGTGTTAGAGATTTAATAACAAATTCGTTGCCAAACAACATAACCGCAACAGCAAAAATATAGTTTGAGATAAAACAGAGGAAAACTAATAAATCTGGAAATTACTGCTACCTGTACTGGTAACATGTAAAATTTTTCTACTGCATTCCTCTGCTGTTTTAACAGATGTTGTTACTTTTATTTCTAAATTAAACAAAAGTGAGGTGTGGAAATTAGTCTGGGCCCCAAACTTGGCACCGTGCAACCAGGAGTCACAATTTAAGGATACGAGGAAAGCCATTTGGAAACGAGATGAGGAAAAATATCTTCACCCTGAGAATGGTAAGCTTGTGGAATTCGCTGCCACAGAAAGGTTGAGGTCAAAACATTGAAGTATACGTAGGTATTCTTCTTCGGGCAAAAGAAAGCAAAGGATATCGGGAGAAAATGGGAACAGGGTGCTGAGTTGGATGATCAGCCATCATTGCAGTGAATGGCAGGTCAGGCTTGAAGTACCAAATGGCTTTCCATGTTTCTAAATAAAACACACCCTAACAGAGAGTCTGCAGGCTTCATCTTAATATTCAGGTTGAGCACCACATGCCTGGCGCACCTTCATAAAGCAGTTGGTCCTTCAGGAGAATTGAATTTTGGATTGACAGTTGCCATTGAAGTAAGTTCTGGAAAAGCAATGGGAGAGAGGGCAGCAGGAAGGGTACAGATCGCAGCAGGTAACAACTCTCAGGAATACTGCAAAACCAGGAGTGTTCCACTGGCTAGGTCACACCCAGAGCAGGAAATCTTTCCGTCCCTCACTAACATTCCAAGGTGACCAGTCGTATGTAAGGTGGTTAGTGGGAATTCACTTTTTATTATTGCTGTGAGCTGTTTGGTTCTCATAGAACATTTTCTCAGTGTAAGAATAAATGAAAAAGAAATGGAATGGTGCAAGGAAAATACAAAGGACCATTGATTTGGGACATTAGCTCTGTTTTTCCCCTCTTGCTGGTTGACCTGCTGAATGCTTTTCAGAATGTTCTGTTTTTATTTCAGGTTTCCAGTGTCCTCAGAAGTCGTTGACAAAGAATAACACACACAACCACTAAACTATGCATTAGCAACGCAGTCCATTTGTACGATTTCCCAGCTTAAATAGTTCCCTTGTTTCTCTGGCTGCTACCCTAACAGATATTATTCTCTGTTCATAAACGTTGGACAGCTTGACAACATGTGCCTGGACTTAACTCTAGTTAAACAAGGAATGAGAAAAATCCACAGGTGTTTGACAATAATCACGAGATCAGCTCCTACAGTGCTTTTCAGATCCCTAGGAATTGACTCAGGATTTCTTACTGAGAAGTAATTATGAACTAGTGCTGAATTGTCCTTTTATCGCCTGAGCTACAGGTCTACAATTCCCAATGTATTTCCAAATTCTTAGAATATTATCAGTCATGCCAAGTTATCAGCTGGAAAGTTACACATGTACAAATTGACCATCATTTCAGCCAATGCTACATTACCTATGGAAACATTTCCATCATACACCTTGCTAACCGTATGAAAGTCAATCCTTCAATTTCCTCACAAAATTCCCAAAATTTTTTGAAAAAGTACTTATATCGATCAACAATACATACTTACTGGATATATACTTATTAATATGTACAATGTATTAAATAAAAGGGTTCTGCCTCTTATATTCAGTCCAACAAGCACAACTAAATTGGAATGCAGAGACCTGAATTAATTGTAGATTAGCTTGAAGCTAAAATCTGGTGTTCATTGTATCTCTATTCTGTAGAGGGTTAGAATTAATAGCTGAAGTGCTATTAAAATAAAGCCATTTGACAATGAGTGTCATTCAGTATTAACCAAGCAACAGTGAGTTGCCAAACGTGTTCAATTAGAGCTGGCAGTTGATGAAGCAGGTGAGTTCTACCTGCTGTCAAAAAATCGCCCAAATTTAGATCTTGTGTTACAAAGAACAAAGGTTTCAAAGGGGATTGTAGCCACTTTGATAAGCAATTTGTAACAGATGCCTCATTCCAGTTTTATTGTCCATCTGCCCTACGGTAGAAGTTGTAATTGCTGATAGGTTTGTTGTGATGTTCTCTTCAGAAACACTGCTGGAAGAAATATGTCACAGAAGGAGAGAGTGTTGATTGTGTAATTATTTGCTGCTTTATGAACATTACAGAAGGTCATTACTGTACAGTACTAGCGGGGAACTGAGCATACTTTCACTTAAAAAGTTAACTCTAATTGTGCAAAAAAGGCAACAGACATAGAAATTAACAACTGAATCAATTTTTAAAAGGATCATTTTTAGGATGTGGCCAATGCTAGCCAGAACAGCATTTATTGTCCTTGCCTAATCACTCTTAGAGGATGATGTGGAGGTGCCAGTGGCGGACTGAGATGGACAAAGTCAGAAGTCACACGACACCAGATTATAGTCCAACAGGTTTATTTGAAACCACAAGCTTTCGGAGCGCTGCTCCATCGTCTTCACCTGACAAAGGAGCAGCACCCTTTGGGAGGTGGTGGTGTATATTCCTATAAAGGTAAAAACACAAACATGTTCATTGTTTGGGACATATTCTGCTGAGAGAGGTAGCCAACCTCTTAATATTTCTATAGCCAGAGGAGATCAGTTCAGTTTGGTTTGAATTAAATTTCTCCATTTGAAGGAATGCTGTTCGAAGTTCGCTTGGTACTTTTAGGTGTGACATTCCATAGAATCTCTCTGGGCTTTGCCAGACAGTCAATGCATTTACATTAAACTGTCATTGTCTGTCCTCTTATAAAAATAACACATGCTGTTCTTAAAGGTTCAGTACATCTGTAAGTAAGCTAGGGTTTGATCTATTGCCATAATGTGACGTATGCTCACAA
The DNA here is from genome assembly GCF_021869965.1 of Rhincodon typus. Lineage (NCBI taxonomy): Eukaryota > Metazoa > Chordata > Chondrichthyes > Orectolobiformes > Rhincodontidae > Rhincodon > Rhincodon typus. Next base: position 43,261,275 of record NC_063352.1, on the reverse strand, counting down.
GCAGTGGAGCAAATAACCATTGAGCTCAATGTCAAGGTTCAAATCCCAGGAAGCTGGCTTTAGATGCTACAGATGAGCAATGATCTTGTGTGAGTGGTCAAGGTCAATTAATGCATTATTATATTCTATATCCTATCCATTGCTTCTCAAAGCACCATATGCCACCACCTCACCTTCCAGCTATCAACCAGGACTTGTGCGTAATATTCAAAAGCCTCACCTCAACCTCATACACTCAGCACTGCTGCAAGTAACACTCCTTCTAGGCTATGGAGCCACACAAATGCTCCAAGGTTGCATGCAAGCCAGTCGCCTTGACTTCTAATTGACATCTGCACACTGACGCACAACAGCAGGGAATATTGGCTGCAAGCCTCACCTCCACAGCCACAGAGCTTACAAAGACTGCCAGTTATTCCGGCATGGCAACCACATCACCCTAACAGGCTGCACCAATCACTCACCACAGCTCCCCCTCTGTTACAGGGCAAGGTGGCACACAACAGAGGGGTGGTGAAGGGCTAGTGGTAGGTGGTGGTCAGACAGATACAGCTACATGTCCGTGTCAGAGACGTGCTGGCCATTGTTGAAGCAGCAATGCCTGAGACCACAGCCCAGGAACCACAAACAATGAGGGAATGTTGAAATCTAATCCTCTTCCTCACAACCCACTTTCCCTGTTTCCATATTCTCAGAGATATAGTTGGTGTATGAATGCATCACTTACATTGCCCCTTCTCTTCACTACAACATTACCCTTTGTCATTGTTCTTTCGGATACCCAAGAGGAGCAACTTGTCAGATGATGGAGAAACATTGGGAAGAGAGTCAGAATTAAACACAGCAGTATCACATCCCCGCACACCTCCCATTAACTATGTTAGTAAACTAGGTTAGTTTATTAAAATTGATAAAACACCTTTTTGAATTTTAATGCAGATATCACAAACAAAACAGCTGATTTCTGCATATGCAACTTGTAGACCCAAAGCATACAACTGGCAGGCAGATTTGCAAAATTGTATATACACAGTTCTTGGAGTCCTTAAAGGTGAAATCTCTTAAAGGCAAGGTATACATCCAACATAATAATAAAAGCACGACCATGCAGATGCTAGAAATCTGAATCAAACATAGAGAGCACTGGAGAAACTCAGTAGGTCTGGCAGCCCTTGTGGAAATAGAAACAGAGTTAATGTTCCAAGTCCAATTCTGAAGAAGAGTAGTACTAGACTCAAAATGTAAACCCTGGCTTAACCAGTGACACGTATAGTTCTGGCATTACACTGCTGTTCTTGTGTTCAGTATCTCACCCAGTGAAAGAAAGTTTTCCTTATGCACTGTTTACCACCTTGTCCACCTGTCCTGTCACTTTCACTGTGGATATACACTCCAAAGTCTCTTACTTCTTCTAGCTGTCTCCTGTTTATTGGATATTCCTTAGCTTTGTTTGTCCTCTCCCACATCAATTACTTCACACTGACCTGGATTGAATTCCAATTACCACTTTCCTGGCCATCCAACCAAACTAATAATATCATCCTGTAGCTGACAGCCATCTTTTTTCAACATCAACTATATAGCTAATCCCTGTGTCATCTGCAAACTTTCCAATCATGCCTTCCATATTTAAGTTATGTTGATTCTGGGATTTTACAATATAGGTCATTCATTCGGACAGTATTCAACATTTGATTTGTTGCCTATTGTATAGTAACAATTCTTCTGTTTTAAACTATGAGAGGAGTTGGGAGGTCATGCTGCAGCTGTACAGGACATTAGTTGGGCCCTTTTTGGAATATTGCATTCAATTTTAGTCTCCCTGCTATAGGAAGGATGCTGTGAAACTTGAAAGGGTTCAGAAAAGATTTACAAGGCTGTTGCCAGGGTTGGAGGGTTTGAGCTACAGGGAGAGGCTGAATAGGCTGGGGCTATTTTCCCTGGAGCATCAGAGGCTCAGGGGTGATATTATAGGAGTTTATAAAATCAAGAGGGGCATGGATAGGGTGAATAGCCAAGGTCTTTGCCCCAGGGTAGGGGATTCCAAAACTAGAGGGCATAGGTTTAAGGTGAGGGGGAAAGATTTAAAAGGGACCTAAGGGGCGACTTTTTCACACAGAGGGTGGTGCGGGTATGGAATGAGCTGCCAGAGGAGGTGGTGGAGGCTGGTACAATTACAATATTTAAAAGAATGGGAAGGGTTTAGAGGGATATGGGCCAAATGCAGGCAAGTGGGGCTAGATTAATGTAGAATAACTGGTCAGCAGGGACAAGTTGGACCGAAGGGTCTGTTTCTGTGCTGTACAGATCTATGACTCTATGGGAAATCTTCCGGCTTCATTCTTCCAGTAAATAATTATATCTCGGGCTGATTTAAAAACTTGTCTCAACTGAGATCCTTACACTAAGGAAAGCACTAACTACTTGTAGAGATGTAGCAAAATCTTGGAGAAATAAACTAGCATCAATCTGTAAGGAATGGAAGTCTTTGTTTAAGTAGAGCTGGTGGGAGAATTCATTCTCCCCAGCCCTGTCCTCTTATCACTTGACCTTCTAGTTTTCTGCTCTGTCTCCTTTCCTGTTGGCCCAATCTTATGGTGTTCTCTCTCCTTTCCTCTGCCACCACCAAAATCATAGAATCCCTACAGTGTGGAAACAGGCCCTTCGGCCCAACAAGTCCACACCAACTCTCAGAGCATCCCCCCAGACCCATCCCCCTATAACCCACCTAGTCTACACATCACTGCACACTACAGGCAATTTAGCATGGCCAATCCACCTAGCCTGCACATCTTTGGACTGTGGGACGAAACCGGAGCACCCAGAGGAAACCCATGCAGACACAGGGACAATGTGCAAACTCCACACGGACACTTGCCCGAGGGTGGAATCAAACCCTGGCGCTGTGAGGCAGCAGTGCTAACCACTGAGCCACTGTGCCGCCCCTAAAGGTGATTGGAGCTTTAGGAGCTAAAGAAGCTACCGCCTCATGGTTGAGCAGTATTCCCATTGGTCCTTGGCTGGAATCTCCTGTTTCTTCTCCTGTTACTGTCTGCTGGATGGGCCATTATTTTAGGCAGCTATTGAGCAGGACTCTTCAGAAGATTACTGAAGTGAGGCCAGGCCAATAAGTTCAACAGGGCCATCATTTTGTTGACCTTGAGATAACAAGGTGTAGAGCTGGATGAACACAGCAGGCCAAGCAGCATCAGAGGAGCAGGAAAGCTGACGTTTCGGGCCTAGACCCTTCTTCAGAAACGGGGGAGGGGAAGGGGGTTCTGAAATAAATAGGGAGAGAGGGGGAGACGGATAGAAGATGGAAGGAGGAGAAGTTAGGTGGAGAGGAGACAGTCAGGTCAAAGAGTCGGGAATGGAGCCAGTAAAGGTGAGTGTGGGTGGGGAGCTAGGGAGGGGATAGATCAGTCCAGGGAGGACGGACAGGTCAAGGGGGTGGGATGAGGCTAGTAGGTAGGAGATGGGAGTGGGCTTGAGGTGGGAGGAGGAGATAGGTGGGAGGAAGGACAGGTTAGGGAGGCGGGGACAAGCTGGGCTGGTTTTGGGATGGGGTAGGGGGAGGGGAGATTTTGAAGCTTGTGAAGTCCACATTGATACCATTGGGTTGCAGGGTTCCCAAGCGAAATATGAGGTGCTGTTCCTGCAACCTTCGGGTGGCATCGTTGTGGCACTGCAGGAGGCCCAGAGTGGACATGTCGTCTGAGGAATGGGAGGGGGAGTTGAAATGGTTCACGACTGGGAGGTGCAGTTGTTTAGTGCGAACCGAGAGTAGGTGTTCCGCAAAGTGGTCCCCAACCCTCCGCTTGGTTTCCCCGATGTAGAGGAGGCCACAACAGGAACAGCGATACAGTATATCACATTAACAGATGTGCAGGTGAACATATCCCCTCCTCCCACCTCAAGCCCCACCCCCATCTCCTACCGACTAGCCTCATCCCACCCCCTTGACCTGTCCGTCCTCCCTGAACTGATCTATCCCCTCCCTAACTCCCCACCCACACTCACCTTTACTGGCTCCATCCCCGCCTCTTTGACCTGTCTGTCTCCTCTCCACCTATCTTCTCCTCAATCCATCTTCTATCCGTCTCCCCCTCTCTCCCTATTTATTTCAGAACCCCCTACCCCTCCCCCATTTCTGAAGAAGGGTCTAGGCCCGAAACGTCAGCTTTCCTGCTCCTCTGATGCTGCTTGGCCTGCTGTGTTCATCCAGCTCTATACCTTGTTATCTCAGATCCTCCAGCATCTGCAGTTCCTACTATCTCTGAAACAATTTTGTTGACCTTGTTGGGTCCTTATGCCCATGCCTTGCTTACCCATACACTTCCTGTTAATACTGAGGCCAATGTTTCATTCATCTCAGTAGATAGAACTGGAGAACTTTCATATAATGTGAGCAATCTCTGGAAGGTTGATGTCGCATCTGCCATGGTTTTATTATATGGACAGTGAACAAACATATCCATGCAAGGATTCCCACGTGCAAAGATTTCTGAGGTAAATAATTTGCTGCGTTGTTTAAATATTTAGAATTTGTTTACTAAACTATAAACAAACAGCATAAAAATAGGAAATGATTTATTTCTAATGCGGTCCCACACATGCCCAGCTGCTGTCTGTATTTCAGTGCTGATATCTAAATTGCCAAATTCCATCTGCTCCATGGGTGGGATCTGAAAACACATCTGCAATCTCCCTTTTTTTGGAATACATAGTTCTGGTTAAACATCTGTCCTACGAATGATTCTGGGAACTAGCTGTATGTTATCATTCTAATGCACAACTTCCTTTTGCAGTTCAGCAACAATTTGAGGTTATCTGAATACCTTCTATCAATTACATCAGCAACATTTCCTATTTAATTCACTAATAATAGTTAGTCAAAGCGTTGATGGCCATTTGAAGGTAATTACTGCTCAAGGACACCCCTCAAAGTAATTTGAACAAGCTAATTCTTTACAAATAGGCATGCATCTTAACACATCGCTGCAAGCATACTATTAATGTTTAGGAGGGCAAACAGATGAATTTTGTTATCAGACCTTAAGTTGGGAATTGGTTGGATTGTACATTGCTAACACCTGTCTGACGATCAGTCCTTGTATGTTTCATTGTTCTGAGCCAGTTCTATCCACAAAGCAAAAAGGAGCCCTCAGCCTACACTGGGTCAGACATTAGTAAGTGGCTGGAGGGAACAGGGGAGTGAGTGTTGGTTCTCATGGTGGGGCACAATTTGATAGCATGCATGTGAAAACATAACCTTTACTAATGTTACTAATGCTTGATATACATTTTAGCCTCCGACAAAGCTGTGTGGATAGGGTCATAGGGTCATACAACACGGAAACAGATTCTTGAGTCCACCAGTCCATGCTGACCATAATCCCAAACTAAACTAGTCCCACTTGCCTGCTCCTGGGCCCATATCACTCCAAACCTTTCCTATTCCTGATCTAAATGTCTTTTATATGTTGTAACTGTACCTGCATCCACCACTTCCCCTGGAAGTTCATTCCACACATGAACTACCGTCTGTGTAAAGGAATTGCTCCTCATGTCTTTTTTAAATCTTTGTCCTCTCACCTTAAAAATATGCCCTGTAGTCTTGAAATCCCCACCCTAGAGGAAAGACAGCTGCCATTCACCTTATCTACACCCTTATCTATAACAAAAGCCCTGCCAAAGATCAGTGGCTGGCACAATGAATACTGAGGTGATGCTCAAGTGGCAGAGCAGCTGGTGAAGTTCCAATCCCATGTCTGATGGTTGGTGTGTGATGGGACCACGCATTGCCCTACGTCTTATGGGAAGGCTGTGGCAGAGAAAATGAGAGCTCACATGAGGACCTTGTTGGCAATGGCATGTGCTGCTCTAGTACCAGGTGGCAAAGCTTTACCTGTGACATGTGATTGCCGGGGAGGTATCCTTCTGCCCATAAATTGGGTGCGGGGCACTACTGCCAGGTTGGTATGTCCTGCTTCTGATTCACCTGAGTGCCATCCTCTCCTCAGAAAACATAAGCCTGCGTTATGCGGGTAGTGAGGGTGG
>NC_063352.1:43224625-43255115 GCF_021869965.1 Rhincodon typus | reverse complement strand
ATACTGTAGTGGCTCCAGCATGTGAGGAAATGAAGAGGTTGGTTGGTTGGGTGGGGGGCTAGCGGGTTTGGTGGTGGTTGGTGTTGAGCTGCTTTGGTGACCCAGGTACATCAGAGTGCTCAGGAGCTGCTTGACATAGCATGGACCTGCACTTTGTTATAGGTGCTCAGCAGGAAAGGGAGACCTCCCCCCTGCTCCAATTGCCCCTTCTCGTCAAGGGACAGGATAGCTCCAGGAGGCACACAGGAGGCTCATTCAGAGATTGTGCTGCCCCTTCACCTCTTCCCCCCTGTCAGTGACCCCACTGCTTGCAGCAGATCAGGCTGAAGAGGGCACAGCTGTATCATTTTCCAACCCTGTGACCCTCTCGGGGCGAGGTGACAGAGGGTGCCACCCGCAAAGTCTGCCCTGTCCCTGAGAATGCCGGTCAGCAGGTTTTTAGTCCAAAAGATGATGCAAAATGCAACACTTCTCAGTCTGTCAGGTATGCTGAATCAAGGAGCTGGTCCAAAACAAACAGAGCAGCAAATGAAACATGTCCCTGTAGCTCAGCACCCCCACCAACGCCCCCTCTCCGGATACAGGCAGTTATACAAATGTCATGTGCCTCTCTACCTCGTCAGATTGTACCCCAATCGCCTGACCATCTGTTAGGGCCTTCCTGGGCCATTCCAGCATTCTCAGTGTCAGCTTCATCTTCAGATCTCCTACTCCTCCGTCTCATCCTGTTCCAAGACAGATTGCAACACCCCCACCCCTCATCCTGACCTTACCAAGTCAGGCTGTGGATGGTACACTAAACCACGATGATGTGGCACACTCTGTCTGGAGTGGGCTCAGTGCACTTGCCTGACTTGAATTGGCATCTGCATCTCATCTTCAGGGAGCCCTGTGGTATCTCGGTATGTTTCCGGGGGCACTGAAAGATGTAGGCACCTGGGAGTGCCCAGAACATAGAAGTCATGACTGCTCTGTCAATAACGTGTGCAGTATATTATCTGTAGGGGAGGTGATCACCTGGTGGTATTACCGCTAAACAAGAAATCTGGAGACCCAGGTGATGTTCTGGGTTTGAATCCCACCATGGCAGATAGTGCAATTTGAATTCAAGAAAAATCTAGAATTAAAAGTCTAATAATTACCATTGTCAATTGTCAGGAAAAACCCAGCTGGTTCACATAATGCCCTTTAGGGAAGGAATCTGCCACCCTTACCTGGTCTGGCCTACATGTGACTCCAGACCCACACCAATGTGGTTGACTCTGAACTGCTGTCTAGAGATGGAGAATGAAGTCCCAGGTGGACTGTCTTGACTGAATCATATAGGATCCTAAGCTGTCTTGATAGATGGAGGCAGATGCTGGCAATGAACACTGGCCTAGCCAGAAATACCCATCTCCTGTGATTGAATTTTTCAAAAGAAAAACTGCATTATATAGCCTGTGGGGTCACAGATGATTTCCACATTCATGGAGTGGAATCCTTTGCTATTCCCTGACACTGCTGGATACTGTAGGGAGTGCCAATGGTTACAATTGTTTTCACCCTGTGGAAATCCTGCAGTAGCAGCAAAGTGACTGCTCCCTGTGGCTGACTCCCACCATCAATGGGGAATGAGCAAATAGGTGACTGTCAGCAAGCAAAGAACCAGTCATCTCCAGGGTTCCATTCAGAGTGGATGTCTGTGAGATTCTGCAGGGATCCCCAGTGACCCACTGCCATAGAAACCAAGGACTCCTGTGACTTTCAAAAGCAGCTGGGAGGGACTCCTTCCTAGTCCTTGAGAATGCTAATGTTCACACAGCCAGTGGGGGATGTAGGAGCCAAACTGCCAGGATATCCTATTGGCAGCATGCATACTGCTGGGCTGTTAAACTGTTTACACTTGTTTTAGGCCAATGCTCATTGATGATGGGTCTCTCGCATGTATTGATTTATTCTCATTATTGTCAAGAGTACTGAGATACAGTGAAAAGTATTGTTTTGAATGGTAACCAGATAAATTATACCTTACATAAGTGCATAGGGGTAATAGAACAGAACACAGAATATAATGTTACAGCTACAGCTTGATCATCTTTCACCTTGTGGTTTATCGAGAATCAGCGCATCTCTCTCTTGAAAAGGCTCAAAGACTCTACTTCTGAGATAGTAAGAAAAGACTGATTCTCTTGTCTTTTGAGGAAGTGTTTCAAAGACTATGATTAGGATAATTTACCCTCTGTTGGTAGGGGTGCATAAAATATCATCTCCTCAACTCTGTTTTAAATGGGTGATCCCTTATTTTTAAATGCTGACCTCTTGTTCCACAACAGGGAACAACATTTCCACATCCATCTTGTTAAGACACCTTAGGATCTTATATGATTCCATCAAGACCGCGCCCCTTGATCCATTTGAACACATTGACTCCGCGTGGCCACGATGATTGTAAGCATTGTTTCAAGCTATATCACTGTCAGGATAAAACAGCAAATTCTCACATCTTGATGGACAAAGAGCTCAGCAGGTACATGTTGCTGCCCAGTTTCTGAAGCACTGAGTGTCTTGAATGGTTACTTGAGAAGGTGAAGTTAATTGGAGAGAATTGTGGTATTAATGAGATGCTAAAACATTCCTCCAGGTGCTCCGGTTTCCTACCACAATCCAAAGATCTACAGGTCAGGTGGATTGGCCATGCTAAATTGCCCATAGTGTCTAGGGATGTGTAGGTTAGGTGGATTAACCATGAGAAATGCAGGGTTACAGGGATGGGATGGGTCTAGGTTCTTCAGAAGGTCACTGTGAACTCGATGGGCCAAATGGCTTGCTTCCACACTGTAAGGATTGTATGATTCGATGAGATAGGCCTCATGCCACCTGCTGGTGGCCAAATTGACCCACTGGCTGATGGGGGAGAACACTCTTGACGACAAGAATTTGATTTTTTTGCCCTCCTGCCCAATTAGGTGTCTGCCCGTCCACCATTATTTTTGTGCTGGTAGCGATTGGACAATCCCACCCATGGAGTCAAGAGTAAGGGGTCTTAAACAGAGCATTAAAGGTAAGAAATTTAGAATAGGGAACCAGCAAAACATTTTTATATAGGGATCTGTGACAAATTCATTATCAGGCTCAGTGTTTGAGGTAGATAGTCAACATTTGATTGGATGGACAGAAAATGGATAAATGATTTAGGAATAAGACTACGATTAGGATAATTTACTCCTCTAAGGAGTAAATACTGGCAAAAGGACCAGGAGTTCATTCGTACATTTATCTATGTAACAATGGGATGAAAGTGTCACAAAGAGTCAGTAGTAGAAGAAACCTAAAACTGGGAGCTTTTCCTGTAGGCAGTTATTTATTATAGAGATCTTACAATGCTTCTGTATTTTAAAGAATTCAAAATATTTTTGACTGAAGCCTGCTTAGTGGACTGCTTTATAAATGTTCTAAGTGTTAAGGGGGAGCTGCAGAAAATACACTCAACATGAACGAAGCAGGCATCTTACTTGGATTATTTTGTATATCCAAAGTTATTTGAAGAATAAAAAGTGGTGCTAACACTGTTCCAATCTTCACAACAAAACTATGAATCATTTCAGAATTGGTTCTGAAAGTGATTTTGCAGCGTTGGGATTAGCTATCATTACTGTTCTAACAGTCAAACTAAATAAAGGGTTTTTTTTTATGAACTGCTTGAACCATGCTGTTTTGGAAGAATGCACTGTGTCTAATACTTACCTCTCCATGTTATTGGTATAAAATATTAACCCCACAAGCAAGGAACTACACACTTCAAGTGGTAGCCCAGTGGTAAATCATTGGAGTGTCAGTAAACATTGTGCACAATTCCTGGCGTCCTTGATTTAATATGTTTGAAAATACAATGTGGATTACAATCAGGGTGTGCAGTGAGAATTCTACATTAATGCACTTTTTTCTCTTTTCTTTAATCTTCTCTTGCTTTGCCAACAAAAGGAATCATCTATGTTTAGGTCACTCCAGTGGAGGTCTTCTCCTTTGGGATCCTATTGGATTAGGATAGGCCCATTCCAGGCTGTCAGTCAGGATGTGCACAATGTATAGCAGGGTCAACCTGTGATCATGTGACCTTGTCAGTCATATGGACAGAAGGCCCTGTTCTTACTTTCTCATCATGTGACCTTGTCAACTCCATAGACAGAGGGCAGCAGACATTGTCAATGGAGATTAATGTACAAGAAAGGAAACTATAATGCATTGAGCTTTACTGTTTAAGATAAAACATTAACTCTTTCAGCCTCCATAACAAGCCCTCTTACAATAGACACTGGAGCTCTTTACAAAATCGCATTGTGCTGTTTTATGTGGCAGTGCTTGTGGAGTTTGGGCTGTTTGTCCTAAATTGTTAAATCTTTAGTGATGCCAATTATGCAATTTGGGAAATACAAATCATCAGTTCCTCTGTCTGCCCTTTAGAGAATAAGCAGTGACTCACACAATGTTCCTACTACTGCTGGATCGCGTGATACAACATAACACAGAAGGTCTGGATTAGTCAGACCAAGTTTAGATCTTACAGCACCAGCTCCATAAAACGTGCAGCCAATTCCGAGGAGCTAAAATCATTATTTAGGGCAAAGAAATTTTGATTTTCTAATACTGAATATTCTTACAGTATAAAATGGATGTGACTCAGGCCTAATCAATGTGACAAGTGAAAAATCGAAATGTGGAAGCCCCATATACTTTGAGCTAGCTCTAATCTGGGACACGATCATGGAAGCCCTCAAAATTCTCATTCTCTCTCCCGGTAGGAATTTACTCCTTCAGGGAGATGATTAGATGTGGATGAAGGCAATTCATTGAAGTACAGCAAAACAGTGCTTTTTAAATCACATGACATGCAGGAAACAAATAATTATTAAGCATTCCCCAGCAGCGTTCGTTCTGAATGCAACAATGAAGGGAATTTAAATCAAATAAATCAATATAAGAATCAAGCCCTCCCAGCTCATACTAAACCTAACAGCCTACAAATCATGTACTTTTGTGTATTTCTTGCTGGGCTACACCTCAGTCTTGGACGTTCCAGATAAAGACAGCTTCTTGTGGAGAGTCTTGCAGATTTGAACCACACTTTATGTTGATTGATGGCTTCCTGATTTCAGTAGCTGAATAGCCTAGCTTTGATTTGAAGATGCTGATATTAAACCAATTTACAATGCTAAATGAACCGCTTGTTCTTGATCCTGCCAGGAAATACAATCTCTGGGGGAATTTTAACACGAGGGATAGGGTGGGAGTGGTTGTAGGTGGTGGGGTTAAATGGCTCAACAATGGAAGCACAGCAAGAGCCCAGTTCTATCCAGCTGACTTCAGCCCTATATTCTAACAGAGAGGGAAGTGTCACCAACCCTACCCCTCACGTATGAAGGAGGCAGAAGGCTTCATATTTAATCCACTTTGCAAGTTTAGCTGTGGTCGGTTGGGTTTTCCAGATCTCAGGAAATTAGATCGGGTCGTGAGGAGCAGGAATGCACCCTTCCCAACATCCTCCCTCACCCACTTAGTCCCTCCCTCATTTAACTCTCCATCGATTACTTGCCCAATCCCTCCCAACTAATCAGTTGAGGGACCAGGCCTCCTTTAAGACCAGAGACTGTGTGCTGGTCTACAGCAAGATACTGCAGTCCAATCCTCGATGTCCACGAGGAGTGAAGTCATCCACTCAGTCATAGTGTCCTGGATGTAATCTTGGTAATCATCACCTACGAGATGTAACTACTGAGTTCTGAGGAAGGGCCGCTGGACCCAAAATGTTAACTCTGATTTCTCTCCACAGATGCTGTCAGACCTGCTGAGCTTTTCCAGCAATTTCTGTTTTTGTTTCTGATTTACAGCGTCTGTAGGCCTTTCGGTTTTCATGCAACTACCAAGACTTAGCTTCTTAGAAATAATCCGATACGGACAAAAGATAAGCAGTGAAGGGTTTCATAGGGGAATTGTGAATGTCCCCTGTTAAATATTAAGCGCAAATGGAACTGAGACTTTGCACCTATTTTGTGGATTTGTAATTTTGGGTGAAATGAGGGTAAGATCCATGAGGTTGGACTGAAGGGAGTCCCTCAGGTGATGGTGATACGGATGGTATTGAGGAGGATTGCGAGACTGTTGATACGTTGGAGAATGGTGGAGATACATCATGTGACATGGTCTTGGATGAAGAGCTGTGTTAACCAGAGGCACCGGGACCCGAATGTTATACCTGCCCCTCGTCCTGCTCCTACCCGCTGTTGTATTTGTTGTTCACCAGATGGATGGACTCATGTGAAGGTAATGTTTGGTGACCTTAAAGCAGTGCGAGTTGCTAGGTAGGTTTATCACACGGAGAGTCACGGAAACCAATTTCTCACAGATAAGCTTCGGTAAGTTAGTCTACGGCCCTGGAGGCTGCTCTGAGGAAGGGGTTATGTGGACCAGAGCAACAGTGTCTGTAAGAAGGGGTAAAGCATGACTGAGAAGGGGTAATCTGGGATGGTGGTCCATCCCTATTTGGGACCATCCCACCGCAGAGGTAGGGGAATGTTCACAACTGGCATTGTCACCTCAAATGCTAGGGGCCATGGTGGGGTGGAGGGGAACGTGCAGGCTCGCGTAGGTGGGTTGGGGTGGGTCTTAGGGAGATGGAAGCTCCGTGGGGTTCACAAGAAGGGCTGAGAGGATGGAGGGTTTGGACATTTGGGGGAGGTTCACTGAAACGTTAAAGGTCGGAGGCTACAAGGCACTGTCTGAGGATTGCTCGCTGTCACCTACTATCACACAGGAAATGGAAAGTGTGCGGTGGCTATGAACACACTCAGAGCGGACGGGGTACGTGACTCGACCTGTGAAGGAGGGGGCTGCAGGACCCAGCAATGATAGGGCTTTTAAAGGGAAGGAACATCCCACACAGCCCCATGTCAATACATGACACCAACATGCAGGGTCCCTCTTCCCTGGCCATCCTAAGGCATTGACCCCCATCTGTTTACTCTCCCTATCACAGACGTTGCTGGACCACTCAACTGACAGCTACACAGAGCCCACAAAGAAACAGGGATATTGCACAAGGAGGGCAAAAGGGGTCAGCATGATTGGATGCCACGTGTATGTATTGTTGTTCTGCCTCTCAGCCTAGACATCCATCCATGGAGGCTTCACTATGACCATGAAGTGTCGCTGCATGGTGTAACAATGAGAGACTAACAGCTGGACATAATGTTAAAACATATACATTTATACTTGTGTTGGATGGACAGATAAGCCAAGGGTCATCTTGGACATCGTCCCTGATTGCTAACACCACAGGGAGCCTCTCCTGCCCGGAGGCTGAGCAGGTACCTGGTCTCTGACAGTCCTCCAAATGCCAGCATCTGGTTGCAGGATGTGGCAGGGTGTGGGGGGGCAGCGCGTTTCTTCCTGGCCCAGCGATGGTGCTATCACAGTGTGGGTCTCACCAACTCGTGCTCCCACACCCTCTAATCCTGACAGTCCCAATGAGGTGTCAGTCACTGGGGGGAAGGAGGTGGGGTGGTAGGGAGAGCAGGAGGCAGCCTCGCTGATGTCGCCTCTGAAGTTTCTAAAGTTGGGCACACACTGCCACCCATACAGCCTCCCTCTGCCTTATTATGGCCTGTCTTCTTCTGCAATGAGTGAAAGAGAGGGATTGAGTGAGAGGGATGGGTGGCAGGCCTGTTAGTCTAGGGGCAGGCGATAGAAAGATGGTGAGGTGTTTCAAGGTAATGAACACCTCAGCACTCAGGACTTGCAGCTCGAGGTGATTCCAGAGTGCTCTTCTGTCCTTAAGAGCCTCGAGGTGAAGCCAAGCACAGCCTGGAGTCAAGGCCTGGTACGGACTGGAGGCTAGGTTCCAGAGTGGATTGGGTTGGAAGGACTGTCGTTCTGAACTCTTCATTCCTCTATTTTATAATTTATTCCTACAATCTGTAATGCTGGACTTTTTATTTCTTTATCTTTCTAAATTTTTGTTCCCTAGGAACTTGTACTGAAGAATCTATACCTAGGTACCTGGTACCTAAGATGGCACTGTAAGCAGTGACTTGTAAACTTTTCACTGTACTCATTTGAGTACACGTGACAATAAAGCTAATAAAACAATTCATTTCGATTCTGATGTTGGGGTGGGAGAGCACAGGGAAGGGTAGATGTTCTGTGGCATAGTGAGAGTGGCATAGCTCAAGCCTCAACAGGCAGTGGGTACTGTACCATAGATAAAGGCAGCTGAGGGAAGAGTGTGGAACTCACAGAGAAAGACCTTCTTCCAACACTGCTACCTGTTCCTCCACACCCTGCAGATGGCACCGACCCAGGTGATGAATTTGAACCAGGTCGCTAGGCTCTGGCGGCACACCTTCCTCTGTCATTGCTCCAATGAGAGAACTCCACCACCTCATCCACTCAGACCTCCAGGTTTCCGTCTGGGAGCCAAGGTGTTTTCTTCTCCTCATCCACCATGTTTGGATTCCGTCCATCAACTAGCAGGGCAACCTCGGAATGGTAACAGTCATCCGGGTTCTTGCAACATTTGAAGATGGCACAAACATAAGGGATGTTAATGCTTTGGCGAATTTCCACTGAGCGGGGAATTATTTCAGGAACAGCGTGTGGGACCTGTAAACAACCGTGACAGGCAGGGTTAGTTGTTAATGTGGCAAGTTTGGAAAGATATGGCAAGAAAATGTGCTAGGCCTCACAGCAAAAAATGTCTCCAAAAATCTCAACACAACTTAGACTTAGGCAAAAACGTACAAGGTTCAGCCTATTATCTTTAAAACAGAAATGGCAATTTCAATATTCCACACTGATTTCCTGGACATGCTGTACTCTGTGGCTAAGTGATCACTGCTGCCATTTTAGATTAGTATTTGTCCATTTTAAAACCATGTTAGTCTGTTAGAGATTGTGGGTAGGACAATTAGATGACGGAGCGTGGAAATTGGGAGCCACAGTATTTGTCTGACTCTTTGGCTGTGACAGCCTGGTTCCATCTTGGCTTCCAAAGCGATGACTGTCTGAAGAGAAAGATCTTTGCAAGGCCACCATGCAAGGATGGAGGAATGAGCTGAGTCATTCTTGCAGCGAGCTGTCAAAGGCACAAAGGGCTGAATGACCTCATTCTGTGCTTGATTCTGGGGGCCGGTTAGCTCAGTTGGTTGGATGACTGGTTTACAACGCAGGATGATGCCAACAGTGTGGGTTTAATTCCTGCACCATCTGGGGTTACCATGAAGGACCCTCCTTCTCAACCTCTCCCCTCACCTGGAGCGTGGTGACCGTTAGGTTAAACCCAATCATCCCACTGTAATGAGACAGTAGCCCTACGGTTAAGCAGGATGTTGATGACTTTACCATTTGAAGGTGCTCCACAGAGCTATCATTCAATTTCCCAAACTGAGCATCAGCTTGTAGATTCTTCCAATGACAGGCAGTTACTATAAGAGAGATTCTTGACCTCCCATGTGTGGAAAGCAGGCCATTCGACCCAACACCGACTCTCCAAAGAGCATCCCACTAAAACCTACCCTGTAACCCTGCATTTCCCATGGCCAATCCACTGAACCTGCATGTCTTTGGACTGTGGGAAGAAACCAGAGGAAACCCACGCAGACACAGCATGGACAGTCACCTGAGGCTGGAATCGAACCTTGGGTCCCTGGTGCTGCGAGTCAGCAATGCTAGCCACCATGCCAACCAGTTGAAGCCTCTCCCATGACTGTCCATGCCTCTGGACTACAACATATGTTACCATAGCAACTGGGCTGTCCTGAGTGTACAAAAGCAGAGCCATTGCATGTCCAGAATGAGACAACTGCTGTACACTACATTCAGTTCCTGAGCATGCATTTAAACCAGTAGAACTGGGGCAACGCCAGCTGATAGCCAGGTAGTTAGGTTTTGCATAAGCTGGGGGTGCTCAATGTTGATAGCGGAGAGTTGAGAATGTTCCATTTCCTGAGCAATAAGTAAATGGTGAGAAGTACTCGTCTTAAAAATTCCTAATAATTGACCCTGTCCCAACCGAAGCCATACTGAAAAGTAACTGACAAAAAGTTTCTACAGAAAAGCAGAGTATTTGACATCTTATTAATTTTCAATTCTCAATGCAAACCTCAGTTCTGTATACAATGTGATAAACGGCTGAACTTTAAAAGTTATCCATTTTTTGTAAAAAAGCTACAAACTACTTTCAAAGTCACTCTTTCTTGATGGTCACTGCTACAGAGCAGATGCTTTTTTTATGTGCTTGAAAGAGGCATGTTCCACCTCTTTATGTTGTGAATAATTTATTTGTTGCAGATCAGTTACTTGAAATTGTCTGGTGGATTACTATTTCAAGTCTGTTTTCATAATTAATGTCGTAGAATGAAACCAATTTCCAACAGGAGAAGCCCTTGAGCTACTGTGGAAAGTTTCTTAAATCCAGAAACATTTATCTGAATATCCAATTCTCCCTACGGATGCCAACATTGGCCTTTATTCCAAAGTACTGACTGGTTTTGATTTTCTTAAATGTTTCAAAATGTTTCTACTGATCTAAAACAAATTTTTATTTGATTATGCCTCTCAGAAATGCCCCAGGATATTTTCCTATATCGAAGTTGTTATATCAATGCAAGTTGTTGGTACCGAGTATGAAATAACTCCACTGAGGGCAGTAACCCATCACCAAGACACCCTTTATTTACATGTGGAGAATCCTTGACACTGATCCAGCTGCCTCAGAGCCAGCTCTCGGAGTGAACAGAAGCTCTGACAGGGGTCCCTGATTGGATTGGATTAACAGCCCCAATCAGGGAACTCATATTCTCTGAGGTCCAACTGGCTGACCTCGTTCCAATCACTACAGAATATTTACTAGAAAGTCAGTCTATTGTATGAGTTCTGAAGAAGTCATATTGGACTTGAAAAGTTACCTTCCTTTCTTTTGCAGATGCTACCAAGTCTGCTAGTTTGTCCAATATTTTCTGTCCATTTGGTTCTAACAGTTAACCCGTTTACCACAAAGTCCCAACTAAACATTTCTTCAACATTCATGCATGTGACCTAAAAATTGTATTTCACATTCAGATGCTATTCAAATGTAGAAATTAACATAAACGTACCGTGACTGTTCTATCAAGAATGTCAATACTGAAGAAATGGAAGTCCAAGTTTGAGTTGGGTTCCAGCGCAGCTTTCAAAAGGTAACTGGATAATTATCTGAAGGGAAAATGTTTGCGAGATTACAGGGCAAAGCTGAAGGAGTGGATCTAGTTGAGTTGTAAGGAGCTGGCACAGACATGAAGGGCCAAATGATCTCCTTCTGTGCATAGCCTGAAAATAAGGGGGAGCGGATTTAGGACGGAGCTAAGGAGGAACTTCTTCACCCAAAAGGTTGTGAATCTCTGGAATTCCCTGCCCAGTGAAGTAGTTGAGACCATCTCATTGAAAGTTTTTAAGGCAAAGATACATAAATTTTTGAACAAGAAAGGAGTTAAGGGTTATGGTGAGTGGGCAGCTAAGTGGAGCTGAGTCCGCAAAAAGATCAGCCATGATCTTATTGAATGGCCAAGCAGGCTCGAGGGACCAGATGTTCTACTCCTGCTCCTGTTTCTTACGTTCTTATGGATCCATGTGATTTTGTTCCATGTCGAAAGTGTAGTGTTCTATGGAAATATCTTCCAACTTCCCAAGTTATACTGACAAGGAGCATAACGGAGAACCAAGTTTCTAGGATCATATTGAGAAAGCGAGTGGGAATGATGTAAACAGACCAAACACAGTGATAGAGTCATAGAGTCATACAGCATGGAAACAGACCCTTCAGTCCAACCAGACCATGCCAAAAATGTTCCCAAACTAAACTAGTCCCATCTGTGATGAGTGAAGAAAAAGAAATCTGTCTAGATGGGAGAGAATAAGAGTTTCAAATTTCCCAGACATCTCAAGAGTCAATTGTAAAGGCAAGATAGTAGAGATTTAAATAAAAACTAACTGAAAAGAGAAAAAGGTCAGGAAATTGGTTTGCTAAAAGTTTTAAAACATGAGAATATAGAGATGTCATACATAGATTTATTGTAGCTTTCGATTAAGTATCTCATTAAAAAGAAAGTTCAGGTATTAAACGACAGAAAGGCAATGTACTGAGATGGATTGAATTATGGCTGTGTTACAGGAGCCTCTGGTTTTTATTATTCAGTCTTGGGATGTGGGCATCACAGGCAAGTTGCCGAGATAGTGGTGGTAAGGAAACTACTTTCTCGGCTACTTCAGAGAGTATTTAAGAGTCAACCACATTGGCGTAAAACTGGAACAACATAAAAGCCAGACCAGGTAAGGACAGTAGCATAACTTCATTGTCACTTCTCCCAATTTAACCTTTTTTCCCAGATTTTTTTTTCTCTCATTCTCAAACAGCCATTCCGTGGTTTACATAACAACACTCCCATTACATTACTTTAGTGTTTTTGCATTCTTTTATGCATTGCTGGTTAGGCTAGAATTTGTGGTCCTAACCTAATTGCCCAAGAGAAGGTGACGGTAAGCTACAGTTCATGTGGTGTAGATACACTGGAAGTGCGGTTAGGGAGGGAGTCTTAGGACTTTGCTATTGCAGTAATGAAGGAACGGTGATATAATTCCAAGTTAGAGTAGTGTGTGACTTGGAGGGGATTTGCAGGTGGTGGTGTTTCCAAGTGTCTTCTACCTTAGGTGTTAGAGATTGAAGATTTTGAAGGTGCTTTCAAAGGGCCCTTGGTAAGTTGCTGCAGGGCATCCAGCAGATGTGTGCCGGTGTAAATGTTAAAGCTGATGCCTAGGATGAAGATCAAGAAGGCTACTTCGTCCTGGATGGTGTCAAGCTTCTTGAGTGTTGTTAGAGCTGCACTCATCCAGAGAAATGGAGAGTATTCCATCACACTCCTGAGTTGTGCCTTGTACATTGTAGATGGTGAACAGGCGTTGGGGAGTCAGGAGCTGAGATACTCACTGTAGGACTCCCAGCCTCTCACCTGCCCTTGTAGCCACAGAATTTATACGACTGTTCTAGTTCAGTTTCTAGAGAATGGTAACCCCCAGGATCCGGACAATGGGGGATTCAGTCCTGGTAATGCTTCCTGTGTACAGGACATACTCAGGCAATTTTTCACATTGTCGCATGGATGTCAGTGTTGTCACTGTACTGGAATAGCTTGGCTAGGGGCACAGCTAGTTCTGAAGCCCACATTTTCAAGATTATTCCAGGATGTCGTCAGGGCCCATTGCTTCCGCAATATCCAGTGCCTTCAGACGTTTGTTGATATCAAGTGGAGTGAATTAAATTGGATGCTGCAAATAATGGTATGTGACCTAAGGAGGACGCTGCAATGGATCATCAGTCATCTACTTGGAAGTTTTGCCAAAACAGTATTACAAATGCATCAGCCTTACCTTTGGGGTGATGCATTGGGCGCCCTCATTATTGAGGATGGAGGAGGCTCCCATTAGTTGTTTAATTGTTTATCACCATTCACAGCAGAATGTGTCTGTCCTACAGAGCTAGTATATAACTCATTGGTTGAGGAATCACTCAACTTTGTCTCTTACATGCTCCTTTCTCTATTTGGAATATCAGTAGTCCTTTGGCTTCACTAGGTTGACGCCTCATGTTTTGATTTGCCTGTTACTGCTCTTGCTATGCCCTCCTGCATTCTTTGTTCAATGAGGGTATGTTTTAAAGGTCGAGTGGTGAGGTATGCCAAGTCAGGAAGTCACAGAATATTGTCCTTGAGTACAATTCTACTTTTGCCGATGGCACACAGTGCCTCATGGATGCTGAGTTTACAGCTGCTAAACCTATGCTGAATTTGAAGTCATATGACACCAGGTTATTGTCCAACAGGTTTATTTGAAATCACAAGCTTTTGAGGTGCTGATCCTTCGTCAGGTGACTTCATGGTTGTAGTGCCAAGTAACAAGATGGAGGGTATTCTCAGTGTGAACACAGAAATACACCTTGACAAGAGCTGTCCAGTGGTCACTCCTAAATAAATTGTCATGGACAGATGCATCCGCAAAAGCTCAATTGGTGAAGGTAAGGAGATGTCTCCATCTTCTTGCTTCCCTCACCTCCTCTTGCAAGTCGAGCTTGGCAGATAAGTCCTTTAGGACTGGGCCAGCTCTGTCAGTAGTGGTCCTACTGAGACTACAGATGCACAATGAAGTTGTGCATCCAAAATACATTCTGTGCCCTTGCCACCCTCATTGTTTCCTCCATGTATATTCAACATGGAAGTGCACTGATTCATCAACCAATGGAGTGGGAATGGTTATTAGTAGGAGGTTCCCTTGCCCATGTTTGACCTGATGCTATGAGACCTCATGCTGTCTGGTGTCAATGTTGAGGACTCCCAGGGTGACTGTCGCCCCACTGTATACCACTGCGTTATTTCCTACTGTGTTATGACTATCCTTGTCCTGTTGGTAGGAGGGATAGCCATGATGATGTCTGGGACATTGGTTACAAGGTATGATTTAGTGACTATAACTATATCAGGCTGTTTGTCTTGTTTGTGGAATGACTTTGCCAATGTTGCCATCAGATGTTAGTAAGGAGGACTTTCCAGTGTCAATTGGGCTGGGCTGGGCTGTACTGTTGTCATTTCAGGTGGTCTGTCCAATTTTAATCCTTTTTGTCTTTTATGTCACTGTTTGGTACAATTTAAGTGGCAGTTAAGAGACAACTGCATTGCTGTGGGTCTACAGTCATACACAGGCCAGAGCAGGTAATGATGGCAGAGTTCTTTCCCTGAAGAAAATGATGGGATTCCATTACAATCTATGATTGTTTCGTGGCTCTGTCATTGAGAGCAGGACTCGAATCTTTTGTCCAGATGGAGCAGCTCTCAGTTTTTATGAAAGTGGCAATGTAAGCTCAAATTTATAAATTCCACCCCAAACATGGCATCTACCACTTTTAGCAAAGAAATAAATGGGGTCAGGTTCTAATTTGGTGGGCCACGGATGCAACAGCCCAGGCAAAAGCACAACTGCATCATGCTGATCTGATTTTCACTGGTGGGATATCCGAAACACGACTTCTGTATGGTAAAACTTTTAGGAGATGAGTTGAAGCTACTGGAGTTCTTTGGAGCCCATTGGGATATGGTCCTGGATCACCTCTTGGTGAGGTAAGGAGCCTTTGGATAAGGTCACATGCTAAAAGTAGACGTGAAAGTGTATAAAGTGTACGTAAGTCATTGGCACCGCAAACAGAACCTTCAAGATTGCTGTCAAAGCAAGCTCTCAAAGTTCCTTAATAGAAATTTACTTAGTTTCAGCATGTGTCCTGAGGAATTTCCGTGGCAGCTAGTGAGCGAGGTGTATGGTAGATGTAAGGGAAAAGGATCATTGAGTGGGCACGAGGGGTATATAGGGACATTGAAGTTGGTACAAGGGCATGGATGCAGTATTCAGAATATGTGAGGAGGTGAGAAGGTGATGGCTAGAGGGCACAGTTTTTGTTTTAAAACTGGAGGCCTATTGCCCAGTGGTCCCCACACCCAGTAATCTCTAAACGGGGCAGTGCAGTGGCTCAGTGGTTAGCACTGCTGCCTCCCAGCACCAGGGACCCAGGTTCGATTCTAGCTTCGGGTGCTTGTCTGTGTGGAGTCTGCACATTCTCCCCATGTCTGTGTGGGTTTCCTCCGGGTGGTCCAGTTTCCTCCCACACTCCAAAGATGTGTGGGTTAGGTGGATTGGCCATGCTAAAGTGTCCAGAGATGTGCAGGCTAGGTGGATTAGCCATGGGAAATGTAGGTTACAGGGAGAGGGTGGATGGGCGGGATGTTCTTCAGAGGGTCTGTGTGGACTTGATAGACTGAATGGCCTGCTTCTGCTCTGCAGGGATTCTATGATTCTTTCTGGAGTCCATTCTATGTTTCCCATGTTACTCTTTCCCATGACCACACCTTCCCCACCCCCACCGAAATTAAAATTTGGATTTTATGGGCTCTTTCCCCTGGGTCAGTTTGGAATTGTACAGGGGAATGGAAAATTGGGCCTAACAATTTCAGATGTTTACGTTTACAAATCAATTGGATTTGGATTCTGTCAGCTCAACTTCACACACCCACCAATGCTGTCAACTTTATAACTGCCTCTCACTGCCTTCACCTGCCCCCTTTTTTTCAGTTGTGGTGCAAAGACTATTTTACATACTCACTGATCTTCTACTCTCACATACTGGACAAGATGGACCCCAATTTTTTTTATGTGTTGTTCACGTGATGTGGCATCACTGGCTAAGTAAGCAGTTATTGCCCATCTCTAACGGCTCAGATGGCAGTTAAGTGTTATTGCTGTGGGATTGGTGTCACATATAGGCCAGGCCAGGCCAGGTGAGGAAGACAGGTTTCCTTCCCTAAAGGACATTAATGAGCCAGTTGCGTTGTTATGACAATTGACAGTTTTACACGGTCACCATTTCACCATCTGCAATGACGGGGTTCACACCCATGTCCACAAAACATCACTGAAAACAAAAAATGCCAGAGATCACAGCAGATCAGGCAGCATTCATGGACAGACAGCAAGCTAATGCTAACAGTCTAGATGACTCTTCATCAGATGCTGCCTGACCCGCTGTGATCTCCAGCATTTTTGTTTTCAGTACAGATTCCAGCATCTGCAGCAATTTGCTCCTTCCTGGAACATTATTGGATTGCTAATCTAGTGACATTAACACTATGCCACTGTATCCCTGAAAGGGGCAGAGCAGCATGGGAGCAGGTCCATGCAGAGCAGAACCATTCCCTAAGCTCTACAGATTCACTCCCTGCATCTCTGTGGAATTGGCTGCATTGTGGCACACAGCATCGAGTGCTGCTGGGAATATTGAGGAGGATGCCTTTGTTCTGCTTATGTCCCTTCTCAACTCCCAGCTGACAGAAAACCCACTGATGGCGCGGCAATGGGGCTATTGCTTCCCACCCCATTTCCTCACACTGATCTTCTCTTTCTGACTTCACTGGAACCTTACAGTGCAGAAAGAGGTCATTCAGCTCACTGAGTCTGCAACCAATCTTCAAACAGCATCCCACCTACCCTATCTCTGTAACACCACATGGGATTTTTACTATGGCTAACCCACCCAACATGCACATCCCTGGATGCTACAGGGCAATTTTTTTAAATGTGACCAATCCACTTAACCTGCACATCTTTGGACTGTGGGAGGAAACCCACACAGGCACAGGGAGAATGTGCAAACTCCACACAGACTGAGGCTGGAATTGAACCCGGGTCCCTGAGACAACAATGTGCAGCTTTTAGATACTTAAGAACTGCTGCCTGACCAGTCACAGAATCCCTAGGAGGGTGAAATGAATATAGTCTGTCATTGATCTAATCGCAACCACCAACTCAGAAAGTGGCACCATAATTATTAATTTGCTGCCTCTTCTAGCCCATCTATGCAAAATATTGAAGAGTATCCTTCCTCACTAAGTAGATTCCGGACTTGAGAGTGTTGGCTTATGAGGACAGAATCAGCGGACTGGAACTATAGTCATTGGAATTTAGAAGATCTTATAAATGCATGTAACATTTTGAAAGGAATAGATAAGATAGAAGCAGGGAGGTTGTTTCCACTGGTGGGTGAAACTAGAACTAGGGGACATAGCCTCAATAAGGGGGAGCAGATTTAGGACTGAATTGAGGAGGAACTTCTTCACCCAAAGGGTTGTGAATCTGTGGAGTTCCCTGCCCAGTGAAGTGAGGCTACCTTGTTGAATGTTTTTAAGGCAAAGATAGATAGATTTTTGAACAGGAAAGGAATTAAGGGTAAAAACCAAAAGAACAGCAGATACTGTAAATCAGGAACAAAAACAGAAGTTGCTGGGAAAGCTCAGCAGGTCTGGCAGCATCTGTGAAGAGAAATCAGTGTTAACGTTTCGAGTCCGGAATAAGAATTATGGTGAGTGGGCGGGTAAGTGGAGCTGAGTCCATGAAAAAATCAGCCATGATCTTACTGAATGGTGGAACAGGTTTGATGGACTAGGTGGCCTACTCCTGCTGCTATTTCTTATGTTCTTATGTATTACTAAGCCCTGCCACATGTCGCCATACAGAAAACAGTCTGAGACTGAACCAGACTTTTTGACCCTGGTTGTACGTTCGTGGTGTCACTGAACAGTCTATTTCTATCTTGTAATATTGCCAATCCTGTCCCTGCCCCAGCTCATCTGCATGAGTTACCGCTAAACTTGACTGTTCTAATACTCCTCTGGCCAGCCTCTCAGATCCTACTCTGTCGAAACTCAAGGTCATCCAATCTCTGCTGCCCATGTTCTTATTCCTACCCGTTCTCATTCAGAAAAAGCTTCAATTTTAAAAATCTCATTCTCACCTTCAGATCGCTGCATGGGCTGTCTCTGTCTATCCCTGCATAATCGCCTCCAATCCTGAAGCACACTAAGATATCCGTTTGATTCCAATTCTGGCTTCCAAAGGAACGCCAACTTTGCAAATGGGGAATAAATGCCGGCCTTCCCAGTTAGGCCCAGATTATGCAAATGAATATGACAAAAAAAATTACTCCACAATTGACAGCCATACCTTCAGCTTCCAAGGCCTTGACCTAAACTGTACAATTCACTGCCTAACCCTCTTCACTCTCTTTCCTCCTCTTGACTCACTGCTTTAAACTCTTTGACCAAACTTTCCTGTCTGTTTAGCTTAATTAAAAGATGGTGTAAAATTGGTGTCATACCCCATGGAACAATAAAATCCAGGAAAGTTTCAGAGTTAGGTGGACAATCTGATAGACAAAATTTATTAACAAAAACCTTACAACTGTTATACTTGTCCAGCTGAAAGAAGTGACTTGCTCTGAGTTTATAGCTGTTTGATCATTTTTTGAAAGGCACATTTGATAGTTAAACAGATAAGATTGGTATTTCCAAACAAAATCTATAATAATGGATTCTTCATAGTATAGTAGATATAAGCCGTGTAAGATTCTGAATATGTACTTGTCTGCATTTGTTTTGTTTTGTATTCTCCAAGACTTTACTTAAAGCCTAGAAGTATCCTTTCCAATCTTATGGTTATTTCACTGTAAAATATCACTAACCTACATCTCTACAACATTGCCCTGCTCAGCTTCTGCTGAAATGCTGATTTATGTATTTGTCACCTTTTAACCATTATTTCAAGCTCTGCTGGCCAGTCACAAGCTTCATTCATTCAAAACTCCTAAATCCTACCCTCCAATAAATTGAGTCCGTTGTCTCAGTGCCATTTTACTATAGCTCCCAGTGCCCAATGCATCTAACTTTGTGATTCTTAGCTTTGTGTTCAAACACCTTTATGGATTTGCGCCTTCCTTTCACCACTCCAGTTGCTAAACCTCTGCAAACTCCCTCCAGGATTCTGAATTCAGTGCCATCTGGCTACTACAGCCAACAACAACTTGTATTCATATAGCACCCTTGAAACAAATGTCTCAAGGCACTTCACAGGAACGTATTCAAGGAAAAATTAATACTGAGCCTAACATCAGGGCAATACAAGGACAGGGAGCCAAAATTTTTGTCAAAGAAGTAGGCTTTAAGGAATATCTTAAATGAGGAAGGTGAGATAGTGAGGTGAGGAGGGATAGGGATGAAATTCCAAACCTAAGGTCCAGGAATTTGAAGGCACAGCCACTGGGTTGATTGATGAAATCAATGATGTTTTAGAGACCAGAGAGACCAGAATCAGATAAATGTTGATACTTTGAAGGGTTTGGAGGCTGGATGAGATTTAGCTGTCAGTCATTTATTAATCCAATAGGGAATTCAAGAGGAATGTCTTTACTGATCATAGTGAGGATGTGGAAATCACCAGTACAAGGAATAGTGGAAGCAAGTGGCATAGATGGATTTAGATAAAAGCATGAGGGAAAGAGAAATGGTGGTTCTAAGGGGAGATGGTAGTTTCACGCTTAGTTAGTAGAACATACAGATCAGTGGCACAGTGGCTCAGTGGTTAGCACTGCTGCCTCACAGTGCCAGGGACCTGGGTTCAATTCCACCGTCAGGTTACTGTCTGTGTGGAGTTTACACATTCTCCCTGTGTCTGTGTAGGTTTCCTCCAGGTACTCCGGTTTCCTCCTGCAGTCCAAAGATGTGTAGGTTAGGTGGATTGGCCATGCTAAATTGCCCGTAGTGTTCAGGGATGTGTAGGTTAGGTGAGGTATAGGGTGATGGGTCCGGGTGGGATGCTCTGAGGGTTGGTGTGGACTTGTTGGGCTGAAGGGCCCGTTTCCACACTGTAGGGATTCTATAATCAAAAAGCAGTGGCCAGTTAAGCCGAATGACCGGCTTCTATGTACTGCGGGCTCAGTAGTAATTCGATGTAAGCTCAGCTGAAGTCAAACAACACACTGGCATTGTATAAAGTCTAATTCTCTCTCTTCTGATGCTGCCTGAGACACAACGCAATCCAACGTTTTCTGTTTACCACTGGATTTTGAACATCTGCAGTATTTTGCTTTTGTAAATAGCCTGGAAACATGGTTAGGGGGAGAACTGAATGGCGAATGGGGTATGGATTATATACTGGGTAAAGTCACCAGGCAGTGAATCAAAAATAGGCCAAAAGAAGTAGCAGATTTCTGAACAGAAAGCGCCGATACATTTAGGATGAATGCTAAGCTTGTAGGAAAAAGAAGACCTGGAATTAAACAGAGCCTTTTACAGCTACAGGAAATTCCAAAGCACGTTACATATTTGAAGTGTAGTCACCATTGTAATACAGGAAATGCAATGTGTACACAGCAAGCTCCCACAAACAGCAATGTGATAATGACGGGATACACTTTTTTTTTATGATTTTGATTCAGGGTTAAATATTGGCCAGAGGATCACTAACCCTGCCCTTCCTTGAAATCTGTGTGTGGTCTGGTGTGTTTGTTCTTTCGAGAGATATCTCAGCTATACTTTTGGCTGTGGAACATATTCGGGCCACAATGTTTGGGCCATAGCATTTTGCAGGAACATCTGGATTTAATGTATTAAGCCAATGACCATCCAATTGGATTTGAAGAAGGGTCAATGAATATAAATATAGATTACAAATAAAGTTGTAATCAAATGGTAACCAAAGAACAACAAAGTCCAGCACAGTTGCAGAGTTAAGTGGACAATCTGTTAGACAAAACTTAACCAAAAACATCACAATCTTCATACTTGTGCAGCTGAACATGTGTATTAATGACACTTAAACAGAGAAGATTAGCATTACAACAAGAATCGGTTACAATATTATACATTCTTTATAATGTAGTGGATTTAAGCTGGGTACGATTCTGAAGCATGTGCATCTGCCTTCTATACAGTTTGTTTTACAGTATGTGTGTTCTCCAAGACTTTATTTAAAGCCTATTACATCTGGAATGAACCTCAAGGCAGATAAAGTAAATAAGAGTCAAGATTCTTTAGATGAGAGAAAGAAAAGAATAAACAACATACAATAAATACAAACTGAGCTAACCTGAGAAAAATGTAAGAAATATATGAGGTTGGTTCTAAATTTCCAAATCTTACTTATTTTTTATTAACCTGACCTATGAGCTGAATCAAATTACTTCGTTGCCCAGATCCAGAGAGAATAAAAGAAACGGTCTAGGCCCGAAACGTCAGCCTTCCTGTTCCTCTGATGCTGCTTGGCCTGCTGTGTTCATCCAGCTCTACATCTTGTTATCTCAACTCTTAATATGTTGCTTAGTATTTGCAGGACTTGTTGAAACAATTAGATACCATTCTAAAGGGAAAAACCACAGGATGATTTCTGTTCCGAAAAGTACAAGATTTCCATAGGGTCGGAATGACACTGGAGCTACTTAAAGGTGCCAAACTGGATCCAAATGTAGGATTCCCCCCCATTCCCAGTGCTGACCATTTTTGCCAGTAAGGGAGAAGGGTTCAGGCTCAGGGAGCCTCCATCTTGCATTCCTGATCTGGTCAGCTTCATTGTTGCTAGAGTCAGGCCTTCTTCTCTACACGCTCTGGTTCACAGTCTCTCAGCTAAATAGTGAACCACAGTCTGGATTTGGGAACCTTTGAAAGGGAGCTTCAAGAGATCCCAACCATATCCCCCCATGCTCCCTCAATTCAAATTCACTGCCAACTCACGACCCAAACCCATCTCCATTGCCCTTTATACTCTCCTTGCCAACTCATGCTCCCAGAATTGGTGTTGGTGGTGTGGGACATGGAAGGCATAAGGTGCAATGAGATGGAAACAGGTGGGTTTTGGAGCGGGTTGGTGAGTGGATGTGGAGATCTGAGGGGTGAAGGCAAGGAAGCCTAAAATTTTCCAACACAACTGAGGCAAAGTCCCAGAGAACTGTGGTGGGAAGTCCACCTTTGAGACTCATATGTTCCCATGGTGACTGAAGGTCTGCTTTTGGGGTGGGTAGGCTCAACTTCATCCCACACCTTCCTCATGGCACAAAAGCTCTGTGTAGCAGGGCACATTTCACCAACATTGGCCCAGCCACTCAGGAGATTTTCCAGTTCAAGCTACTAGCCTCAGTAGCTGGAATCTGGCCCTAGCTTTATACATAGAACGGAAAAGTATTTCACTATAAGGAGGAGCTGAGGCCAATAATTATTTCGCAAACAAATATTTTTATCCCCTTAAACTACCAAAAACATATTTGGAAAATATACAATATGCACACACAGAAGAGGTTAAACATAGATTGGATTCAACTATTCTCACCTATTGCATTAAGTAGTGGTAACAGAGAACTGTGTTATATACTCGGCAGAAAGACAGGTGTTGATTTTTTAAAAATTCATTCACAGGATGTGGACGTCGCTGGCTAGACCAGTATCTATTTCCTATCCCCAATTGCCCAGAGAGCAGTTAAGAGTCAACCACGTTGCTGTGGGTCTGGAGTCACATGTGAGCCAGACCGGGTAAGGACAGCAGTTTTCTTCCCTGAAGCACATTAGTGAGCTCTGACAATCAACAATAGATTCATGACCATCATTAGACTCTTAGTTTCAGATATTTATTGAATTCAAATTCCACCATCTGCCATGGCGGGATTTGAACCCAGGTCCCTGGAACATTACCTGGGTCTCTGGATTAACAGTCCAGCAATAATATCACTAGGCCATTGGCTCTCGCAAAGAGGCCATTAATAGATTGAGACTGCTTTAATTAGAGAGTCATTCTAATTTGAAAACCATTTTTTGAGTAAGCTGGTTTGAATTGGAGTGTAAAAGGGAAGTGTGGTTTAATCCTGCTATGTACTAGTGTCAAAGGCAAGTGTTCCAATCAGACAAAGACATGACCCCATTCCAAATCTGCTCCACACAGTAACCCACCAGACAGGGTTTGAACTTCTGGTTGATATCTAATTAAGCTGTGCTGGGAGGTGCACGAATGTGGTGTTGTTTGGCAAAAGGAAGGTCAGCCCTGTGCAATGTCCACCAACATGTAAATATCCTACTGATATGAAATGCCAAGGCTCATAAACAAAATAATAGCTAACTGAGTAATTATCACAACATTAAACGATCTGATGATGTAAAGACTACATCAGTTGTTTGCTGCTGCTTCTGGCAGTATAGGTGTATGCTTCACGTATATGCTCAACTAAAATACAAGAAGATAAATTACTCATCCAGGAAGAAAAGTCCATCATGCCTACATCAACGTGCCATTACGCCAACAGAGAAAGTGGCCCTCTTTATGAAATCAGTTTTCTTTTCATCAGGGTCCAGCTGTATATGCCAAAGCAAGATTGGAAAGAAATAAAACCATAATGTTAAGTTGCTGTACATGCAGATTTAATTTAATTAGATGAAATGAAAACCTTCAGTTTTGATTCATGCCACATGGGTGGAGTGTTTGCCAGTTATGGGCTTTCCACAACGTAGCATTTCCATAAATGATGGCTTTGTCTTTCCTGTTGCCTTTATTCTCAGTGAGATCCCTGTGTAAGCCTGCCAGCCAAGGAAAAGTCAATACAGTGTGGAGCTGGATGGACACAGCAGGTCAGGCAGCATCAGAGGAGCAGGAAAGTCGATGTTTCGGGTTTACACCAGTCATCAGAACGGGGGAAAATGCTTTTCTGATAAACAAAGGTGTTCAGAATAAACAAAAATGAATGATTTCTGTAAAACAGTCTATCCCTTTATGTTGGGCTTTCACAATGTGTTGGCCCTTAAGCATCATTTAGGTAGCTATGCAGGCTTGACCCGAAATGAACTCACAGAAGAAAAGTGAAATAAGGAGATTAATACCATCATTCTAATTTTAAGATGGTAGGGTGTTAGGCTTGGAAGGTGTATGCAAGGCAGAGGAACAAGTGGGAAGTTAAAACTGAATTGGAAATTCTAACCACAATCTGTCTCCACTTTCAGTTTAAAGGGGATGGTTTGGAGGGTGAATAGCACATGGATTGCAATCATGAAAACAGGTGTTTAGCATCAACTCCTTAATTTAAATATTTTAATAAGGCTGTGTCTCTTTGATTTTAGTTATTAATGCTCATTCTCAGAGCTCCGAGATAACCAGCAGCTGAAGGGAAGCAAGAATGGCTGGGTTGAACAAAACTTTTACAGCACTGCTTGTGGGCCAAGAAGATCTGGAGCGTTTTGCCTGTCCAGCCCCAAGTTTACTTGCCTTCCTTCCTATGTACTAGACCTGATTGTGGGGACAAGGAGAGATTTACAAAGACGAATAGCTGCAAAAGCAAAACAGGTCAAATTCTCACTGTCGTTAACTTCATTGTGTACAAAACACAAATAGAAAGAATCCCTACAATGTGGAAGCAGGCCATTCAGTCTATCAAGTCCATGCTGACCCTCCAAAGAGCATCCCACCCAATCCCTGTAATCCTATCTTTCCCATAGCCAATCCATCTAACCTACAAATCTTTGGATTGTGGTAGAAAACTGGAACACCCAGAGGAAGCCCACACCAGGAGGATGTGCAAACTCCACACAGTCAGTCACCTGAGGATGGAATTGAACCCCAGTCCCCAGTACTGTGAGGCAGCCGTGCTAACCACTGAACCACCCTACAGGTTCACCTTTAATATGGGGGGAGCAAATTACTGCAGATGCTGGAATCTGTACTGAAAACAATAAATGCTGGCAATCACAGCGGGTCAGGCAGCATCCATGGAGAGAGAGCAAGCTAATGTTTCAAGTCAGCGCTGCTCTGATAAAGAGTCATCTAGACTCGAAACTCTCTCTCCATGGATTCTACCTGACCCACTGTGATCTCCAGCATTTTTTGTTACCTTTAATATCGCTGTCTACTCCAAGAATGTATTTTGTTTGCCTCCAGGGTCAGAGAGTGATTCCCAGATTCATTCTCCCAAACTTGACTTAGTGTTTTATCTTAATCCATTGATTTGCCTTTCCCAAGAGAATGCACGACCAGAAATGGAAAATACACTGTGAAATACGATGCACAGTTGCATTACGATAGTTTAGGAAAGGCTTGATGGACTAGCCTAACTTTTGTTCCCATCGTTTTTCTGTATCTGTTTGTAAGAGATATCAATTAGACTCAACACCGGATCTACAGATTAAATCCAGGGTATAAGAATAACAGTGCAATGTTACTAGAATACAAGTAGTCAAAGGCTCAAGCTAATACCCTGAGGATATGAGTTCAAATCCCACAATGACAGCTGGGGGTATTGAAATTCACTGAATAAATCTGGAGTAAAATACTCATCTCATTAGTAATACTGCAGACATGCAAAAAGACATCTGCCCTTCAAGGGAATAAAATTGGCCACTGTTACTTGGTATAAACTATATGTAAATCCTAAGCAATAGCAATGTCGTTGATCTTAGCTGCTCTCTGAAGCCAAATGAGCCACTCAGCTTTGACCCAGGCACCAAAAATTACAAAGGCACAATTGACCCCACAAAGTCCTTTTCACTGACATCTAGAGACGTGCTAAAAACGGGACAGCTGTCCCAAAAACCAGCCCATTCACACCAAAAGACCCCCTCCAGCCAACGTCCCAGACAGTTCCATCGCTGTCAATCCTGACAATTTTTCAGGACATATCCACCAGAGGCACCAATGCAATGATATACCAGTTGGGAGGGAGAGGCTTTGGCAATCTGTAACATTGGCTCTGGATGCAATGTCAACATCATGTCAAATATGGCAAGGAAGACTCCGGCTGATTGCAAACTCCAGCCTTGATGAATCCATATTGAACATCACTAGGAGAGATACTGCTGGTTGCAAAGACACACAATGCACTCTGAATGGGGGAGTCTAATGTCCAGAGCAAAGCGTACCACTACAGACTGAGCCAGCCCAGTCCTGAAGGACATATCTGGTCATTTAGGTTTACAAAATGTGGTGAGGGAATCCAACAAGAGGGGGACTCCTAACGGGTTTCTCCTCTCCAATCTACTTGTCACAGATGTATCTTCCCTTGACATTTATAGGAATGGCCACTCATATGGCCCTTGTGGAGGTGAAGTCCCAAACTGTCAAGTCAAGAAAACATGAAAGAGACCATTGGGCTGAATCTTCCCATATTTTGTCCAAGTATCAATTTCAGAGAGTTTAATGAAGAGTTGCCATCATTGCCCACAGCGACATTTCACACCCTGTCCTCAGCTGCTCACCTCATTAGTTATGTGTCGGAGTTCCATGGTGCCTTCTCGTTGTATTGTGCAATATTGAGACACACTGGTGCTGGGACCTTCTGGCATACAGGTTGCTGGCATTAGTGAACCAGATGATATTTAAGTACCAGATATGCACGAAGTATGACCATTCTAAATGTGTTCTTTCACTGGGTTTCAAAAGGAGATAACAGAGAAAGGGAAGTTGGCACCCCATGTGATGAACAGGGACCTGGAATTGTGATTGGATGGTGTGTTGGAGAGAAGAGCCATCCTCTTCCCTTAAGACTGTCAGCAGAGACCACGGCACCAAATCCTGCCAGTCTGGTCAGAGATCTCCATCCGAAAAGTCTTAAATTTATTTTTGCTAAGTGTAGATATTGCATTCCAATGAACACAGGGATTCCTCTGGGGACTACTGGCACAGTCAAGTCTATTGTACTATGGGTGGTTCAACTGTATAGGTGTGAAGTGGAAGGTCAGACAGCCAATAACAATTGGGGATTCAGTTGCTACAGCAGTTTTTGTAGATGCAGACTGAGAATTCAGTATGGCTGGAACACAACCTACTCAGTGGAAGATGCTGTTTGATTTTTTTAAAAAATCATTCACAGGAGGAGGGCGTTGCTGGCTAGGCCAGCATTTATTGCCCATCCCTAATTGCCCTGAGGGCAGTTAAGAGTCAACCACATTGCTGTGGGTCTGGAGTTATATATAGGCCAGACTAGGTAAGGATGGCAGTTTCCTTCCCTAAAGGGCATTAGTGAGCCAGATGGGTTTTGCCCTAACAATTGACAATGGATTCATGGTCATTGTTAGACAATTGATTCCAGATTTTCAATCAATTCAAATTCCACCATCTGGCATGGCAGAATTCAACCCGGGTCCCCAGACCATTGCCTGGGTCTCTGGATTAACAGTCCAGTGATAATGCCACTAGACCATCACGTGCCCCCTAATCTGCCCAAACCTGCTGATCTTCCAGTGCAAGAGTTGAACCTGACTGTC
This sequence comes from Rhincodon typus, assembly GCF_021869965.1. NCBI lineage: Eukaryota > Metazoa > Chordata > Chondrichthyes > Orectolobiformes > Rhincodontidae > Rhincodon > Rhincodon typus. Next base: position 43,227,456 of record NC_063352.1, on the reverse strand, counting down.
CATGGTAGACTGACAGATTTCAAAATCTTAGACTATATATTGAGGGAAGTATTAAAGCTTGGTGTAGCCACTGCAGAGTCATAAGGTTGCAGAATATAATGAGGGACTGGAAGAACACCTCATGCTGTATGTCAGGCCATTATGAACATGAAGAGTTTTGAAATTGTATTGAGGCACCTCAGAAGGCAGTATGCTGCAGGAGGAAGACTTTATTTCTATTATGTGCTGTAAGTTTCAATTTGAAATGTTTTGTCATCAATATATCTGATATGGAATGTGTGTTCTAAACAGTGAAAGGATAACAATGGTATTGAAGCTCCTAAGAATGGAACATGTTTATTGGAGAAAAATTTAATTTTATTGCACTTTATGCAATTTTCAAGTCAAAATATTTGTATTGTATTATAAATTTTACCAATCAAGTATATTTTTGGGGGAAAGAAAATGGTCCATAGTTATGTTTCACAGAATCCCTACAGTGAGGAAGCAGGGCATTCAGCTCACGAAGTCCATACTGCCCTTCTGAAGAGCATCCCACTCAGACCCACACCCACTATCCCTGTAACTCCATATTTCCCATGGCCAATCCACCTAATCTGCACATCTGTGGACTGTGGGAGGAAACCAGAGCATCTGGAGGAAACATTTGCAGACACTGGGATAATGCACAAACTCCATACAGACAGTCACCCAAGGCTGGAATTGAGACTGAGTGCCTGGTGCTATGAGGTAGCAGTGCTAACCACTGAGCCACCATGCCACCCCAGTAAAGTACTTGCTTAGTAAAGTACTACAGTGGTCTTCAGCAGGTGGCTGACCAGTAACCTCTATTGTTCTTAATATGTACCTTTGGAATGTATTGAAAAGGGTTTGTACACTGACACTTAACCTGATTGACTGTGTTAGGAATGTGCCTTTCTTGGTCATAAGTCCTGGAGTGACGCTTAAACCAGAACTTCTGTTTCAGATAAAGGGACACCCCCTGCACACACACGCACACACATACATACATAACAAAGCAACTATTTCAAAAGCTAGATCATGGAATGTGGTCATTGTCGTCAAGGCTCCTATTAATTCTCTATCTTTGTTGCCCTCACTTCATCAAAGTGTCACATATGACAGCCGACTGATGAATGGATGTTTCCAAAGAATTGCTGATAATTCTTTAGATTTTGATCTTTCTCGTAATGATAAGAGAGGGTCAGTAGCTCGAGATGCTGACCCTTTTTGGGCTCCACACAAGCTGGGCTCACCAGGGACAATAACAGCTTAACTCACAAGAACAGGAGATAGTAGGAACTGCAGATGCTGGAGAATCCGAGACAACAAGGTGCAGGGCTGGATGAACACAGCAGGCCAAGCAGCATCATAGGAGCAGAGAGGCTGACGTTTCGGGCCTAGACCCTTCATCAGAAAAGGGGGAGGGGAAGGGGGTTTTGAAATAAATAGGGAGAGAGTGGGAGGCGGATAGAAGAGGGATAGAGGAGAGGATAGGTGGAGCGGAAACAAACAGGTCAAAGAGGCGGGGATGGGGCCAGGAAAGGTGAGTGTAGGTAGGGAGTTAGGAAGGGGATAGGTCAGTCCAGGGAGGACGGACAGGTCAAGGGGGCGGGATGAGGTTGGTCGGTAGGAGATGGAGGTGCGGCTTGAGGTGGGAGGAGGGGATAGGTGGGAGGAAGAACAGGTTAGGGAGGCAGGGACGAGCTGGACTGGTTTTGGGATGCGGTGGGGGGAGGGGAGATTTTGAAACTTGTGAAATCCACATTGATACCATTGGGCTGCAGGGTTCCCAAGCGGAATATGAGTTGCTGTTCCTGCAACCTTCGGGTGGCATCGTTGTGGCACTGCAGGAGGCCCAGGATGGACATGTCGTCTGAGGAATGGGAGGGGGAGTTGAAATGGTTCGCGACTGGGAGGTGCAGTTGTTTATTGCGAACCGAGCGTAGGTGTTCTGCAAAGCGGTCCCCGAGCCTCCGCTTGGTTTCCCCGATGTAGAGGAGGCCACACCGGGTACAGCGGATGCAGTATACCACATTGGCAGATGTGCAGGTGAACATCTGCTTGATGTGGAAAGTCTTCTTGGGGCCTGGGATGGGGGTGAGGGAGGAGGTATGGGGGCAGGTGTAGCACTTCCTGCGGTTGCAGGGAAAAGTGCCGGGTGTGGTGGAGCTGGAGGGGAGTGTGGAGCGGACAAGGGAGTCACGGAGAGAGTTGTCCCTCCGGAAAGCAGATAAGGGTGGGGAGGGAAAGATGTCTTTGGTGGTGGGGTCGGATTGCAGATGGCGGAAGTGTCGGAGGATGATGCGTTGGATCCGGAGGTTGGTGGGGTGGTACGTGAGGACGAGGGGGATTCTTTTTTGGTTTTTATTGCGTGGACGGGGTGTGAGGGATGAGGTGCGGGAGATGTGGGAGACACGGTTGAGGGCGTTCTCGACCACCGAGGAGGGGAAGTTACGGTCCTTGAAAAACGAGGACAACTGAGATGTACGGGAGTGGAATGCCTCATCCTGGGAGCAGATGCGGCGGAGGCGAAGGAATTGGGAATAGGGGATAGCATTTTTGCAGGAAGGTGGGTGGGAGGAGGAGTATTCTAGGTAGCTGTGGGAGTCGGTGGGCTTGAAATGAATATCGGTTTCTAGGTGGTTGCCCGATATGGAGACAGAGAGGTCCAGGAAGGGGAGAGAGGTGTTAGAGATGGTCCAGGTAAACTTAAGGTTGGGGTGGAAGGTGTTAGTGAAGTGTATGAACTGTTCGAGCTCCTCGTGGGAGCACGAGGCGGCACCGATACAGTCATCAATGTAACGGAGGAAGAGGTGGGGTTTAGGGCC
>NC_063352.1:43208179-43224225 GCF_021869965.1 Rhincodon typus | reverse complement strand
AATCAAGCAGATGTTCACCTGCACATCTGCCAATGTGGTATACTGCATCCGCTGTACCCGGTGTGGCTTCCTCTACATCGGGGAAACCAAGCGGAGACTCGGGGACCGCTTTGCAGAACACTTACGCTCGGTTCGCAACAAACAACTGCACCTCCCAGTCGCGAACCATTTCAACTCCCCCTCCCATTCCTCAGACGACATGTCCGTCCTGGGCCTCCTGCAGTGCCACAACGATGCCACCCGAAGGTTGCAGGAACAGCAACTCATATTCCGCTTGGGAACCCTGCAGCCCAATGGTATCAATGTGGATTTCACAAGTTTCAAAATCTCCCCTCCCCCCACCGCATCCCAAAACCAGTCCAACTCGTCCCTGCCTCCCTAACCTGTTCTTCCTCCCACCTATCCCCTCCTCCCACCCCAAGCCGCACCCCCATCTCCTACCGACCAACCTCATCCCGCCCCCTTGACCTGTCCGTCCTCCCTGGACTGACCTATCCCCTTCCTAACTCCCTACCTACACTCACCTTTCCTGGCCCCATCCCCGCCTCTTTGACCTGTTTGTTTCCGCTCCACCTATCCTCTCCTCTATCCCTCTTCTATCCGCCTCCCACTCTCTCCCTATTTATTTCAAAACCCCCTTCCCCTCCCCCTTTTCTGATGAAGGGTCTAGGCCCAAAACGTCAGCCTCTCTGCTCCTATGATGCTGCTTGGCCTGCTGTGTTCATCCAGCCCTGCACCTTGTTGTCTCACAAGAACAGGAGTTAGGTTTTATCATGAGGTGGAAAGGATTCACAGCTACTATAGTTTTGTCACATTCAGATCAGCTTACTTTTATTCCACACCACTTGCTACAGCCTTCCTATTACAATTGTTGTACCAGACATTCACTCACTGTTGTAATTTTACAGGAATCTAGTTTTCCTGTGCCCCTTTAGCTTAAGGCCAATGAAAGGTTGTCTCTAGGAATTTTCAGCACAATGCTAATAATTTACTAGACCACTGTCCATTCAATGCAAGTAGGCCTGTCTGACAATTCTGTTATACTGATGACAAGCAGAAGTCCATAGCATCTTCAGTGATGACCAACTGGCACTGTGGTGGAAAACCTGGAGTCAATCTAATGCTACTTGGACCAAAAGTGTTCACTCCTGTAACTGTTGTGTATTCACTAAAGGTTTACATTCTGTGGCACCGTAGGCTATCAGCCTACATACAACAAGTTTACATAATTATTATTGATTTTGATTTGATTTATTATTGTCATTTGTACCAGTACACAGTGAAAAGTGTTGTTTTGTGAGCTATCCAGGTAAATCATACCTTACATGAGTACATCAGGGTAATAGAACAGAATGCAGAATATCGTGTTGCAGCTACAGAGAAGGTGCAGAGAAACATCAACTTGAACATTTCAGAAGTCCATTCATAACTCTGCTGACAGCGGGGAAGAAGCTGTTCTTAAATCTGTTGATACGTGTTTTCACGTACCTCTGCCTGATAAAAGAGGGTGTAAGAGAGTATAACCGGGGTGGGAGGGGTTTTTGATTAGCTGCTTTCCCAAGGCAACGGGAAGTATAGACAGAGTGAATGGAAGGAAGGCTGGTTTGTGAGAGGGACTGGGCTGCATTCACAACTCTCTGTAATTTCTTGCAGTCTTGGGCAGAGCAGTAGCCATACCAGGCTGTGATACACATCTAGATAGGATGCTTTCTCTGGTGCATCAATAAAAATTGGTAAGAGTCATTGTGGACACGCCGACTTTCCTTAGACTTCTGACAAAGTAGAGGTGTTGTTGAGCTTTCTTGACTGTTGCATCAACATGGATGGACCAGGGTAGATTGTTGGTAGTATTTAATCCTGGGAGCTTGAAGCTCTTGACCATCTCCACCTCAGCACTATTGATACAGAGAGTGGTGTGTCCTCCACTCCACTTCCTGAAGTTATTGCTGCATGTATGCAATAGCTTGGCATAGTGTATATAATGCATCTCAAAGTGGAAGAATTAAATCTGGAGCTGGGTTTTAACAGAAACAAGGCAAAGATACTTGTGTAAAAACATGTAACTTTAGTTTCTAGTTATTACCACGCTTTATTTTTATGGTGGATACTTTTCTGGGTTTGGGCAAGATTTCAGCCCATAACAATAAAACTAACAAAATAATTCATAGTAAACTGACACCATGAATAAACTAGCCTCCTGGTAAATATTGCACACGATTGCAGCAAAAGTAAGTCAGGAATGAATTAGAATTTGGTAGAAATTTCCTGTGCAGGATTTACCTGAACAATCGAAGTACAAATATGTGTGACTGGAAATTTCAGCCAACACTGAGCGCTACAGAGCTGCACATTCTTTTCTGCAAAACAGACCAAGCAACAAATCACCTGTGCATTTATACAGCACTTTTCATAATCTCATAACACCCCAAATTCCTTTACAGCCAATTAATTAAGTTTGTTGTGTAGTGACTGTTATAACCTAAGAAATATGGCTGTCAATTTGCATACAGAAAACTCCCCCAGGCAGAAATTTGATAATGATCAGATAATATGTTCTGTCTTTTGATTGAAAGATTAATGTTGACCATGGATAACTTTAACTTTTGCCCCTTAAAGAGGCACGGCTCCACCTCACACAAATAATAATCTGTCCACTACATGGCTATCCTTAACAATCAGAATATCTGCATCACCATGGGATATCCAGCAACACATACAAAATGTTATGTGTTCATTAACGTTCCTATCTCTTAAGAGTTCCTTATGTAATGGAAGACTTAGATAAAATTATGCGCCAAAGGTGTGCAACAAAACAGATGGAATTTTGAAATGACATGGTTGTAATAAAATGTAACTGTTCCATCAATTATCACACATCAGTACTCCCTTGTAATCTTAAAACCCATTTTAAAATCAGAAAGCAGTGTAGGAATCTTTTGAGGTAACATTGGTCTTAAAGTGGTCTTTTGCCTGTTCATGACCTGTCTTTATACTGATACCAAGGATTCACTTGTTAAAACGTTTGAATGTATAAACTTCGTGCTTGCCCTATCTCTGATATGCATAGAAAAATACAATGAAGTAAATGCTAAAATGTACCATGGTTTAAAGTTGCTATTAAAAAAAAAAACTTTCCCCTCTAGTCCATACTTAGAATGTGAGAATCATAAAGCATTTGTTAGACAACGAATAGGAGCAAAATATATTATGGTTGTGTAAATTAGCTTTCATTTGAGTAAATGTAACAGCTATTGTTGCTCTCTGGTATTAAAGTCGTAATAACATTGTACAGACTGGCCACTATATTTGTGATGAGCCTTAATGTCCCAAACATGTCATAAAGGTTTAACTTCTTGTAGCCTCAGGTGTGGATTTATATGACTTTGCTCTCAACACAGTGTGGAGGGAGAGAATTGAGTAATAGTTTTGAAAGGTTTCACAGAATTAAAATATCTAATGAATTTTCAACTGGATCACTGGGGCAGTTTCAATTGGGACGCTCCCTCACCATAATGTATCTCTGTCATCCTGGTAAAGTTATATCATCATAGAACCAACACTGTGAAGTGAGGGGTGCTCTGCTGTGCATTTTTCAATGTGCATGATATACACAAACTCTGGACAGCTGAGATTTATATTCATGCTACAATATTGACTGCAGTTACCACAAAATCATTTAAACTGTAGCAATGTGTTAAGTAATAAATCAAAGTGGAATCATCCATCCATTTGATGGGTAAACGTCTAGGAAGGTATTAATCCTGATTATGTCCCCATATGTGCTGTTTCTTTGCACTCATTCTTATTATTCTAGTTCTGTACATACATAAAAGTTGGTACTTAGCATTTTTTGATGACAGCTTTGCTCTGTGAGCATTGATTTAAGGGTTTTATTTAACCGTAGTGTGAAAACCGTAACACACAATTGGAAATACGAAACCAGTATAACTTGCATAACTTAAAAAGCATTGTCTTAGAACTGCTTCACCCTCAAATCTGGTGGAGTTTCTGCTTCATGCACTCTTTTAAAGGCAATCCAAAAGGTTCTATCACACTGCAGTACAACTTGAAAATGGTTCTGCATGTTTCTTGAAGAGAATTCCACTCATTTAAAATTGGGTCACTTGTGCATAAAACTAAACAGATTCATTGTGGGGTAGGCTTGCTACCATCATCCTTTTTGAGTGTAGCAATCTATAGGGCCTGTTTGGTTTGGTGTGGTGGAGGTAAACTGCTTCCTGGTCCATGTAGAAGAGGCTCTGGAATTAAGCAAGGAGTGCTCTGTTGCATGTTATTAATTGGTTGAAGGTCACACCAATCTGATGAACGTTGTTATCGAGATTATGATCCTAAGCTGTTTTGCCCATAAATCTGCATGGCATTGTTGTGTATGGTGCATTTGGCACTCCTCACTATTAACCCTTTCAGACCCATATACAACATCAATCACAACTGGTTTAATAGCACTCTGAATAAATATGCTGATTTTATCGTGATATACTGACTTTCAGATATATTAATGAAGCTACAAGTTAACATTCTTAAATATATTTTGACATGCATCCAAATTATTTGACTCATGGTAGATTTTGTATTCAGCCTTATCTAAATAGGTTTCAACAGAAAGAGTAAAGGACAAAAACATTTCTCAAAATAGGCTCAATTTAAAGAGGGGTTTTAAGGCAGAGGTGTTGAGCTGGCTAGTGAGGGCCCATAGGTAAACAGCTTGGGAGGTCTTGGGTTTTTTTAAAAGTTGGAACAAAAGAAGCAGCCTGCATGGGTGTGGTCAGCTCTCACAGACCAAGATTTCTAGTTTTATTTTAGGTTTTAGACTCAGCGGAAGCTGCTAGAATCTTGAAGAGGTAGAAACTATTTGTTCCCCTCTCTTGGCTACAGCTACAAGCTGGGGTTTATATTCCTACTGTGGCGTTGCATGTGAGAAAATCAGTTGTCAGAATTTGCTTTTTTTCCCTAGGGGTGTGTTTATGGGATGTTACAATATTGGAACAGTTCATTAGTAATAGTTACTGTATCTATTATTCTGTTAAGTAATAGAGTTGTTATTCTAAGTTCTTCTTTCTTTGGTTGTATTTTAACCGTAGTGTTTGAATAAATTGTGCTTTGCTTAACGTCAAGTCGCTTGACCAATCGAATTGTATCTGGAACAGAGCACTTTAAATTTGCCTTTAAAATAAGAGAAAGTTAGGGTCTAGGCTACCTTCTTAAAATATTTTGAGGGGGTCTGGTTTGGTCCAAAACACAGGGGCCCAAAAATAGTAGTCAAATGAATGGAATATTCAAATTTCATTTCTTTAATTGAAGACCTTCACATAATTGCATTAATGTATTACTACTCTTTCAAAAAAAACATTTCAATGGCATCTTTCATGACTTCAAGACATTCCAAAGTGCTGTATAATCGATGCAGCTGTCAATTTGCTCACAGCAAGATCCTAGGAGCAGCAATGGCCAGGTCACCTGGTTTTGGTGATGGTTGAGGCTTAAACATTGAACAACACAACAATTCTTTGAATAGTGCCTTAGGATCTTCTATGTCTGTGTGTGAGATTTAACCTAGTTGTGCAAGGTAATGGTCCAGGAAAGAATGAATTTTGGAGACTGTATTGATCGCCACCCAATACGAAGATGTTGTGCAGTCTTGGATAGAGAAAGGGGGAGCTTACCTCCATATCTCAATGAGGTCAGCTGAATCATCCCTGGATTCTGATCATCTTAGTAATTATGTCTAACCAACTATTGTAACTTGTACCTATTGTTATCATGCAATAAATTACATCTTGTTGTTATGACAAGTACTTCTCCATGTTAAGGCTCGGTAATGGTTAATCCTTTAGACCTAGTAACTAAACAGGATCTTAGACCCAAGACAGACAGAAGTATTGGTGGCAGCACTTTACCCCAACCATTATCTGCTAGTGGTTAGTTCCACAGCACGCTTAACAAACTAGTACATCTGACGGGGAAGATAGGGTCTTATTCGGGGAGTCTGAGTTGCTGTGGCAACATGCACTTGGTACATGCCTAGAGCTATGGATTGTGATGCTACAGACTCTAACTTTCTTTTTATCACTTGGCTGAACAGAAATCTCTCAGACTCATTCTCCTGCTATGTTAGAAGAACTTACAGGTTGATACTCAACCTGCTTCACTGCATTATGAAACCAATTTCCTTGGTCAATATGTCTTGGGGTGATATTCAGAGCTCCTGACTTAGAGGCAGGGATATAGCCACTGTACTCAAGATGTCCACAATTTCCTCTGTACTACACTGAAATATCAGGCTGGATTACATGCTCATGTCTCTGACATGGGATTTGAACACACAAGTTTTCGTATCTAAGCGCTCCCCACTATGGCCACAGTAACATCTCAATAGTCTAGCCGTGTTTCCTCAATAAATCAAAGATTAGAATTTCCTCAGATTGTGCACTCTGCAAATAAATATGCAAAATGCTTTCAAATATCTATTCTCTCTTTGAAAGAGCATTTTAAATGACCAAACCATACTGATTAAAGAATGTAATTTCTATATTAATAAAATGTGATGCAGCGTGTTCATAATAGTCATGGGCATGATTACTATGTCGTTTAGAAAATATATGAAAATGATTTAACAAAATAACAAATACCTTTAATGTTCTCTGGGTATTGAATTTCCATTGCATCAAATTGAAATTTTATGTTTTACAATCTCATTGCTGATTGATGAGTATAATATGCCAGGTCAGCATTAACTTGCTGTTGTATGCCATTTTATAGTCCAAATTGGTCATTCTTGCTCATGTTGGAAGCATGTGGTTCTGACTGGAGAAGCTAGGTCTGTTTGCTGAATTAACACACCCGCTTTTAATGTGCCGACACTTTCTATTTCGAGCTAACAAATAAACATGCAACAATAAAATGCTACTATACTGCATCCTAGATCGTTGAGTGGTTCCATCAAAATATCACTGTTTGGTCAATCTTCCATTCTGCGAAATTGGCAGGAATGCCAGTACTTTATTCCAGTCATGATTGAAAAACAATTTCAATCTTATTGCATAGCATAGCAGCTATAGGTATAAGAGAATACAATATTCGTATCACCCTACAATCAACACAAGTCCTGGCTTAATCAGTTGAACAATTCCATGATACATTTAGCTCATTTGAAGTGCCACACTTCACAAAGACTGCAAAGGCAAAGTGATTTTCCTGTATTGCAAATTGCTAATCAATGATTGCAGTTACAGGGTGTAATTCAATCTTGTTGCTTTCGCTTCTACACACACACACTGTCGCTGGTGAGTTGTATATAGCACTGTCTTTTGCCACACATTTTGCCATTTGTATATGACTGAGGAATTCAGGATGAGAACTGAAAAAAATCAATACAGAACTATAGAACAAGTGATAGGATATTGATGAGTTAGTTGTTGGACTCTAAAATGAGTCCTAAGGTATACTTCAAGCCTGCCACTGTGTGTAACACAGCCATTAAATCACATCTGAAATCAATTTACTCAAAGTGTGGTTTTAAGTCTTCCAGACTTCTGATGGTATAGCTCTGTCTGTTTGTTTTGCTTTACTAAATTGGATAATATTATTTTAATAAGTAGGAGCAAAAGGCAAAGCAAACTAAAACTATACTATGGTTCTACTCATGGAAGCTATGCTTTTCATTTATAAGCATAGGAAATCAGACAGCCATAGAGATGTACAGCATGGAAACAGGCCCTTCAGTCCAACTCATCCATACTGACCAGATTCCTAAATTAATCTAGTCCCATTTGCCAGTATTTGGCCCATATCCCTCCAAACCCTTCCTATTCATATACCCATCCAGGTGCCTTTTAAATGTTGTAATTGTACCAGCCTCAACCAGTTCTTCTGGCAGCTCATTCCATACACGCACCACCCTCTGTGTGAAAAGGTTGCCCCTCAAGCCGCGTTCAAGAAGAGCAAAGCACAATGTTACGTACTGGGTTGCTGTCGTGTTGTTGTCTCCCCATCACCATGGGGATGGTCCTGCTCTTTTCCAGCCATCTCAACAGCCTAAAGAAGGTTGAGCTTCCCAATGGACACTCCATGCCGGCTGGTTTTAGCCCACTTAGCCAAGTTAATGGTTCAGTTTTCCTAGAGGAAGAGAAGGAGTGAGCATGACAGGAAATGGATGCAGCATTAATAACAGTGCCGTGTGGGTCAGGCACCCCTAGTTTTTGAATAGGATGTTGGGAGAGCAGGAAGGGTTATTGGCCCTTTCAAAATCTTTCCCCTCTCACCTTAAACCTACGCCTTCTAGTTTTGGACTCCGCTACCCTTGGGAAAAGACCTTGACTATTCACCCTATCCATGCCCATGATTTTATAAGCTTCTATAAGGTCACCCCTCAGCCTCCAAGGCTCCAGTGAAAATAGCCCCAGCCTATTCAGCCTTTCCCTATAGCTCAAACTCTCCAACCGTGGCAACATCCTTATAAGTCTTTTCTGAACCCTTTTAAGTTTCACAACATTTTTTCTACAGCAAGGGACCAGAATTGAAAGCAGTAGTAATGTAGTAAAAATTAGATGCTTCTACAAAGAGCTAGCATGAATTGATGTTATGAATGTTCTCTATCTATGCCATAATGACTTTATGGACAGAATTTTCCCTTTTAAAGGTAAAATACGTTGGAGACCATGTTACACCCCATCATATCTATCACGACCTGGAGTGTGTTATATCACCCAATCACATGCTTCTCAGGTTATTCTCTTTGCAAGGGAGATATTGAGTGAGTTCCTTCAGAAATTATGTAGTGAGCAAGATGGAAGCTCTTGCCTGTGGTAGAACGTTCCAAGTTCGAAGGCTGGGGCACCATATTTAAAAGGCAGCTCGAGCCAGCAATTGGCCCTCAGCCTGTGGCGCAGTCGCTCCAACAATATGAGAAATACCGGCCAAAAAGCTGCTATTGGCTCCCAGCTTCATTCAATGTAGCAACAGACGTTGCTGGATGTGGGGTCACAGAGAGACAGGACATTCAATTCCCAGTGGCTAGAACAAAGAGGCTGTCACAATATACCCGGCCATCCTGGGCACAGTCAGTAGGACAGCTCAGTGCTGTTGGATGCCCCCAAACTGATCTGCAATCTCAATGTGTTCCACAGGGGTGAGTGGCACCATCTACTCTCTGCTACCTCACGTTCCCAGGGCCATCACTCAGTCTAACTCTGCCTCTGCACAGGCCTCTCACAAACAGTCACATCTTGCAAGACTAATTATCATGATGTGCACTCAAAGGTTCGCACTCAACCACTAACCCTTCCTGCTCTCCCAACATCCTATTCAAAAACTAGGGGTGCCTGACCCACATGGCACTGTTATTAATGCTGCACCCACTTCCTGTCATGCTCACTCCTTCTCTTCCTCTAGGAAAACTGAACCATTAACTTGGCTAAGTGGGCTAAGACCAGCCGGCATGGAGCGTCCATTGGGAAGCTCAACCTTCTTTAGGCTGTTGAGATGGCTGGAAAAGAGCAGGACCATCCCCATGGTGATGGGGAGACAACAACACGACAGCAACCCAGTACGTAACATTGTGCTTTGCTCTTCTTGAATGAGCACCAAGGGGTAACATATTTCTTTGCATAACTTTCATTCCAGCTTCACTGACTAATTCCTTCTCCCTCTTCTGCGGCCACGAGGGGTGACCAGGAATCATCTCTGTCCCAGTGCTGCCTCTCAGCAGGAAACCTCAGAGGAAGCAGGGGCAAAGTGTAGCCTCCACCAGGGGAGAAGCAATCACCGCAGTGGGTTCTCTTTCTGGATTAGACCCAGGAGCATGATCTGGTAAGCACATCACTGACACAGTTCTGCAGCCGGTAGTGGAAGGAACACTTGAGGTGTCCGGCTTTCAGAGACTGGCACTCTGGTGGAGACCAGGCACCTACACTAGAAATGTCCCTGTCCTCATTGTGTTGCTGAAAGGACACTTTACGCACAAGCACCCAGCTCATGGATTGGACCAGGCTGCATCTGATTGCTGATTACTTGCTGTCTTAGTGCTCACTCACTTTGAGCCCATCTGGGTTCACCCATGTCTTACCCTGTCTTGCCTTTTGGCACACTGACCTCCAGCCAGAGCTCCCACGCTCACAGTATTTTGGATGTGCCTTGCCATTTCGAGCAGATACAAAGCCAGGATGCTTTTCGTGGTTGCCAGCCCACGATCAGTCAAGTCAAGGGTGACAGCCTTCAAGCAGTATGTCCCAGGACAGGCAGCCAAGGGCAGTCTCCGATTACAGTCAGGAAGCTCGGGCCTGGACCATCTGTCAGGATCAGGATCCTCTCTTCATCGGGGGGGAGGAGCTGAATAGCGAGCAACACACCACCAGCCTTACCATCTTCTGTCCCATTCTGAACTGTTTTCTCCTGGAATGAGAGAAAAGGATGGATTGAGATGAAAGTCGGTGATGCAGCTGTTAGTGCGGTGTGAGGTGTCCTGAGAGAGTGGGTAAACAGCGCTGAGGCTTTGCAGGATTAGGAGGGGAGGGATCGTGGGCCGGGTGGCAGTGGGAGAAGATGCTGCTTGCCGTTCCTGTCATTGACCCTCTTCCTGCTTTGCTTAGCAATCCTCCAGACACTGGACTGCCCAGGTGGCAACCTCAGAACAGGCTGGCAGCCTCTGATGGCATGGTGTCCAGAGCTGCCCAGCAGGTGCCTGTCTACAGGGTGCCAATTTCTCCAGGAAGCTTTGGACTGACAGTGCTGGTCTGGGTGTGCAATATTCTTTTACTGACAGCCTAGGCGCCAGTCTGGGACATCAAGGCAGTAGACAGCCTTTCCAGATACGGCAAAATAGTTGAATTGGGTTAGTGTCAATGAGAGAGGTGCCAAAGGAGCATGGTAGGTAGTTAATGAGGAGAGTTTGGGGTGACATAGTAAGAAATCTTACTAGTCGTCATGGAGAGAACTCCTCAGTGAAACACATCAAAATTGATACTTGGTCAAAACGTTGCAAGATTCAACCCAAATAGACAGTTTGACGCAAGTACTATAAATGGAAAATATAGACAGGGAAAAGCAATTTCTGTAAATTGAGTCCAGACCACAAGGGTTATGTAAGATGCCAAAGCAGAAATTCCTGGAAAAACTCAGCAGGCCTGGCAGCATCTGTAGAGAGAAATCAGAGTTAACGTTTCGAGTCCAATGACCTTCCTTCAGAACTGATGGTAGCTAGGAAAATGTTAGTATATATGCAGAAGATAGGGTGGCGGGAGAGAGGAGACTAAACGAGAGGGGGTGGAGATAGAGCCCAAAGAGAGCGAAAGGGTCACTGGACCCGAAACGTTAACTCAGATTTCTCTTCACAGATGCTGCCAGACCAGCTCAGTTTTTCCAGCAACTTTTGTTTGATTTTGGGAGGGAAATACAGTTGGACAGATAAAAGAATGGTTAAAGGTCAGCCTGGGGGAATGAATAGCTGCTAATGGGGACCATCAATGGCTGACAATGTGCTGTGTGTGGTAGCAGCTCATGAGATAACAAGGCCTGGTGTCTGGGTGTTGGGGCAAGGATAAGGGAGAAGGTTCTCAGGCCCTAAAATTGTTGAAGTCGAAGGGGCAGACAACAGGAAACTCAGGGTCTTATTTGCAGACAGAACATAGCTGGTCTGCGAAGCAATCACCCAGTCTACGCTTCGTTTTCCCCAATGTCGAGGAGACCACATTGTTAGCAGCGAATGCAGTAGGCTAGATTGAGTGAAGCACATGTAAAGTGCTGCTTCACATGGAAGCTGTGTCTGGGGCCTTGGATGGTGAGATTCCTCCCACCTTCAGGCACTTTCTCCCATGTCCTTACCCCAACTAATATCCCCATTAGCAGAAGGATCCCACCAACACCCCCCTCACCCCCACCACCACCAACACCCTCCAGCTACCACAGCAGTCATGAACCAGAAGTGCCTGTTGTTGTGAAGATATGGCAGCTATAATGCATTGTCTTGCAATCCTTGGGACTGTAGGCCTCGGTTGCTTGGGAGGTTGTAAGCAAGTGTGAAAGCATAGTGTGACACAAATTCAGGTCTGAAGAGAGAAAGAGTTGACGTTTCAAGTCCAAGGTGACTTGTTCTTCGATTCAAGATGTTAACTGTTTCCACTGATACTGTCAGACCTGCCAATTTTCTCCATCACTTTCTGCTTTTGTTTCAGATTTCCAACATTTGCAGTATTTTGCTTTTATTGCAATCAAAAGTGAATCAAGATGCCTTTGAATCATGTTCATCTCAGAGATCATAAGGTGGCAATAATGTGCTCCTACTGATTACTTCATGCATGCATTTCAGAATCACAAGTATTTTTAACCACCCTGCTCAGATATGTTAGTCGATCCTCTGGAGCTGGTGACATTTGAACCCAATTCCTTCTGTCTCAGAGGTAGGGGCACTATCACTGGGCCATTAGATGCTCCATTTTAGAATTAGGTTTTCTGACAAATGTCCACTTCCAGATTAACAGTGAATTGAAGGTATACAATTAGCTCTATTTAATCAGAACAGTTGTAATGACTGTGATAGCCCCATTATAGCCTCACGTTCCAGTGCTACACTTTGCCCCTGTGAAAAAAAATGTAGAGTCATAGAGATGTACAGCACGGAAACAGACCCTTCGGTCCAACTCGTCCATGCCGACCAGATATCCTAAATTAATCTAGTCCCATTTGCCAGCATTTGGCCCGTGTCCCTCTAAACCTTTCTTATTCGTATACCCATCCAGTTAATTTACAATTCCCACATTGGTGGTGCTATTTTCCACATTGAGACCTTATTGCACTGTTAATTCTTTGCTGAATATGGTGAGATTTCAACTTTGCACTTGTGTGAGTATCTGACAGACTCCAACTGTTACCCATGAATTATTCTACCTTCTTCACGTCCCTTACGGTGTTGCGATCTGCCCTAAAGCAATCCCTCAGAACCAGGGACTGCTACCTGAGGCTGAGGTATGGTCATTGTCAGGATGGAGAGTGCAGGTCAAGCCCAGTGCCAGGATAGGTACCTGCTGGACTGGGGGCAGTTCCATTGAAATTGAGGAAAAGGACAGCAATGAACTCACCCAGTCCTGGCCCAGTGGAGCTAACCAGATAGGTACCTGCGGAACTTACAGACACTTTTCCTAACCAGCCAGTTCAGAGATGTTATTACACACCTCTGGAGCAGGTGGGATTTGAACCTGGGTCTCCTGGCTCAGAGGTAGGGACAGTGCCATTATAGAGTCATACAGCATTGTATCACAACAGTCCTTCTTCTGGGTTTTAATTTTTTCAACCTATTCTTCTAATCAGCCTGTTCAGAGATGTTATAGCACGTCTCCGAAGCAGCTGGGACTTGAACTTGGGCCTCTCAGACTACCACTGTGCCACAAGAGTCCTTCTATTGAGTTTTAATGTTGAAATTTACAGTGGCAGCAGGCCATTCAGCTCATTGAGTCCACACCACTCCTCAGAACAACGTTCCACCCAGACCCAGCCCCCTACCCCCATCCCCGTAACCCTGCATTTCCCATGGCTAACCCACCTAACCTGCACATCCCTGGACAGTATGGGGCAATTTATCATGGCTAATCCACCCTAACCCACACATCTTTGGACTGTGGGATGAAACTGGAGCACCCAGAGGGAACCCACGCACACTGGGGTAGAATGTGCAAACTCCACACAGACAGTCACCTGAGGCTGGAATCAAGACGGGTCCCTGGCGCTGTGAGGCAGCAGTTTACTTTTGAAGTGTTGAGTCTTTCAACTGGGGGAGCGATTGATTGGGAAAAGGGAAGTTGATAGGATGTAATGCAATGAATGAGATGCAAATGAATGTAAATCTAATCTCGCCAGCTAAGGAGTGGGATTCATGCTGAGAGTTGACCTTGACAGTAAGGATCGGATTTTCGGACTTCCACCCAATTAAGTCATCACAGTCACCATTTTCCCCGCCACCTCAGGGAGGACAAAGTGGTGCCCAGGGGCTGGGATACAATTTGTGCAGCTGTTTCCTACTAGCACTTTTACAATTACTGATTCAATTGTCTTCTGAGAAGCTAATTGTCTTTGTGACATTGCTAAATTTTTGTTCTAATTCTTCTCAGGCGATGTTTTGCTTCATAAATATTGATGCATTGACTAGCCAACGAGGAGGAAAAACTTTGATGGAAGCTGTGAGACTTTGATCAATAGTATTTAATTAAATCTATTTTGTAATTATCTTTTTTTAAATTTTGCCAGCCAGTCCTGACTAAATCTGATTTGTTCCAGCTCAAACATAATTGTCCCATTTTGAATGGGATGAAGGCAGCACAATAATACTGTATTGAAAGGATTAATTCCTGAGTTCCCCTGTCCAGTTATAGATTGGAGCAGAGTTTGGCAGCAATATCTGACTCCTTGGTAACAGTTACAGTCGGATAAATGTTGTTTTGCAGTTTCTATCTTTAAAGTGGTTTGGCAAAATATGAGATATACCAAGTACAGAGCAAATTCAGTGAAAACAAAATGCTGGAAATCTGAAATAAAGACAGAAATTGGTGGAAATGCTCAACAGGTCAGGTAGTATCTGAGGAAAGAGGAGCAGAGTTAATGGTGGACTTATTTTTCCCATGAGGCTAAGCGTCATTGTTCACCCAAAAAGCAGGAAGTGATTTCCACTGGGGACAGGTGGAGAGTGGGATGTTTCTTCAGGATTTAGTTCCTTAAAACTCGTTTCATGTGCAAAATACCAAATTTGAATGGCGGGCGAGCAATATGTTCTGGCACCTGCTGTGAATTTCTGCGCTCCCAACTCCCGAGAGCCACTTTTATAAGGCATCCAGACAACAATTCTCTCTCTGAATCCCAGCGCCACCTGGTTCTTGTGCAGGAAAGAGGCAAAAGGCAACCCCAAAATCTTGAGATAACAAGGTGTAGAGCTGGATGAACACAGCAGGCCAAGCAGCATCAGAGGAGCAGGAAGGCTGACGTTTCAGGCCGAGACCCTTCTTCAGAAATGGGGGAGAGGAAAGGGGTTCTGAAATAAATAAGAAGAGAAGGGGAGATGGATAGAAGATGAATAGAGGAGAAGATAGGTGGAGAGGAAACAGACAGGTCAAAGAGGCGGGGATGGAGCCAGTAAAGGTGACTGTAGGTGGGGAGTTAGGGAGGAGATAGGTCAGTCCAGGGAGGACGGACAGGTCAAGGGGGCGGGATGAGGTTAGTAGGTAGGAGATGGGGGTGGGGCTTGAGGTGGGAGGAAGGTTAGGGAGGCGGGGACAAGCTGGGTTGGTTTTGGGATGCGGTTTTTAGGAGGGGAGATTTTGAAGCTTGTGAAGTCCACATTGATACCACTGGGCTGCAGGGTTCCCAAGCGGAATATGAGTTGCTGTTCTGCAACCTTCGGGTAACATTCGTTGTGGCACTGCAGGAGGCCCAGGATGGACATGTCGTCTGAGGAATGGGAGGGGGAGTTGAAATGGTTCGCGACTGGGAGGTGCAGTTGTTTATTACGAACCGAGCGTAGGTGTTCTGCAAAGTGGCCCCCAAGCCTCCGCTTGGTTTCCCTGATGTAGAGGAGGCCACAACGGGAACAGCGGATGCAGTATACCACATTAGCAGATGTGCAGGTGAACATCTGCTTGATGTGGAAAGTCTTCTTGGGGCCTGGGATGGGGGTGAGGTGTAGGGGCAGGTATAGCACTTCCTGCGGTTGCAGGGAAAAGTGCCAGGTGTGGTGGGGCTGGAGGGGAGTGTGGAGCGGACAAGGGAGTCACGGAGAGAGTGGTCGCTCCGGAAAGCAGATAAGGGTGGGGAGGGAAAAATGTTTTTGGTGGTGGGGTCGGATTGCAGATGGCGGAAGTGTCAGAGGATGATGCGTCGGATCCGGAGGTTGGTGGGGTGGTACGTGAGGACGAGGGGGATTCTGTTTTGGTTGTTATTGCGGGGAGGGGGTGTAAGGGATGAGTTGCGGGAAATGCGGGAGACACGGTCGAGGGCGTTCTCGACCACTGAGCGGGGGAAGTTGCGGTCCTTGAAAAACGAGGACATCT
>NC_063352.1:43186302-43203179 GCF_021869965.1 Rhincodon typus | reverse complement strand
AGATGTCCTCGTTTTTCAAGGACCGCAACTTCCCCCGCTCAGTGGTCAAGAACGCCCTCGACCGTGTCTCCCGCATTTCCTGCAACTCATCCCTTACACACCCTCCCCGCAATAACAACCAAAACAGAATCCCCCTCGTCCTCACGTACCACCCCACCAACCTCCGGATCCGACGCATCATCCTCCGACACTTCCGCCATCTGCAATCTGACCCCACCACCAAAAACATTTTTCCCTCCCCACCCTTATCTGCTTTCCAGAGTGACCACTCTCTCCATGACTCCCTTGTCCGCTCCACACTCCCCTCCAGCCCCACCACACCTGGCACTTTTCCCTGCAACTGCAGGAAGTGCTACACCTGCTCCTACACCTCACCCCTCACCCCCATCCCAGGCCCCAAGAAGACTTTCCACATCAAGCAGATGTTCACCTGCACATCTGCTAATGTGGTATACTGCATCCGCTGTTCCTGTTGTGGCCTCCTCTACATCAGGGAAACCAAGCGGAGACTTTGCAGAACACCTACGCTCGGTTTGCAATAAACAACTGCACCTCCCAGTCGCGAACCATTTCAACTCCCCCTCCCATTCCTCAGACGACATGTCCATCCTGCATGGGCCTCCTGCAGTGCCACAACAATGCTACCCGAAGGTTGCAGGAACAGCAACTCATATTCTGCTTGGGAACCCTGCAGCCCAATTGTATCAATGTGGACTTCACAAGCTTCAAAATCTCCCTTCCCCCTACCGCATCCCAAAACCAACCCAGCTCGTCCCCGCCTCCCTAACCTGTCCTTCCTCCCACCTCAAGCCCCCCCCCCCCTCCCGCCCTACTCCCATCTCCTACCTACTAACTTCTTCCCGCCCCCTTGACCTGTCCATCCTCCCTGGACTGACCTATCCCCTCCCTACCTCCCCACCTACACTCACCTTTACTGGCTCCATCCCTGCCTCTTTGACCTGTCTGTCTCCTCTCCACCTATCTTTTCCTCTATCCATCTTCTTTCCGCCTCCCCCTCTCTCCCTATTTATTTCAGAATCCCCTTCCCCTCCCCCATTTCTGAAGAAGGGTCTAGGCCCGAAACGTCAGCCTTCCTGCTTCTCTGATGCTGCTTGGCCTGCTGTGTTCACCTAGCTCTACACCTTGTCATCTCAGATTCTCCAGCATCTGCAGTTCCTATTATCCCCAAAATCTTGACCTGTTCCTGTGAGTTAACACGGGGACATCAGTCTTCCTTGGGAATAGTAACAAGGGGCCACAAAATGCAGTGAGGGTTGAGGTGGCTCAGGTCGTCTGCATGTCGTCATACTGAGGCCTGACTGGATGCAGTGCCACAAGAGGATGAATGATCTATTGTGGTCTGCCAGAGTAATTATCATTGTCTACTAACTCCTTCACGACACAAAACAATGGTAAGCTTATCACCACACAGGGCCAACACACACTCTTGAATGATAGACTTCTCATGTCTACTCAGTGTCTTTCAGTTGATTGCACTGACTGCGGTCTCAGAGTGACAGTGTCTCACACATCTGCTATGTTTTCTGCTTCAATCTGAAAGTGGCCTTGCAACACTCAGTAGCTTACAACCCACCAGTTATTCAGCCTCCACCGCAATTAGCATAACCTTCATATCATATACCATTCCCCCCAAAAGACTGAATAGGGCAAGGACTCACCACAAAATGTCGCTCCATTACTAACACATCAGATGACTATTGTGTGCACACATCAAAAAAGGCTTCATTGAAATACAACAGTTACAACTCTTTCATCATCCCCAGCCTCCCTTTAGTCAGAACCTTTTCAATCCCAATGTCCCCAGATTGCTTTCTTCTTACCCGGACTGCACAAAGACAACCTGTGGGGTCACGTTGGTACTTGTACCTTCTGCAGGAGAAGAATGCCTACACCTGGAGAGAGTGTACCAAGGCAGGGGTGACCTGTCTGAACTCCAGGGCCTCACGTAGCAGGCTGTTGAGCTGACAGGAGAATATGGGGAGTGAGCCTGATCTCAAGAGGATTGGATACGTTCAGCAATTTAGTGAGAAAATAGACAATGAAGCTTTGTTAAACTGTTCCTGTCTTGGTTGAACGTCTACCCCACTGCCACTTGTACACGGAGAGGAACAATCTTCATGCCATGACAACTTCTCTCCTTACCCATTGCCGAACCATGCAAGGTATTTCTGCTCTTTATCTTAACATTGCTTTGTGTGCATGGCACAATGTGAATCTATTTGCCTTTTGTTACTCACTGAGATCCAGCCCATCAGAAAGTTCAACCTGAATAACCTTCAGTTGCATGGGCCTGTGAATGGCCCAGCAATTGCAGGTTAATTTCCCCACCCAAACCTCCACCATTGTGAAAGGCCAATGATGAAAGGAAATCGGATAGAAGTCTTTGCTGTTGCTTTTTGCTCTTAAATGCCTTTAATCTGCTGTTATTGTTTAACTTCAATCCAAAGGCCTCCAGAGATTGCTTTTGTGTGATAACTGTTGACACTTTCAGTTTTCATTTCTTATTCTGAGTGTGCACTGGCTGTGCTGAAAACAGATCTGAGCCATTTCCTTTTGCGCTACGTATTGTCTGATACCCTCAGCTGGAAAATGACTTGGTGTGAGATGGTGGTGTTAAACTTTAACTGAGAGTGTTTCACCCTCTATCCTCCTCCTTTTATTCCCCTTCTGTAGCTTTGAATGGCAGACATCCCCCTGTATGTGCATTGCTCTGCTCCTCCACCTGCCACTATTGATACTTTTTTACAATCCCCTCGGAAATTCCTGCTCTTCCCCTTGATTCACTGCCCACACCCCCTTGCCCAGCTAGAACCTTACATCCACCCACCCCCATCATTTATTTACACTGCTCATTCCCTTTCCCACAAAATCAACTGTGATGATGCTCTGACTTTAAGAAGTTATTTTATCCTGTTTTTTTTTTCCAAAGAGGTGTTATAAGGCAGAGGCACTGAACAGTCTCCCAGAACCATCGAGTAAACAGCCTGGGAGGCCTTGGGTTTTTTTTTATTAACAGCTTGAATGGGTGCGGCCAGCTCTCACAGATCAGGATTTCTGGGTTTTGGTTTTCTCAGTAGCATTAGGAGCCTTTGGGGCCTCAAAAGAGTTGGACGCTTCAGTGAATGTCTCCTACTGTCTCTGAATTTTCTCGATGTTTTTTTCCCTCCTGGATTGGAGGATTGCATGTGAGAATTTGTGTCTGAATTTGCCTTTTTGTCAAAGGGGTGTGTTTATGGGATGTTATTATATTGGAACAGTTAATTAGTAATAGTTACTGTGTCTATTGTTCTGTTAAGTTTTCCATGAGTTAAGTTATTCCAAATTCCTCTTTCTTTTGTTTGTGTTTTAACTATAGTGTTTAAATAAATTGTGTTTTGCTTAACATTGAATAGTGTGACCAGTCACATTGCATCTGGAACACGACACGTCACATCTACCTTTTATAATAAGAAAACATTAGGTTCTAGGCTACTTTCTTAAAATATTCTGAGGGGGTCTGATCTGGTCCATAAAACCAACTTACCTGATTGTTTTCTTCGCCCTCAATATTCAGCTCCCACCCTCTGTGGATCCCATTGGCAGTGACTCTCCCCACTCCGTTTTCCACTTTACTCTGTCCATTGTCTGGGATCCTTCCAGATCCTGACTCCTTTCAAATTCCATTTCCCACCTTTTGTCTCCCACCCAGCATCCCCCACCCTCTCTATTCCCTGTTTTAGGTTGATCTGACTTTGGATTCACCCCATTTAGGTTTATCCAACAGTTTAGTTGAGCCCAATCTGCAAAGTTAGGTTTGCTAACCTCAGCCAATGTGGCTGCCATACATGGACTGGCTAGGAGCCTTTATCCTCAACACAGCCAGTAGTTAAGGACACACTGGCAGACTGCATGTGAATGAGACTTTCTTGTGAACTGATGAACACAGTGAGGCTAAGTGTTTGCTCAAAGCAATGACACTTTTCAGAGAGAGACAAATAGTGAAAGAGACTTTACTCTGTAGAGTTCTGATGGACCCTAATACGTACAAGCTTCTGATATATGATCTTATATGTAGTCGGGTGTTTGTGATCATGAACATAATTCTAGCAGACTGGCATGTTAATGGTGCCAATGAATGCAAAAGAATCCTGCCAATTGTTGTCAGGAAAACCAATCTGTCCAAAAACGTTCTATGAATTTATCAGCAAACGTTTAACCCATTTTTCTAATCAGCCTGTTCATCACAAGACTTGTGTCAGTTTTATGGACAAGGGTCTCAATTATTTTAATTCTGGATGGAATGCACCCAAATTGTTGAGGTGGACTGATTCCCCTTCTTAATTCATCCCCTCTCTTGCTTGGTTGCAATGAGGTTAATCTAAAATGGATCATTTCCATCCTGGGGTAGTCAATGTCAATACAGTGTGGAGGTGGAGGAACACAGCAGGTCAGGCAGCATCAGAGGAGAAGGAAAGTCGATGAATTTGAGTCGGGACCCTTCATCAGGACTCATGATATCTCATGAAAGGTCCTGACTCAAAATGTCGACTTTCCTGCTTCTCTGATGCTGCCTGACCTGCTGTGTTCCTCCAGCCCCACACTGTACTGACCACTCATTTCCACCCTGTATACTCTTTCCAGTCCAAATGTATTTCTGTGTTCAAAGAAGCCAAATTAACCAAAACTTCTTGAGTGAAAGAAAGGGTGAGTTTACTAGCTACTAAATGCAACAAAAATAATAATAATAAAAGAAACATACAGATTAGAAATGTAAGTTGAGTGAAAAGGTATCATTTCAAACATATGCAAATCTGTCTCTAGGTTCTGTGAAGAGAGTAGATGGTGGGACTTTGCAGTCATTACGTTGGATGATACTGGGTAGCACTGATATTGGTCAGGAAGCAGTTAATCTCAAAATTCTTGGCTATGCAATGAGCTGACAGTCTATTGTCCTGTTTTCCTCTTGACAGTGACTTCATTGGTTGGCCTGGCTTTCAGCACATATCGCAAGGCGAGTCTTTTTTTCATCTACAGTGCAGGACTGTCTAATTTCCGACCTCATCCTGTGAAATTCTAGTCCAGTAACACATATAGTCAGGTCACTGAAGTTGGTTATTAGCCAACCATTCTTGTAATGCACTTCCACACGCTCTCCAACGTATTCACATTAAGTTTGGGACATATTCCATAGGACAAGGATTTCTGTTGAGATGGCTAGTCAGCCCCTCATTATCTTTTCCTTTCAAGTCTCTCTGTTTGAAGTTTCCCAGATACTCTACAAGTGAGGTATTCCATGGGTTCACACAGGACTTTGTCAGACAGCCACTGAGTTTACATCCAGTGGCTGTATGTCCCCTCTTTGTATTCTGTCCATGGGTAATCTATTGTTATGATCTATTATTCTGATACAAGGTACTGGTGCAATATGTCCTTCACTCTAAAGTGGTGCACCCAGACGTCCTGCAGTGTCTATTTGTCTATTGCCTCAGTGATGGGCTCTTCAGTTCTTATACCTGGCTTTGGAAGAGAGGCTCTGGAAATGGGAAATGAGATACTGTAATGTTTACCATAAAATGAAAAGTAGATGATATTGAAATAACCTCCACTATTCCCTTATGTTGAGATACATGGAAAGGAATAGCAGCCTTGGTTTATAAGGGGTTTGCACTTCAATATCATCCATTTTTCAGTATGACTCAACCCCCAAGCCTCCACACCACCACCACCACCACCACCCCCCCCCAACCCCAACAGCTCCCACCTCCCTCAAAGCCAATGCTGGCATAATGGGACAAATGGCTTCCTTCTGCCCTGTGACACTTCTGTGAACCTATTTCGTGTGAAAGAAAATGTTTGAGCAAGAGATTTAAAAAATAATTGCATTACAGGTTGTCACAAGTCTATTATAAAAGCTTAAAGACAATTTTGTTCAAAGGATTATTGGTTAGAGAGGAACTTATGACATTATTAATGCTGCTGCAGTGAGATGGTTAAAGCAACTTAAATGCAGCTATTTTCACATCATTTTAATAGGGAAGGCAATCTGTTGTATTTTCACACTTCTTTGCTTTCAAACATTAGTTTTGCTTTCCTCAATGGTCTCCTGATCAAAGTTGCTTGCTGACTGGCTCTGCCTATGAATAACCTTCTTCTCAGACGAAATGGGGCCTGATAAAGAGGAGAGCCTTGGTCCAAACAACAGGTTTCCCAGCATGATCCGTGAAGGTCTGTCAGCTTAAATGATATGGTTGGCTCTGTAATTGTTGCCCTTGTGTGTCGTTCTTTTATTCTTCGGGAAACGAGAAGAACAACCAAAATGAAGTTTTAATACTGTAACTCCCCAGAAGAAAGGGGAAAAAAAAATGTTTTGAGACGAGGGCTACAGATGGAGCAGAGAACAAATGATCACAAGGATGCCATCACGGTTGAAAGAATTCTGTATGTGAGTTTTTGTAAACTCAGGGATTTTTGAAGCCATTTTTCAACTGTCTGCAGCAATGAAAAATTAACCTTTTAATTCTTGAACTAGTAAGACTGTTGTTACTTCTGGAATATGTCTGCTTTTAAAGTTAAAACTGATTTCCAATCCCACTTGAGAAATGCAATTGCATTGGGTAAGGTTCATGAGGGTCTACATCATCTATAGGCCAGCCTTCACTAACAGTAGACACCAAAATAGCAAACAAAAAAAAAGATATATTTTTCTAAAAATCAATTTTCATTTAGTGGAGTTCAGGCCACAGTGTGATCTACCACGATCAAATGGCAGAGGAGGTTCAAGGGTCAAATGGCCAACTGCTATTTCTTATCAACCATTGCTGACCTTGGATGACTTGAAATGATTTTGATGGTCAACCATTTGTCCTCAAAGAACAACAGTAACTCTTCCTTCTATTGTTTTCAGGATGCTGACCAGATATTAAACAAGCACTTCTATGGCGTAAAATTTTTAGTATTAATCCCAGGAAGGAGACTTTGAAGAGATTAAAGGGTTAGCTGTAGGTGGTACAATGCACAGGCTAATGATATTTGTGACTGACAACAGGTTTTACATTCAGGACAGCTGCGAAGCCATTCACTTTGGCTAAATTCCATTCAGTTGAACTGAGATACTTCAAATCAGAAACCTTTAACACTGGCATTACAAGGGGAAAAAAAAACGGAAAATGACACAGAAGTTGATTGTTTGTTTCAGGCGATGGGAAATTAAACATTACAGCATGGTGGTTCCTTACAAGAAATAAAAATCATTTGCAAAGGACCTGGAAGTGTAGTAGTTAATCTGGATATGAACCATCCCATAAATAGGTGATCCAAGTCCCCAGGTTTCTGAAACTCATAACTTGTAGCCACAGTAGGAACAAATTTTATCAGTTCTTACCTCTGCTCCATGTGGAAAAATACCCATGTGGCCAAACCCTTCATTTCAGAGACAGGAAGAACTAACAATAGTTCATTTTACCATGGAGCAGGTATCCTGCTGCCAAATGAGTATGGCATGGCTCCAATACGGTGCTGGAACAAAACTGGGTGGTGGTAACAAACTCTGTTGCAGGTTGAGAGAGGAAAATCAGTAGAATAAATTATCAAAATACAGAAAAGATCTGATTTGTAAGCATACAATGGGTTTGAGACAAAAGGAGTATATTTTATGACCTACAGATAGGAGAAAATGAAACTACAATGAAACAAAAATACATTATACTGCATAATTTTCCAGAGAATTTACAGAACATAAACAGACTAGTACAGAAATAGATCATTCAGCACAACTTGTCCAAGGCAGTGTTTATGTTTCTTAAGGCCTCCTCCCATCCTATTTCATCTAAGCCTATCAGACTAAATCAGTATGAAGTCACCTATTGTGCTTTAGGTTCAGTGTGGATAGCTTGGAAAGCAATCAACAGTGACAACATATATTAATCTGGTGTCTTTAATGCAGTAAAATGTCCCAACATGTCTAGTAAGAGCCTAATCAGCCAAGTTCACATCACATCCTCAAAATAAAACAATCAACCTTAGTGTGCAGCTCAACTCTGGT
Source organism: Rhincodon typus (assembly GCF_021869965.1). NCBI lineage: Eukaryota > Metazoa > Chordata > Chondrichthyes > Orectolobiformes > Rhincodontidae > Rhincodon > Rhincodon typus. Next base: position 43,195,138 of record NC_063352.1, on the reverse strand, counting down.
AACTGCAGTTGAATGCTGATAAATGTTTGCCAAGAAATTTTATATTTTGGATCCCAATTTCTATAAACTGCAGATAAATATGGCCAATTTGCAAATCTTTGTATTGTAATTGTTCTTTAATTTAAACCAAACAAAAAACAACAGGAGTCATTTAACAAGAAACAAATATTTGGCACCAAGCCACTTTGGATTTCTGGAGTGTGATGTATGACTTGAGCAGAAAGTTGGCAGGAGAGAGGGAGACGAGGAGGATGTGGATGGAGAACGTAGTGAAACAGGTAACATGTTTTATATGAGGATTAATACTGAAAATAGAAAGAAAGGACAGGTGGAAACAGGTTAGAAAATCTGATTAAAATTATTCATGGAGGAGGCCCATATTTATCCAGATTTAACTGCATGAAGGCTTTAAGTCCAAACCATGGTGATTCTAAACTAAAATAAGGAACTGGTTGGCACTGATACCTGAGCTTGAATATTTGGCAGTGGAGAGATTAGCAGAAGGTGTTATCATTACCCAGAAATCTGTTTTAAATTGATAGGGCTACATTGCTCTATTGTGCTGCAGAATAAATGCAGACACATTCAAATTGTGTTTGCGCTCAGAGCTGGTGATATTGATTTAATCCTTGCACTTACCCATCTTCTCCCCACTGACAGGTTAGTACTGCAACTGGGAAGAGGAGGTCAGCAAGCCGATAGATGAAACTCTGAAAACCATGGGGGAATATACACATTAAAAAGAACTATCTAAAATAAAATGCTTGCTGGGAAGACATTTCAGGTCATTGAAAGAGAACTTGATTGTTGTACAGAAAGGAAATCACAAGGCAAGTAAAATACTGTTTTTGGCACTGTGATGCCTCTACCTTCATCAGAGCTGATTCGTAAGGACAGAGTATTGAATGTACTGAGCATGTATGAATTCAGCATTCTCAGTCCCCTGCTTCCAAAAGCAATCGCGGAAATGTGTCAAGTCCAAATACAGCTTTAAGCACACTATTAATGTGCCAGAATAATATACAGTAAGTAGCATGATTTTTGATGTAAAGCTCAGACACATCAGCTGAGAATCATATTCATGTTAAGCAAGAGAGAATCTACATTCTATGTAATAATTGACTTCTGCTTGAATTCAGTATTTCATCCTGTCCTTATGAATTTAACCTACAAGAACAGTGCCCTATCCCAATAACTGTTTCAACTTGGCTGGCAGTTATTGTACAATCTGGTTCCTATCGAGTGTAATGCAACGTTCAGCCATTTCTATTCTGGAAAAGAGTGTCTCCAGCTAATTAAAGAAGAAAGTGCTGTGGTTTGCTGAGCTCATGTCTTTCTCTTTCCTGGCTTGGTCCTTACTACAGATTCCACAAGAGTTAAATCCCAACACGCATTGTACCTCTAATTGAACCCAAGTGTCACTGTAACCTTTCAGTAAGCCTTTTCCCAGCTGCAGGAATGTCCTGTTAGAGTCTGTACCATATACTGTGCCTTGCTTTAATCCTGCAAATGAAAGGGTGTGCCTTATAAATTTAACTTATAGTGAATTTCAGACAACTTATGCAATGGATTTGATTTGATAAGCATTTCTAGGTAACCTGAAGAAGCTTGCAAGTTTGCCAAGTTTCACAGCATCTATAATATAATATGTCCCAAGTTGATGTCTAGAGTCACAGAGATGTACAGCACAGGAACAGATCCTTCAGTCCAACTCATCTGTGCTGACCAGATGTCCTAAATTAATCTAGTTCCATTTGCCAGCATTTCGCCCATGTCCTTCTAAACCCTTCCTATTTATATACCCATCCAGATGCCTTTTAAATGTTGTCCTCTGGCAGCTCATTTCATACACGCACCACCCTCTGTGTGAAAAAGTTGCCCCTTAGGTCCCTTTTAAATCTTTCCCCTCTCACCTTAAACCTATGTCCTCTAGTTTTGGACTCCCCCACCCTGGGGAAAAGACCTTGATTATTCACCCTATCCATGCACCTCATGATTTTATAAACCTCTATAAGATCACCCCTCAGCCTCTGACACTCCAAGTAAAATAACCCCAGCCTATTCAGCTTCTCCCTTTAGCTCAAACCACTCAACGCTGGCAACAGCCTTGTTAATCAGCCTAATTGTCACATTTCCAAATATGAAGAAAATGTAGCTATCAACTGTGTCTAATTGTTTGTTTTCTAGTTAACGAAAATGGAGAAAAGTTCAAAATCAGTTTATTAAATAAGACAATATTGTAAAGAATTCTATGTTTGCGGCTTTGTGTTTAATGCAGAATTAGTTCAGTAGTCCTTACTCAATTAGAATTTCTGTAATTCTCCATCTCTTAGGGACTTCATATTTTCTGTGTTATCCCCTCAGCTCATTTTTTGAAACAAATGACTGTGTGTGTTCATATTGCAGGTGGCAGGAGTAGTTGTGGGGGGATGTGGGCAATTACACAGCAGTGGGCAAAGGAGTGATATGGGGTTCTGGATGACTATTTTAAAAAAGTAAAATGATCCTGTGTTACATCTGTTAAAGAAACTAAAAGTGATATCAGAGTTTCTGTTTATAATACACATTCCAATTACTTTCTAATTGAGGCACTTGAGAGCCTTCTATCCAGTTCTAGCACATATATCCATGAGTCGGTGATCATACAGTCACGTTATGTCAGGGGGGGAGGTGGATCTGGGTGGGATGGTCTTTGGAGGGTTGATGTGGATTTGAATGGCCTGCTTCCACACTGTATGATTCAATGATCTAGAAAATGATTTAAGACCATAACTGCAGCTTAAAAACTCTACATGGGTAACTGATAGTTAATAGAAATTCAAAGTTTCTTTGCTTGATAGACTTAAAGGGTTTTGGTTGTTTGGCATAAGCCAGAAGACTTTTCTAATCTACCTTTAAGTAGGAATATAGGCAAAATAAAAGCAAAGGGACTATACTCTTCTTCATTAAGATATGTCATGGCAACTCAGGCCTGTGATCCTGTACTCTGTGGGAAATCCTGTGCTCTCCTGGTGGTCTGGATGATCCTGTGGGAAGGATGTAGCTCTAGCCGGATCAACTTGAGCACTGGGTCTTGGAGCTTGAGCAGCAGCTGGGTGGAAGCTGAGAGGTTCGTGGATCATACGTTTTAGGATCTGGTCCCCCCCGGGGCTTAAGAAAGCAGTAGCATAGAGGGAAATGGGTGACCGCCAGACATGAGAAGAGGACCAGACGAGTTGTGAGAAAATCCTGAGGGCATCTCAGTCGCAAACCATTTTCAGCCTTAGAAAACAGTGATGGTGGACATTTCAAAGCAGAGATCAGCAGGAACTGAGGCCATGGCTCTGTCTAAGGGGGATTGGGGGCAGGTAGGTGTATTGAAGGGCAATAGTGATCAGGGATTCGTTCCTGAGGGGAGCAGACAGTGGAGTATTTCTATGGCTGTAGATGTGACTCCAGGATGGTATATTGCCTCCTTGGTGCTAAGGTATCAAGGAACAGCTGTACTCTAACGGGGAGGGTGAACAGGGTCATGAAGAAAGAGAAATGTGGTCCTGCAAGCAGACTTTAGAGCGTTGGGTAGGAAATTGAAAAGCAGAACTTCAAACATTGTAATCTCTGGATTACTCCAAGTGCCACACAGTAGTGAGTATAGGAACAGAAAGATACAGCACGTGAATGAGTTACGGAGAGTTGTTTCAGGAGGGAGGCTTAATATTCCTGAGGCATTGGCACCATTTCTGGGGGAGGGGGGAACTCTAGAGGTCAGACAGGTTACATCTAAACAGGAACCAGACAAACATCCCCATGGAGAAGTTTGCTAACTGTTCTGGTTTTGAACGTCCCAGAAAAGGAATACAGCATACAGAGAAAGAATGGAAGTCTTGTTCAAACTATACAAAGCACCATTTTGACCACATCCCAAAGGAGTTTTATCAAAAGAAAGGTCAGAAAAGGAAAACTTGTGGGGAAAACAGTGCTCCAACCGCCCATAGCTGAATCACTTTACACATAAACCCTCACCTGGGAAGAAGTAATATAAGCGAATAACGATAGCTGTTGAAGAGATATCAGCGAATGCTTCTGACAAATCACTTCCAAGGGGAGCATGGGGCAGATGCCCGTGGATTGTGCCCTGAGCTGCTGCTTGGTGCAGAGGAATATGGTCATTCTCCCCACGGGCAGCGGTGAGCTGACATTACCAGGAACCCACTCCGACGTCCACATCGAGAATTCTCGGTGTCTAGTTCATTTGGTAAAACAGGAAGCCAAGTATTAATGAGGCAGGATGTGCAGTTGATTAAGGCGGTTAGCAGGGAATAATCCCCCTGAATAGGTAACTCTCTGCTGCCTAATGAGAATCTTGCCACACCACTCAGCAAAAACATAAAAGATGCAGTGAGTCCCTCCCAACATCAAGATGGGCCTCAGCAAATGTCTCATTTGACTCAACCACAAATTTCACCATAGTCCACATCACTCTCATCCCTATAAGATTCTGTCCAAAGGAATCTATAAAAGGATGGTCATTTCAGAATAGGATTGCTATTCATGGGAAGGGCAAATACCCAGCAATATCAGGTTAAGTCAAATGGCCTGTTTCTGAACAGAAATTTCTACACCAATGGGCCATGTAAGATTGTCATTAAGTGAATAAGAAAGTGAGAATAGTAGATAGTTCTCAGCCCAGGGGAATGCAAAACCATGACACAGTGAGACCAAATTGCCAAAGCAAGTGTGGCCTTGCTCAACTTCAAATGGCTGAGGGGGAAATGAAGTCTATTGATCTAAACTGAAAGTCTGGATAAATAGTCCTGCCCACTCTCCTGCTCTCATGTAAGACCTGGACTGAGTATCGGCGTCATTACAGGATGCAAACCATTTTTGCTTTGGAAGCATCTAAAGATCACATGACAGAACTAAATACCAATTACAGGGGTAGACCCAGAGCTGACCTGTCACACACGCACCCCATTTGGGACAGTCACAACTGAATCTGGTCATATCACCAGAATGACTAACATTTACCAAAGTGACTGTTCTATAAAGAGCTTAAGTCTGGGCTGCACTTTCATGAGAGTGAAGGGAGAACGTCAAGAACACTCAAAGGGCCTCACTTAGGAATTCTGATAATGACTGTAAGTCCTGGGGACCTAGGATCACGGCATTGGCACGAACTCCTTCAAAACCAAGAAAACATCAAAGGCAGAGAGGGAATACAAGGACAGGCAGTCCGAAGCCAGAAACTTTTCCAAAAGTTAGTTTTCCTGGTGTCCTGTCTTATTTGCAGCAGAACCTCTTATGGTCATACACTGACCTTGACAGTCACCTATTTACCCAGTGAACTCCCACCAAACACCTTATTGTCATTTTCACCTTAGTGGATGAACAAGGTTGCACTGTCTGATGCATATTTTGCTGAAACGTTGGATGAACATTGCAAGCAGAGGATGATACGTTGCTGTGGTAAAAGCATGAGTCTGTGGATTTCAGCTTTAGATTATCTTGGAAAGAATTAACACAAATATGATGGGCCAAATTGCCTTCAGCTATTCTGAGTAAGATTTCTGTCGCCGTCCCTTCATCGGGAAAGATGTAAGATAAAAAGAGGTGAAGTGAAACAAATAAAATAAATTCTAATAGAAAAAGAGCTGATATATGCCTAATTTTATAATATGGAAATTCAAACAGGTTATTCTTATCACAGTTATAAACCACAGGATCTTTACATTGGAGCAATGAGCTCAGCCCAAGCATTTACTCTCTATGTGAATACTGATACTGAGAGTAGAAACGAATTTAGATGAACTGAAAAGCTTTAAATTGCACATTGTCAGGGGAGATTAAATCTGATAAAAGTATGGCTTGTCTAGAAATAAAAATGCAATTGTACAAAAAAATTATCGTAAAGTCAGAACTTGTAATTGAATTAACATGCCTGGTATTCATAGATATACACATATGTACATGACAACACTATTTTGAATAGCACTTTGCATAATACATGCAGAATGGGATTTTGGCCCAGTTTTACCTTTGTCTGTATGGAAACTAACTAACCACATCTAAACTTTCCCACCTTTTGAAAAAATTCAATAAAATGCTTGCTTCTGATGATTTCCATTTAAAAGACTCCCACTATACATGTGCATTCCTAACTGATGAAGTGTTTCATACTTCTGGCAGCTGGTTTCATTGTATATGTCTCGTTGGTTACCGTCCTGGATTTTGGTAATAGTTATTTGTACAAATTTTCTTTCTGAAATTAATTTGTCCGGTTTCAGTTTCTGAGTTGAAGACTGAATTATCCCTCCATTCAGAATCCTTTTAGTTAAACACTGTTATCATCTTGTTAATCATTAGCACATTGTAGGTATTCCTTTCTTTCGTTCGTCCATGGGATGTGGGCATCATTGGTTGGACCAGCATTTATCACTCATCCTTAATTGCCCTGGAGAAAGTGGTGGTGTTCTGATTCCAATTGATAGGGTGAATAGCCAAGGCCTTTTCCCTGGGGTAGGGGAGTCCAAAACTAGACAGCACGGGTTTAAGGTGAGAGGGGAAAGATTTAAAAGGGACATATGGGGCAACCATTTCACACAGAGGGTGGTGCATGTATGGAATGAGCCGCCAAAGGAAGTGATGGAGGCTGGTACAATTACAACATTTAAAAGGATGGGTATATGACTAGGAAAAGCTTAGAGGGATATTGGCCAAATACTGGGACTAGATCAGTCATCCACCCCAGTCCAGCACCGGCACCTCCCACATCATGGATATCTGGCCATCATGGATGATTTGGACCAAAGGGTTTGTTTCCATGCTGTACATCTCTATGACTCTATAAAGAAGTCAGATCCTAGACATTTCTGAAGAAGGGTCTAGGCCCGAAACATCAGCCTTCCTGCTCCTCTGATGCTGCTTGGCCTGCTGTGTTCATCCAGCTCTACACCTTGTTATCTCAGATCCTAGACTGAAACCTGGCTCGGGTTCTTTAATGACAGAACTAAAGTTTAGTACACTAAAGATGAAAAAGAATCTAGATCTAGAACACAGTTAGAACAATAACTTTCCAGTTGTTCCCTGCTCTCTGGCAAATACTGGATTAGGTCACTGTCCCAGAAAAACTGCATTTGACTGAATTTTGTTTTAAACCTTCAGAAAAGTAACCAATCCCATTTGCCACTACGCTAAAACCCAAATTATAAAGATGCTGAGATAACAAGGTGTAGAGCTGGATGAACACAACAGGCCAAGCAGCATCAGAGCAGCAGGAAAGCTGACGTTTCGGGCCTAGACCCTTCTTCAGAAAATCCTGAAGAACAATTTTATAAACATGCTATTTTGTTTATAAATGAAACACTTTTCATCAGAAGATGAAATCAGCTATCTTTTTGAATTGATGGAGTCCTTGGGTTGTGCAGTTACCCACATTGCATTTAGGAAAGAAATACCAGGATTTTGACCCAGTGAAACTGAAGGAACAGTGATATATTTCCAAGTCATGTTGGTGTGTAGTTTTGAAGGGATCTTTTAGGTGGTGGTGTTCCCAAGCATCTACCGCCCGTGTCCCTCCAGGTGGTAAAGGTCATGAGTTTGAAAGGTACTATTGAAGATGCCTTGGTGAGTTAATTCTCAAAGAACAAAACAGCACAAGAACAGGCCCTTTGGCCCTCCAAGCCTGTGCCAAAACGTTTTCCCCTTCCATACTAAAACTTTCTTCACTTAGAGGATCCGTAGCCCTCTATTCCCTTCCTATTCATTCTCTCTCCACAGTTTCTTGGGCATTTTCAGTTTTTATTTCAGATTTCCAGCATCAGCAATATCTTGCTTTGAGTTGAGCTGTGATGAGTTTCCTTGTTCAGCTCTGATGAAGAGTCATCTAGACTCAAAAATGTTAGTTTGCTTTCTGTCCATAGGTGCTGCCTGATTCACTGTGATTTCCAGCATTTTTTTGTTTTCAATACAGATTTCAGCATCTGCAGTAATTTGCTCCTGCCTTGGTCATGTCTGCTGTCCATCATTTTTTTTTAACTATCATCCTTATCCACCAGAATTTCCAATCTTTTCTACGGAATGTCCTTTAACAGACCGAAAATATACCATGAGAACTTAAGTAACGTCACTTAGGGATCATAGTATATAAGGGAAGAAAATGATCTCACCTAAGACTATAAATTTCAAATTAAAATTAGAGAAATATTTAAGACAGATAATCAAAAAGTCTGGGATGAATTTCCACATGGCATTGAGTTGAGAACCTAATTAATCATTCGGTTTCTTTTTGACCTTTCTTGAGAAAGGTATTACTGAACTAAGTAATTACTTTGCGTGAAACACCTAATACACCAACTATATATCTGATCACTGATACAGTCCATTCCATCACCATCTTCAATGTCAGCAGAACTCCCCCACCCTGCTGATCCCCTCCTCTAACCATGTTATCAAAAAATGCCTAAGGGAGGTCTGGGTGAGGGATTAAACACATTCCTTACAACAGAAGAATGGGAAAAAGATGTGGAATGCTTCATGTATCAAATCGCCATGCACAATGACTGCGCAAGTTCTTTCACACGGACATGTAAGTGATCATATGTGTAAAGGTACACGCTGATAACATTGACAGGTTCCATTCCAATGGTGTTGCCCATTGTTTTGTACCTGTTATTGGATGTAATACTTCCTTCTCAGGTACAGCCAGGTTAGATGCAATATTAGGTTCCTAAACACCACTCTTGCAGTTTCAGGAAAGCATTCCTTACCTGTAGAATACAATCTATTCTGCTTAAGTCAAAACTGCTGATTTTAAAATGCTGTGCCATAGGAGCAGAGAGGCTGACGTTTCGGGCCTAGA
>NC_063352.1:43163463-43181302 GCF_021869965.1 Rhincodon typus | reverse complement strand
TCTCGGATTCTCCAGCATCTGCAGTTCCTACTATCTCTGATTTTAAAATGCTACTTTTTTCACACCAAATTTCCACTCTTTTACCTAATTGAATTGATTTAAAGTTTGGGATAATTCAAATTTCACTAGCCTGAGAAACAGCGTGCGAAGAACAGACAAATCTCTGTGGATGAAGGTTGGATGCATAATGTCCGCAGAAGCAGGCATGCTGAAGTCAAATGCCCTCCTGGGGTGCCCACTCTTTCACCAGCTGCTTCACTGCAGCCCAAGGGGGCATACAGCCTTATGTAATGCCCGTTTTCCAAATATGGACCAGGCAGGTCCGTACAATGAGTTAATACAGTATGGAGCTGGAGGAACACAGTGGGTCAGGCAGCTTCAGAGGAGCTCGAAAATCGAAGTTTTGGGACAGGACCCTTCATCAGGGACCCTTTGTCCTGATGAAGAGTCCTGACCCGAAATATTGACTCTCTTGCTCCTCTGATGCTGCCTGACCCGCTGTGTTCCTCCAGCTCCACACTGTGTTGACTCTGACTCCAGCATCAGTTCTTGTTATCTCCGAAACTCCTCCAATGAGTTTATTTGTCACTCATAAATGTTCAAGCAAAATGGGCCCTGTACTACCATTCCTTAAAGGGTCAGGCAACAAAGTCACAGGGACACCTTTTTGAAGAACATCTGCTTTGCAAGGTCTCTGAAAATACTCTGAGGTGTCTGTTTTTGGAGGCGTGTGGTAGATTCCTGGATTTAGTGGGGATTATTGACACATCAAGAAGGCAGAACATTGGGTGGCTTGTTCACACAAAGCTTGCAACAGCTACAGGAGCTGCACTTGCTGTATACAGAACAGGGAGACGGAGCTGAGGCTGCAGTAAGGCTTAGCTCGAAGTGATAGAGGCACCCACCAAGTTGGAGCCAGATTGCTGCATACTCTGCAACAGGAACAGGAGACTGTTTAGTCAGCCAGCCATTGCACCCAGCATCTCATTCGTGTTTTTATCACCCTACATGCTGCCTTGTTGTATTCCTCAGCTGAATCCCTCATAACAGACGGCCTCTACAACATCATACTCAATTGATCTGGCACACAATCTATCTTTTACCCTTGATGTGGCTACAGATAACTTGTGCTTGATGAGTCACTATATGACAATCCAAAATCTACAATCCTCAGACATATGCAGTGCCAATGTCGAAATTGGTGGTTGTGTTTGTCAGATCAAGTGATGGGAATCTCGTCATTAGTACAGTGATTTTGGGTAGAATTGTACCCAGGTGTACGATGTGATATGTGACAGAATCAAAGAACAAGAGCAGCAAGACCCATCAGGAGCAACTTGCAGCCTCTGTTATGCTTTTCACTGAGATTGTGCTGAGTTTCTCACTAAGCAGCGGGTAAGTAGCCAATTGATGGCTCGCTAATCACATTGTTTTCTGACCAACTCACCTCTTTAAATTCAGCCTCCTATCTTTGCAAACTCGATAAAACAAACTCGGCTTTGGGAAACCTGGATGTGGAAGCCATGGCTGGTATCTGGCGGATTCAGTATACCACTTGCTCTGTGCAACCTCCACGTTGAAACTAAGCACCAAAAACCTCACGGCATGCTCCATGGGCACTGGCCACATGCACCCATATCATCATCTGATATGTGCCAGCCTCTGGGAGCCCTCAATCCACCTAGCCTGTACATCTTTGGACTGTGGGAGGAAACCGGAGCACCCAGAGGAAACCCACACAGACACAGGGAGAACATGCAAACTCCACACAAACAGTCACCCGAGGTTGGAATTGAATCCAGGTCCCTGTCACTGTGAGGTAGCAGTGCTAACCACTGAGCCACTGTGCCACCTTTATACAAGTTATAGCTCCACAGAGTTTTGAAATTGGGTTGCTGGATTCAAAGTCTAGAATGCTAACCGCTACACCACGGAACTGGCTGCCTTACTTTTCTTTGCATTGCCTTTCTGTGCTTTGCCCTGTCAGTCAGTGTTATCTTACTTTGCCATTTAGTGCATGCACAAAGCCAATATCCAATCCAGGGTCTGCTCAAGGCTGTCAGAATCAGGATCCACTGCTGATCTATGGGGAGACGAATGACAGGCAGCCCACTGCCATCTTGACTCTTTCTACTCCCTTCTGGGCGGTTTCCTTCCTGGAGTGAGAGAGGGTGAGGAATGAGGGGAGCTGAAAGTGAGTAACTGTTGAGGCAGGTGGGTTAGGGTTATCCGGAAGGAGTGAGCAAGCAACACAGATGGCAGGCAGGGTTAGTGGTGTCCGTGCTGGGGTGGGTGAAAGAAGTTGCAGGCAATGGTGAGAGTCGTAGAGCATGAGCCTTGGGAGGTGGGTCCAGAACCAAAGATAGACTGAGTGTGAGATACCAGCGAGAAGATAGTTGCACTTATTCTGGTGGAGTGGAGGAGGATTCTCTTGCTATAGTGCTGTGTATTCCTCTGGAAGGCTGCTTTAACCCAGTGGTACCTTCGGAGCAGGCTGGCATGGTCTGGTATCATGGTCTACACTGCTAGTCCTGGGGATGAGGAAGTCTTTCAGGACTTTGCCCACAAAGCAGGAATTCCCGCTTTCTGCCACATCTGGGACAAATTCCAGGAACCGTGCAGGGCAGCACCGCACTGACGGTGCTAGTCCAGGGGCGCAACTGACTGTCAAGAATGGAGTGCGTCTTTCAGTGAGTAGCCACTGAGTGCTGAGTTATTCTGGGACCAGCACGCTGTAAGATGGGGCAGAAATCCGATGTGAGAGATTGCAAAGGGGCGAAGCAGGTCATTAATAAGACTCGTTTGGTACGATACCTTGAGAAAATTCCCCAGGCCTTGTAGCAATGAACCCTCCAAAACTCTCAATGCAACTCGGGCTTCGACAAACAAAGCTCGGATTCAGCCTGTTTTTTTCTCTCCTCCTCCTGAAGCTGCTGGTTAGTGGCTGGTTAAGTGATAGTTCTCACATGTCTGAAAGCAGAACCTCAGCAGGGGAAGGTTAGTGTGAGGGAACAGTGTTGGAGTGGGAAGCAAAATCCATGGTCACATTATCAGAAGCCTAATCACCATGCTGGACAGTGGAATGAAAGTGAGCTGGGAGTTGAGAAGGACATAAGGAAAATGGCTTCATTCTCAATGTTCTTAGTGATTCTGAATGGCAAGGTCTGTTGCAACTGGCATCATGCTGGGAGTGCCATCCTCCTTGTTTGTAGTCATGACTTGCCGGCAACCTTGTGCCAAGTCATTTGTGCTTTGCTACGTTTGGCTATATTGTGTGTAATCTAGTTTGCATATTCGCGATGTGTTTGTGTCATATTCTGTTTGGTTGGTGTGCCTGGCACAGCTGAATAGATGGAGATAAGTGGAGATGGCAAGAGGTGGACGTGAGATAGGCAGCAATGGTAAGTGTGTGAGGGTGAGGAAGTGGAACATCCAGATGATAGGCATCAGTCCAAGTGCCACAGAGTTCAGCCGCATGAGTGATCGAGCAGTGAGGGAGTCTGTTGTAATGGTGGATAAGAAATGTCATGTGAAGATGCATTCACTGACCATAAAAGTCTCCATCAGATCATTGCAGCCTGGTGTTCAGAATCCCGACACCAACTATTGACCTCTGTAGCCACCTAGAATCATAGAATCCCTACAGTGTGGGAAGAGGCCATTCAGTCCATTGAATCTGCACTGACCCTCCAAAGAGCATCCCACCTAGACTACTACCTGCATTAACCATGGCCAATTCACCTAACCTGCACATCTTTGAACTGTGGGAGGAAACCATGCAGCTACAGGGGGACTGTGAAACTCCACACAGACAGTCACCTGAGGGTGGAACTGAACCCGGGTCGCTGGCTATGTGAGACAACAGAGGTAACCACTGAGCCACTGTGTCTGCTCCAGCACTCCTTAAAAATTGTTCTTCAGGCTTTCTGGATCCACGGGGAAGTGTGCCAACACTCCTCCTGCCCAGCCCCACCTTGAAAGGCCTGCAGGTTCATACACATGACCCTGCAGCCCTCTATTCTGGTGTTCAACTACAACTTCAATCATATTACCCGAAGAAACACAGAAACACAGAAGATAGGAGCAGGAGGAGGCTATTCAGCCCTTTGAGCCTGCTCCGCCATTCTTCACGATCATGGCTGATCGTCCAACTCAATAGGCTAATCCTGCTTTCTTGCCATAACCTTTGATCTCATTCACCCCAAGTGCTATATCTAGTCGTCTCTTGAATACATTCAATGTTAAAGCCTCCAGTAAATCCATACAACTTCCCTTTAGGAACAAGAATAGTAGGCTTGTTTCACTGAAGGCTTGCTGAGAATGCTGCTGATAAAAGCTGCCTGCCTTGCATCAAATGCTGAGCTCTGGACTACAAATCCTGGAGCTGAGGCAGCAGCACGATAGGTATGTGCTGCTCACCTCCACCAGAATAAACACTGACAGGTCATGAAGGGTTCTCCCCAGGTCCAGAAAATGCTGCAAATCAATTATTAGCCCAGAGCTTTCATTTAGAGTCACACAGTGTCATAGAGATGTCCGTCGGTCCAACTCGTCTATGCCAACCAGATATCCTAGAAAAATCTAGTTCCACTTACCAGCATTAGCCCATAGCCCTCTAAACCCTTCCTATTCATATACCCATCCAGATACCTTTTAAATGTTGTAACTGTACCAGCCTCCACCACTTCCTCTGGCAGCTCACTCCGTACACGCACATCTTTCTCCTCTCACCTTAAAGCTATGCCTTCTAGTTTTGGACTCCCCCACCCCACAGAAAAGACCTTGTCTATTTACCCTATCCACACCCTTCTTGATTTTATAAACCTCTATAAGGTCACCCCTCAGCTTTCGACACTCCAGGGAAAATAGCCTCAGCCTTATTCAGCACTTCTTGAAATATAGCTCAAAATCTCCAACCCTGGCAACATCCTTGTAAATCTTTTCTGAACCCTTTCAAGTTTCCCAACATTCTTGGCGACTGGAATTGCACGCGTATTCCAAAAGTGGCCTCACCAGTGTCCTGTAAAGCCAACACATGGCCTCCTAACTCCTGCACTCAATGCACTGTCCAATAAAGGCAAGCATACCAAATGCCTTCTTCACTATCCTATCCACCTGTGACTCAACTTTCAAGGAACAATGAACCTGCATTCCAAGATCTTTTTGTTCAGCAACACTCCCCAGGACCTTACCATTAAGTGTATAAGTCCTGCCCTGATTTGCTTTTCCAAAATGCAGCACCTCACATTTATCTAAGTTAAACACCATCTGCCACTCCTCGGCCCATTGGCCCATCTGATCAAGATCCTGTTGTACTCTGAGGTAACCTTCTGCGCTGTCCATTACAACTCCAATTTTGGTGTCATCTACAAACTTAATAACCATACTTCCTATGTTCACATTCATATAAATGACAAAAAGCAGTGGACCCAGCACCAATCCTTGTGACACACCACTGGTCACAGGCCTCCAGTCTGAAAAGCAACCCTCCACCACCATCTTCTGTCTTCTACCTTCGACCCAGTTCAGTATCCAAATAGCTAGTTCTCTCTGTATTCCATGTGATCTAACCTCACTAATCAGTCTACCACGAGGAACCTTGTCAAACGCCTTACTGAAGTCAATACAGATCACGTCCATTGCTCTGCCCTCATCAATCCTCTTTGTTATTTCTTCAAAAAAACCCCTAAATCAAGTTAGTGAGACATGACTTCCCTCACACAAAGCCATCTTGGCGATCCCTAATCACTTGCCTTTCCAAATACATGTAAATCCTGTCCCTCAGGATTCCCTCCAGCAACTTGCCCACCACCGATGTCAGACTCAACGGTCTATAGTTCCCTGGCTTTTCCTTACCACCTTTCTTAAATAGTGGTACCATGACAGTAAACCTTCAATCTTCCAGCATCTCACCTGTGGTTATCGATGATACAAATATCTCAGCGAGGAGCCCAGCAATCACTTCCCTCATTCCCACAGAGTTGTAGGGTACACCTGATCAGGTCCCAGAGATTTATCCACCTTTATGCGTTTTAAGACGTCCAGCACCTGTTCCTCTGTAATACGGACATTTTTCAAGATGTTGCTATTTATTTCCCCATGTTCTCTATCTTCCATATCCTTCTCCACAGTAAACACTGATGCAAAATACTCGTTTAGTATCTCACCCATCTCCTGCGGTTCCACATATGGGCAGCCCTGCTGATCTTTAAGGGGCCCTATCCTCTCCCTAGTTACCTTTTTGTTCTTAATGTATTTATAAAATGCCTTTGGATTCTCCTCAACCCTTTTTGCCAAGGTTATTTCGTCACCTCCTGATTTCCCTCTTAAGTATACTCCTACTGCCTTTGTACTGTTGTAAGAATTCACTTGATCTCTGCTGTCTATACCTGACATATGCTTCCTTCTTTTTCTTGACCAAAATCTCATTGTCTCTAGTCATCCATCATTCCTTACATGTACCAGCCTTGCCCTGCACCCTAAGAGGAACGTACTGTCCCTGGACTCTCGTTATCTCCCTTTTGAAGGCTTCCCATTTTCCAGTCGTCCCTTTACCTGCCCCAATCAAGAAAATTCTTGCCTAATATCGTCAAAATTGGCCTTCCTCCAATTAAGAGCTTTACATTTTTCGATCCAGTCTATCCTTTCCCATCACTATTTTAAAACTAATAGAATTATGGTCACAGGCCATAAAACAAATCTCAACCTTTTCTCTTCCTATGTCTTTAATTCCAATGTGTACAACAACCTCCTGCTGGTACCTCTCCGCCTTATAAAATATTCTGCACCCTCTCCGAGATATCCTTGATCTTGGCTCCAGGGAGGCAACACACCATTCTGATGTCTCGCTGTTGGCGACAGAAACGTCTGTCTGTGCCTCTGACTAGAGAGTCCCCTATCACAATCGATCATTTGGAACCTGATGTACCTCTCATTACATTAGAGCCAGTCTCAGTACCAGAAACCTGGCTGTCTGTGCTACATTCCCCTGAGAGTCCATCACCCCCTACATTTTCAAAAACAGCATACTTATTTGTCATCAAGATAGTCGCAGGAGACTCCTGCATTTCCTGCTTCCCTCTCCTACCTTTCCTGGCAGTAACTCATCTGGCTGACTGTATCTGTGGTTTTTCTCCCTTCCTATAGCTGCCATCCATCACACACCCTAGTTTCTGTAAATTCCTTACTGCCTCAAACTGCCAATCCAACTGATCCACGTGATTCAATAGGATTCATAACCAAACACACTTCCTGCAGAAATATTCATCAGTAACATGGATTGTAGCTTTACAAAATAATCAGTAAGGTTACACTTTAAAACGTTACTTAGCTGGTCCCCTGCTGTGAACTCTTCCACACAGGATTCTCCAAGGTCAGCTGTGAATTTTACTGTTCGTTAAATTTTCTTAGACAAACTCCAATGTCCAGAGATATTTGAAATTATATCTTTCCTTCCTGGCTGAAAGTGCTGAAATATGGACAACTTTGGTCCATGGGCCTAACTTTGGCCCTCTCCACTTGCTTACCCTTGACTATTTCATGCCAGTCAGATTGGGTGGATTTGAATTCAGGCACCAACTCTTACAGGAATGATCAAACACTTCATACCAATGTGCTTTTCATCATTTTTATAAAAATTCTCTTTATACCATCCATGAAAGGATTTACTTTTCCAATGAATTATACCCTGTACACAATAGTCCATTTGAAATTTAGAACGAGCTTTAAGCAGTCAGGCACAATGGCTTGTGGGACATGTTTATCATTCTGCTGGCAGGAGGACAGCAGTTTGTCACACCCTTGCTCTTTATAAATAAGTGTATCTATTAAAGACTTTACCCAGTCTCCATGCAATGTGATCACCCTACATCACACAATGGAGAGATTCACAAGGCTTGTTCCTGTAGCGACTGTGCAACTGAGGATAGATTACATTTCAGATTAATTGAATGGCTGAATAAATTGTGAGACTTTAGAGGCCTAATCGTAATATTGAATTGTGGGAACACTCTCAGGGGACTGAAACAAGGAATGAAATGATTTTTGACACAAATAATACCATTTTGTGTGGCTGCTAATATAAAAATGGAACAATATAATTTGTCTATTGTCACAAAAGAATGGCTTTAAGAGGTGTATTTTATCCTGTTTTCTTTTATGAAGAGAGATTGAGATAGAGGTGACTAGCGATCTGCTTCAAACCAATAAAGTAAACAGCTTGCGAGGCTTTGGGTTTTTTTCAAAAGTTGGAACAATAGAAGCAGCATGAAGGGGTACAGTCAAGCTCCCACAGAAGCAGGATTTTAGTTCTGGCTTTCAGTAAGTGTTGGGGTTGTTAAAGCCGTTACATCTCTCTGTCTCCCTTACAGCTAAAAGCTGAGGTTCTCTTGCTGCTGCTTGAATTGCACGTGAGTCAATCTATTTTACTGAATTTGCCCCTGCCAAGGGTACGTTTGTGGGATGTTCCAATTTTGGAACAGTTAATGAGTAGTTTATTATTTTGTTAAGCATTTTGATAGAGTTACGGTTAAGCCAATTCTTTTATTTTTATTTTGTCTGTATTTTAACTATAGCGTTTGAATAAAGTGTGTTTTGTTTCAAACCTGATAGTTTGATCAATCGAATTGCATCTGGAATACAACACCTGGCAATTGCCTTTAAAATAAGAAAAAGTTTAGGGCTAGCTATCGCCTTAATATGTTTTGAGGGGGTTTGGTCTGGTCCATAACATTGTCTTAAGCCATCCGTTCAGGTGTTATTGATTCTCAGTTGAATATTTAGCTGTCGGAGCACTTGCTGACCTCCAATGCTTTCAGGATCTATATATTTTGTGATATAATTTCAACAAAAAATATTTTCTTTCACTTCTCAGTCTCCAGTGAACTATCAGGAGCCCAGATACCTCTCCAAGGATTCAGAATGGTATTACTCCTGTCTCCTCAATGGCTCTTGTGCATTTATTAATAACTGCAGCAGAATCAATCCATCTAGGGAATAATGACTGAGGTTGGGAGATATAAAGAGGGCAAGTAAAAAGCATGTTGGGAGGGGGCAGGAGTGATACAGGGCTGATCACACACATTTAAGCTTACAAATGAGTGAGCAATGTTTTTGGTCAGTTTCTGATCAGAGGCACAGAGTGTTATCTCTCCACAGCATCAACAGGGATGGAACTTTGGAGGGAAGTGGTATGCTTGAACATGGTCTGATACCTCTAGGTAGTGGATTATGAGAGAATTGTAGAAAGAGACCATTCGGCCCATTGAGTCCACACTGACCCTCCATAGAACATCCCACCCTATCCCATAACCCTGCATTTCCCATAGCTAATCTACCTAGCCTGCACACCACGGGTAATTTAGCATGACCAATCCACCTAACTTGCACATCTTTGGACTGTGGGAGGAAACCAGAGCACCCGGAGGAAACCCACGCAGACACAGAGAGAATATGCAAACTCCACACAGACAGTCAGCCGAGGCTGGAGTCAAACCTAGGTCCCTGGCGTTGTGAAGCAGCAGTGCTGAGCACTGAGCCACCGTGCTGCCCACAACAGCAAGTTTATCCATCTATCCATATTCCAACACAGTTTGTGAAGACTGCGGGGCTGAAGGCAAGCCAAAAGGAAAATTTAAACAAAAATAATTCTCTAATGAGGTTATTACATTCATGCTACTGATTACTTACCCTCCAGAGCACCAACAGGCAAAACAGTTTCAGTGATGTTGCTGATGAGATGATTCCAGCTCTTCCCAATCTTTCAAACTAAAAAAAGAACTGACCTAAGAAAGGATGAAAGAATCATTCTAAAGCTCTCCAAAATTAGAATCAAATACTTTCTAAAAGAAATCGCTGTTACCATTGAGAGAATAAGTCAGGTTTTGCATAGCAAGTTTCCACAAACAGCGATGGAGTGGATGAATCACTGGTTAATTTGCTTTTATCTGGTCTGAAGAACTGGCATTTTCAGCCAGTTTTCACCCAATTTGTTGCCAGCAGGCAAAGTGAAATCTGTTCATGTCAGTAAAAAGGTAGGAAAATGTCTATGATTTATAAAGGGTGCTTGAACTGATGTGAATAGTGGAAATAGAAATCAGAGAGAGAATGAAAAAGTCGAAGGAATGATGGAAAGGCTACTCTGTAAGCAAATGTCTGCAATTTCATATGCTTACTAATGTTTTTTCTGCAAGTTTTGATTGATTATAAAGAGTAAATATTGCATTCCTGCACAAATATACCTGTGTAGAAGTCAAACATGAAGCTTCCAGCTTCCTTAAAACGTTTAAACGGACACCTCACCTCCCGGGAGCAAGTTGGCTGCTCATCTGCTGTTATACCTGCTTTTAATAACCTGAAAGTGGCAAGCTAGAGCCAGGTTTCAGATTTAATGTTTCTTTCCCATCTTGTCTGACACTAACCCTCTGATGTTTGAGGTCAAAATTACCCCTATAATTTTCAGTTCTGCAACAAATCAAGTTTACAAATATCGAGAAAGCTGAATTGGCAGCATTGTAAACGTTCATACAGCAAAGATAAATTTAATGCATAATATATACTCCTTATGTTCAAAGCTAAGAGTTTTAATTCAATTTTTTGCTATTCTAAGAGAAAAAAAATTGGAAAACACATTAATGGGGAGAAAGGAAAAATCTGCTAAATTGATAATTGAGCCCCATTTGTATATATTTTTAAAGTTGTGAATGATCAGAGAAATGGTAAGTTGCTACAATGATTTAGAGGAATACCCTTTCACCCCTGAAATATGGGATCACATCCACAACAGGCAGATGGGATGAAGGTTTTGTGGTCATTCGTGCGACCTGCATGAAATGATTTCTGACAGGCTGAAATCTAAATCCAGTCTCCACTAGATGAGAATTCACAGTGCAGCATTCGGCCATTAATTCAGCAAGGACTGAAAAGTAGAGAAAGTGTGATGAGGTAAAATGCCATTCTGGGATCTTTCAGGGAATCTGGCTGAAAAGGAGATGTCAAAGCATTGAAGGGAATCTGGTATTTCAATTCGCATCTGTCCTATCCCTGATCTAGGAGTACTTAGTGTCCGTGCAGGTCATTGTTCAACACCTGTCATTGCTTCACATTAATGAACAAAAACAGTTTTCAACATGCAGTATTTTCATTTTCATTTTCTTTCCTTCTTCCATATGCATGGCCACTTAAACCTAATGGGATCTTCCAACCACAAGACTAGATGAGAAACCTGCAGATGCCTTCAGGGCTTCAAGGACCTCTGTTGTTCTGTGGGTTAACCAGTGGAATTAGGAGACCCAGATGAGACCCCTCAATCCAGTCTGGAAGGTGGCGAGTGTACCAAGAGACAAGTCTTGGCTGCCTAATTAGGATAAGCTGTTCCTTTGTATTTGACCACAGATCTGATACAGAGATTATACAGTACGCTGGGTTACAATGCACAATATGAAAATCCTGGCATTTCTGCATGCTGTTAGCCATTTGTACAGCAGCAATACACCATCTGTATCGGAGATGTACATTATTTATACACCTTGCCATGTTTTTAGAGATGTTAATTTCACTCAGCAACATAGCTTACCCTCTTGTTAAATAACAGTTGGATACTCTGCCAATGACAGTACATAGCTGCTTTAACACACTGGAGATCTGATACCAGAATATACATTACTCTATTCCTGTTCAGCAGCATCAAATTATTTTGTTGGATCCATGCACCTTTCTGATGAGAAAGCAGAATACAGTGCAAGAAATACTAACTGGCTTTTACTCACCACTTTTCAATCTTCATTTGTGTGATGTGGTTATTGTTTTCAATGCCCATCTCCACTTTCCCTTGAGAGGGCGATGGTGAGCTGCCCATTTGAACCGTTACAATCCACTTATTGGTATGTAAACCCTGAATCCCATTGACTCAAGTTTTGCCAAAGCTCCGTGATGCCATACTCAGTCGAATGCAGCCTTGATGACAAGGCCTGTCACTCTGAATTCACCTCTGGAATTCAGCTCTTTTGAACCAAGGCTGTAAAGAGGTCAGGAGCTGAGTAGCCTTGACAGAACCCAAACTGGGCATCACTGAACAGGTTATTACTGATCAAGTACTGCTTGATAGCATTGTTGATGACACCTTCCATCACTTTATTGATAATCAAGAGTAGACTGATGGGGCAGTAATTGGCCAGGTTGGATTTGTCCTGCTTTTTGTGTACAGGACATACTTGGGCAATTTTCCACATTGTTGGGTAGATACCAGTGTTGCAACTGTACTGGAACAGCTTGGCTAAGGGAGCGGCAAGTTCTGGAGGGCAAGTCTTCAGTACCATTGCTGGAACGTTGTCAGGTCCTGTAGCCTTTGCAGTATCCAGTGTCTCCAATCATTTCTTGATATCACGTGGAGTGAATCGAATTGGCTTAAGACTAGTATCTGTAATGCTGGAGACCAATGGAGGAGGCCATGATGGATCCTCCACTCAGCATTTCTGGGTAAAGATTGTTGCAAATACTTCAGCCTTATCTTTTG
The DNA here is from genome assembly GCF_021869965.1 of Rhincodon typus. Lineage (NCBI taxonomy): Eukaryota > Metazoa > Chordata > Chondrichthyes > Orectolobiformes > Rhincodontidae > Rhincodon > Rhincodon typus. Next base: position 43,168,791 of record NC_063352.1, on the reverse strand, counting down.
CACTGATGTGCTGGGCTCTTCCATCATTGAGGATGGGGATATTTGTGGATCCTCCTCCTCCAGTGAGTTGTTTAATCATCCATCACCATTCACAACTGGATGTGACAGGACTGCAGAACTTAGACCTGATCCGTTGGTTGTGGGATCGCTTAGCTCTGTCTATCACTTGTTGCTTATGCTGTTTGGTGTGCAAGTAGTCCTGTTTGGTGGCTTCACCAGGTAACACCTCATTCTCAGCTATGTCTGGTGCTGCTCCTGGCATATCCTCCTGCACTCTCCATTGAACCAGGGTTGATCTACTGGCTTGAGGGTAATGGTTGAGTGGGGGATATGCCAGGCCATGAGGTTACAGATTCTGCTGGAGTACAATTCTGCTGCTGTTGACAGCCCACAGTGCCTCATGGATGCCCAGTCTTAAGTTGCTAGATCTGTTCAAAATCTGTCCCTTTTTGCACGGTGATGGAGGATATTCTCAATATGAAGGTGGGACTTGGTCTCGACAAAGACTTTGCAGTGGTCACTCTTTACAGTACCGTAATGGACAGATGTATCTGCAGCTGGCAGATTAGCAAGGATGAGTATGTTTTCCCTCACCACCCACTGCCAACCCAGTCTAGTGGCTATGTCCTCAAGGACTCAACCAGCTCAATCACTAGTTCTCCTGGTGATGGACATTGAAGTTCCCCACCAGAGTATGTTCTGTACCCTTACCAACCTCAGTGCTTCCTCCAAATGTTGTTCAACATGGTAGATTCCTTAGACGAGTGAGGGCAGTAAGATGGTAATCAGAAGGAGGTTTCCTTGCCATGTTTAACCTGATCTCATGAGACTTCATAGAGTTTGGAGTCAGTGCTGAGGACTCCCAGGGCAACTCCTTCCAAACTGTATACCACAGCATTGACACCTCTGCTGGGTCTGTCCTGATGATGGGACAGGACATATCTAGGGATGGTGATGGTGATGCTGGTGTCTGGACATTGTCCGTAAGGTGTGACTCACTGAGTATGACTACGTCAGATTATTGCTTGACTAGTCTGTGAGACAAACCCCCGCAATTTTGGCATCTACACCCAAATATTGGAAAGGAGGACTTTGCAGGGTCAACAGTGTTGCCATTTCTAATGTCTAAGTTAATGCCCAGTTTCAGTTTCTAGCAGTTGATATGACTGAACCTTTCAGAGGACATTTAAGAATCAACCACATTGCTGTGGGTCTGGAGTCACATGTAGGCTAAACCAGGTAAGGGCATAAGTGAACAAATTAGGTTTATTATGACAATGGATTTGCGGTCATCATTAGACTTTATTTGTGGAATTTATAGAATTCAAATTCAAATTCCAATGTCTGTCGTGATCAGATTCGAACACAGGTCCCTGGAACATTACCTGCATTTCTGTTTTATTAGTCCAACAACAAAATCACTGGGCCTTCATTTCCTCTGATGTGGGGATGCCAGTGTTGGACTGGGGTGGACAATGACAGAAGTTATAAAACACCAAGTTATAGTCCAACAGGTTTATTTAAAATCACAAGCTTTCAGAGCGCTGATCCTTCGTTAGGTGCCTGACAAAGGAACAGCACTCCAAAAGCTTGTGATTTTAAATAGACCTGTTGGACTATAACCTGGTATCGTGTGATATCATTTCCCCATACCAGCTGTTAGTGAGGAGTCAACAGAACAGTTGGGTCTTAGTTTTCAAAAGTAGAGTTGCTTCTGTCCTCTCTCAGGTTCACCATGTATGGGTTAACATAATGCTGACATGACTGCCAAGTTGCAGAGGTTTTAAGACTGCTTTCTCATTGCTGCTTAGTTTAAATGAATTGGGCGGAGATCTCTAAATTTTAAGGTCACTGGCAAGACCTCAAATGCCACTGGGATCATGAAAACATACATTGAGTTTTAGGAGGGTCACTTGAGGGAGTTCCAAGACTGTCATATATAGCCGGAGCCTCAAAATCCACACTCAGTTTCTTTAACAGTGGCTGAGTGCTTCAGTAAGCAATGTAAGCTTTATAGGCTCCAACGAAGTGTTGCTTTTATGCTTGCATTTGGAACCAGATTTTGTTGTCCTCTTCACAGAAACAAGTGCATTTATCCTTGTTTATACAATGTCATGGGTCACTGTGCTGGTTTTTTTTTGCATCAGATTCACTTTTGCTCCAATGAACTTCTAGTAAGAGAATCAGTCAGTGCCTGCACTAGTATCAGTACAGCTGGTGAAAATTGGTAAGTCTGCTCTGGATAAGGAGTTTCAGCTTTAGATAAGACAGCATCTCCAAATCAAAAAGAACCCCAAGTATTAATGTATGCCTGCTGTTAAACTTTATGTACTGACCACCCTTCTCTTCCTTTGTAGAACAGATATTTTGTATAGATATTTTCTATTCAGTGTGTTCAGAGATGTTATTACACACTTTGGAAAGGCAAATTGGGGCAGAACTTATGCACATAATGGTAGGGTCCTGGGGAGTGTTGCCAAACAAAGAGACGTTGGAGTGCAGGATCATAGTTCCTTGAAAGGGGAGTCACAGGTAGACAAGATAGCGTTGGGAGTTCGTGTTGCAGCTGTACAGGACATTGGTTAGGCCACTTCTGGAATACTGTGTGCAATTGTGGCCTCCCTGCTATAGGAAAATGTGAAGCTTGAACAGGTTCAGAAAAGATTTACAAGGATGTTGCCAGGGTTGGAGAGTTTGAACTATAGGGAGAGGCTGAATAGGTTGGGGCTATCTTCCCTGGAACGTTGGAGCCTGAGAGGTGATCTTATAGAAGTTTATGAAATCATGAGGGGTATGGGTAGGGTGAATAAACAAGGTCTTTCTCCCAGGATAGAAAGTCTAAAACTAGAGGGCATAGGTTTAAGGTGAGAGGGGAAAGATTTAAAAGGGACCTAAGAGGCAGCTTTTACATGCACAGGATGGTGTATATATGGAATGAACTGCCACAAGAAATGGTGGAGGCTGGTACAATTACATCACTTGAAAGGCATTTGGATAGGTATTTGAATAGGAAGGGTTTAGGGGGATATGGACCAATTGTTGGTAAATGGGACTAGATTAATTAAGGATATCTGGTCGGCATGGACGAGTTGGACCGAAGGGTCTGTTTTCCGTGCTGTACATCTCTATGACTGTATGAATCTAACTCTGGCTTGCACCTTTTCATGATGCTGGGAATTGCTGCTAATGTGCTGATGTGAAAGTGCATCACTGAATATCTAATAACCTTAAATAATTGCTTTCAAAATTTGTTTCAGTGCACATAATGCAAAATTTGACGTCTGATATTTATTTGACAAGCTTTTAGATATTTATAACATATGTGAAAGTGTGAATGACTTCAATTTCTATCATAGGAATTTGTATTTGAGTCGTGTTTTGGCAGTAACAGACAGCTGCTATTGATAGGTTGCCACAATAGAAGCATCAATTGAGCTAATTTGCATCTCTGTTACATTGTGAGGATATTGTGTAAAGTGTCTCATTTATGCACCCAAGGGTGAATGGTGAAGAGATGCAATGGAGGTTAGTCTCATGGAGTGTAAACTTTATCAGTCCAAAGACATGCAGGTTAGGTGGATTGGCCATGCTAAATTGTCCATAGTGTCCAGGGATGTTCAGGTTAGATGGATTAGCCATGGGAAATGCAGAGTTATAGGGAGAGGGTAGGGGGTGGGTCTGGGTGGGATGCTATTTGGAACGTCGGGGCAAACTTGATGGGCTGAATGGTCTGCTTCCATGACGTGGGGATTCTATGAATCTATGATACACAAACAAACCTACACAGTATCTTTGGAAAGCTGTGCATAAGGTCATATACCTGCCATGACTCTGTCCCTGTAAAGGGTTAACGTAAAATGTCTGAACTGAAAAGAACTTATCATCAATGATGTAGGATCACATGACAACCAGAATTCCAGGGAGATTGTTCAATGTACAAGCCTCACCTAAAGCCTTGCCCTGTGCATAGAAGAAAGCATTCAACAAATGGTAATGTTTATCTAGAACCTAGCATCCTGCAGTCTCTATCAACTCCAATCCCAAATGCAACTAGAGTACAATCATAGATGGTGATAATGGATGGTGGCAGTTAGCGATTGAATGGACAGTGTGGGCAATAGTAACAAAATCGATGAAATGACCAAAGAGATGAAAAAGCATGTGAAGCACAACTAGATTAAGGAGAGTCAATGAAGAAAGACCTTTCCTGTTTCAGAGATCTTTGAAAATGGATCAGGTTTAAATCAGACAGAGAAGTAGCAAAATTGGTACTGAAGATTTACAAGGCACTGTATAGCTTCCAAACCAGATGAAAAGCCCAGCAAGGAACAGGTCAGTGAGCTCTGGTCCATAGGCAGTGATACAGAGGTCATTTTGGCCAGACAGGATATCCATGAAGAAACTACTGCATACCAAGGTGTTGTAACAGTATAACACTGCTAATGAGCAGACAAAATTTAATAGGTATCTCGGCAACTGGGGAGACTGTCAATTCCTTTATTAGCAATTTATATGGGCTAGCTGAGAATTGTGAGCATGGAGCCCTAAAAGATGAATTAATTCTGAACTGTTTTAAAAGAGGTATCATCCAACTTTCTGCAATTGGAGGAGGATTTAACGTTGTCAAAGACTGTACAATTAACCAGACAGCAGAAGTGAAAAAGCAAAATTGAGCTTTTCACTCAAGGCGACAGGAAGGAAAATTTTTGGAAGAAAATGATTAAGACAGTTGGCATGAAGATGATCCCAATAAAAATGCAGTGCCATTCCTGTAAGAGGATGGAGTGTTTTAAAGTCATGTGCCATAGCAAAAAAACTCCCAACTCAGAAGTTAAAAGAAAAATCCATTAAAGCCAAAGATATTTAAGAAATTGAAGATATGAAAGATATTGAAGTGCCATTACAGTAAGCAATGAAAACAGGTTAAGTGCAGAAATTTTAGTCAACAGACATAAAACAAACTTCAAATTAAACACTGTAGCAGGAGTTTCAATTCTTTTACAGATGAAATCACGTCTAAAGCAAGAGTTCCTCCAGCCATCAACCATGCAACTTCATGGTGCAGGAAGCATACAATTCAAAACCAAGAGACACAAGACAGATGCATTCTTCAGTACAAACAGAGGGAGATTACAGAAACTTTGTGATCCACAACCAGGATGGCTCACTGTAGAAGAATGAGCACAGATCTACAACTCATTGAATCACAGATAGTAGGAACTGCAGATGCTGGAGAATCCGAGACAACAAGGTGCAGGGCTGGATGAACACAGCAGGCCAAACAGCATCATAGGAGCAGAGAGGCTGACGTTTCGGGCCTAGACCCTT
>NC_063352.1:43109561-43163063 GCF_021869965.1 Rhincodon typus | reverse complement strand
CCTCTCCTCTATCCCTCTTCTATCCGCCTCCCACTCTCTCCCTATTTATTTCAGAACCCCCTTCCCCTCCCTCTTTTCTGATGAAGGGTCTAGGCCCGAAACGTCAACCTCTCTGCTCCTATGATGCTGCTTGGCCTGCTGTGTTCATCCAGCCCTGCACCTTGTTGTCTACAACTCATTGATAACACTTAAGGCATTGGGAAACCATGACAAGACATAAGATTTCAGGGCAGACTGTCTACAGCTACTTGAAATTTTCACTGTTCTTCAAACATTGTATCGCGTTACAGAGGGATGCCAAGTTAGTGTGTTTATTCACCCTGAGAAAGACCCTTCACCCATTGTTATAGAAGGCGAAGCAAGAATTTGAATTATAAATGTTGCAGCAAGGGCTGACTCACCTGTATTAAATCCTATAACCCTGTATCTGTTTCCATCCATTTCCAGGGTAAATTGTGTGTGCCTCAAGAATTCAAGCAGATCCACAAAAAGCAAACCAATTAAAGTTCCAACACCTAACAATATCACAGAACTTCAGTAACTGCTGGAATGGTAAATAAAGTAAGAAAGTTCTTACCTAACTTGGCACAGGTTCACACATCTCTATGTCAAATAGCTTAGGCAATACCAAGCATGTAGTGGGAAGAAATCCAACAAAAGCCAAATGAAAGATAAAAGAGATGCTAATTTCATCAGACAAATTAGCCTATTATCATCTAAATCTACCTGCGTAAATTGCTACTCATGTATCATTCACTGGAATTGGCACAGCACCTTCCAGATTCAGAGAAATGTTAAACATAAACTGATATACAATGCTTCTCATTCTTTGACTGGAACAGAACATGGCATGCCATAATTGAAAAGGAAGCTGTAGCTGCCACTTAGGCTTGTGAGAACTTTGCAAACTGTGTCTTAGGTCTTCAGTTCACTATTCAGGCAGACTGTTGGGTACTTTATTAAATGCGAAAGAAATAGCTGGAAATTGATGACATCAAGATGCTACAACTCAATATGGCTAAGGCAAACAACAGACTACAGTAGCCATTTTGTCATACATTCCTATAGTAAAACTCTAAAAAGTGGACAGAAATATTATCTGGATTTATATTCCTCAATGATCAGTAAATACTTATGAGGAACAAAACAAGCATTAAGTTACAGTTGACAGGAATCAAAGTCAGATGAAAAGCTCAAATCTGTGAACTTTTGGCCTGAATTTGTTCCACACAATCCAGTTCTGAAACAGTACGTGAACAGTGAAGATGTATAATTCTTAACTTACAAGCTATCTTGAACTTATTGCAAAAACACAAGTTGCTGAAAAAGCTCAGCAGGTCTGGCAGCATCTGTGGAGAGAGAAACAGAGTTAACATTTCAAGTCTGATATGGGATTTCTTAAGATCATCATCAATTACTTGATAATTATAACGTTGCAGTTTCAGGGTGTTGAGCGTATTTTGGTTCCAATGTACCAGTGAGTGTACCCACTGGCTATAAAATGTTTTAATATGTCCAGTGGCCATGTAAAGTGCTGTATAAATGTAAGTCTTTCTTTAACACTGAGTTTGAAAAATGGTATTAAGCTAGAGAGGGTTCAGAAGAGATCTACCAGGATGTTGGCAGGTATGGAAAGTTTGAGTTATAAAGAAAGGCTGGATGGGTTGGGATTTTTTTCACTGGAGTGTAGGAGGTTGAGAGGTGACCTTATAGAAGTTTATAAAATTATGAGGGGTACAGATAGGGTTAATGGTAGGTGTCTTTTCCTTAGGATGGGGGATTTCAAGACCAGGGGATATAATTTTCAAGTGAGAAGAGAGAGATGTGAAAAAGACGTGAGGGGCAAATTATTTTACACAGAGGATGGTTTGTGTTTGGAATGAACTTCCTGAGGACGCGTTGCATGCGGGCACTGTTAGAATGTTTTAAAGACACCTAAATAAATACATGAATAGGAAAAGTTTGGAGGGATATGGGCCAAGTGCAGGCAAGTGTGACGAGTTTAATTTGGGATTATGTTCAGCATGGACTGGTTGGACCAAAGGATCTGTTTCTGAGCTGTATGACTCCATGACTCTATGATTCTATGATTCTATGATTCTATAACAGAACCATCGGACCAATAAAATACCAAGGAACATAAAACACTGATCATAATTGATTATTTTGCACTAAGCTGATTACTAATTAATTTACAAAATTAAAAAAGATATACTTTCTCTGCTTGAAGGTTATTTCCAGGTGATTACATTCTGCTCTCACTGTATAGCTATAAACACACAAACTTGTTCTGCAAGAAACAGTGTCGCTTTCCTGAGTCTGTTTTGCAGATCACACTTAAATACTTTATTGGGTCTTAAATGTCTGACACACAGATCTTATCCAGGTTTCTTGGTGACAATTTCTTTCCACCTCTGCAGATTCTCATGAGGATTGCGGACAAAGGTTCCTTGCAATGATAGTACCATTATATCCAGGGTTGCAAGAGTAGGCTTGTGATACTTAAAGAATAGATACCAAGGCAGGAACTGACATAACATGTTTATTTTACAGTCTAAGAAGACACAGTCCTATTTTCTGCAGCACCAACTGATTGTCTGGCTGTACCGCACTCAGCAAGGTGATCTCACCCTGTTTATTGGCCCCAAACTATAGTTTCAACTTTCACCAACTGGAACATTTTATTAATTATTATTGTGAAGAATAATTGGAGTCACAGAATTATAGAGATGTACAGCATGGAAACTGAACCTTTGGTCCAACTCATCCATGTCAACCAGATATCCTTAATTAATCCAGTCCCATTTGCCAGCATTTGGCCCATATCCCTCTAAACCCTTCCTATTCATATACCCATCCAGATGCCTTTTAAATGTTGTAATTGTACCAGCCTCCACTACTTCAGTTCACTCCACACATGTACCACCCTCTGCATGAAAAAGTTGCCCCTTAGATCCATTTTAAATCTTTCCCCTCTCACCTTAAACCTATGCCCTTTAGTTTTGGACTCCCCGACCCCAGGGAAACAACCTTGACTATATACCCTATTCATGTCCCTCATGATTTTATAAACGTCTTTAAGGTCACCCATCAGCCTCCAACGCTCCGGGAAAAATATCCACAGCCTGTTCAGCCTCTCCCTAAAGCTCAAATCCTTCAACTCTGGCAATGTCCTTGCAATTTTTTTCTGAACCCTTTCAAGTTTAATTACATCTTTCCTATAGCAGGGAGACCAGAATTGAATGCAGTGTCCCAAAAGTGGCCAAACCAATGTCCTTCTTCAGAGTAGTAAGTATTAACAAATGAGCAGTAATTTATTATTAAAGTTCATATTATCTCAGATTTCAACCTATCTGAGCAAACATGCCTGCTTTATTGTACTTGAAAATAATATAAACTAGAAGCAAGCTATTACAGAATACCACTCTCATTCCATAAGTATCCTACTCCGCATATCTTGCTACTCAATCCTCTTGGTTTTTATCTGAGCCTTTTCGTCTCTGTAAGAGAGAAGCTAGCTGTTTTCTTTTATATGTCATTTCCCATTGATTTTGTCAGGCAATGAAACCATTCTTCAGTTACTGTGCCACTGTAATACGGTATCAGCTCGCAGCACTTCTTCACTAGTACGCTCCCACAAGGGAAATGATGAATAAATATTTTAAAGTGAAAAACATTGTAAGTTGAGGTGCTTTGAATTGCATTTAGTTGCTGCACGGAATAAAGTTATACATTGTACGGTTAACTTTTGCTATCAGGCATTGTTTTTGCCTTACACTAAGTGCTGTATAGTTTTGCTGTATGCTAAGGGCTTTTCAAGCCAAAAACAATACAGCGGTCATGTTTTACAGCAAAATAGCTGATGTAAAGATTCAATGGTTAATCACAGATTAGAGAAGATATCAGAGATTGTGCTATTCAAAGGTTCGAGTACATGAAGGCCCTTTAGCTCCATGAACAATGAAACTGTTTCCTTCTTTGGGTTGCGTCTAAATGAGTTCCAGACAAAACACTGTGCCGATAATGCCTGCTCAATTATAGGATTTTAAAGATCAAACCAAAAAAAAAGAAAAAGGTCTCTTCAAATAATACAGAAAGCTGACTCTCTGCCCCTGCTTGCACAGTGCTCTTCCTTTCTTGACCCACAGACCACTGGCTTTGAAGGAAGGGAGTGGGCACACCCAAAGCACATTTCTATAGGAGCTTGCTTTTGTTTACAGGGAGTGATCCGGGAGACTGGTTAATGTAACAGTCTCCATCTGGTTGATTACTGATGTAATCATCATACATCGCAGGGTTAGTCATGTAAAGGTTTTAATACTTAGACTGCAGTTAAAGGATTTTCCATATCACTATCAGATGATTAATATCAGACTTCCCTGAAGCAGAAATGCAGCCATTCAGTTTATGTTTTTACAGACCGGTTTTGACAGGGGTTGACAGTGGAAAGCACCTGATGATTTTCCGTAGGTCAGATGTTATCTGTGTTTCTCTCTCTTTCTCTTTTTCCTGAAAGATTGAAAATTAAGCCTGAAGCAAGACTTCAAGTCAATACGTATCATTGTTTCCCCGAGGACTGGAAAACTGTGTGAGTCATATCGCGCGACTAACTGTAGTGCAGTTTGTAACACACCAATGGGGGACTGACCTTTCTATTTTCCACAATGTTATTTGCAACTGATTGTCACATGCCCTGATGTTCCTTCTACAAATTTTGTCAACTTGAACAACTATTTCTGCCTTTTACAGTCAAAAGATGTGTCACAAAAGAAAAGTATCGTTCGTCTTGGCGTGTGAGAGTTTCAAACTTTCAAAAGAAGGAATGTACATATTGAATTCTCCTGAGGTAGTTTTGTATCATTTCTCTCCTCAGCCCCAGCAATTTAACATTGGGGTTAAAATGGTTTGAGCCAATGAAATACTGCACAGAGGCTGGCATCTCGTCACGAAGTCACCATTTATTTATATGTGCACAGTACATAGTCTCTGACCAGCCAGCTCAGAGCTAGTCCCTAGAATGAGAAAGAGTCTCAGAATCTCCTGTTTATATCTGTCAGCCAGGGCTCCCTGATTGGCCCAGGTTAATGGGCCAAATGGTGTAACGCTGCCCTTGTAATCTTATAGTCTTATGGTAGCATAGTGGGTGACATTTCACACCATTAGCCATTTCAGATCTATAGGCAACAAGGGTAAAGGAGGAAATCGTGCAGGTGAGGGTTGGTGATATGAGGAAAGGCAGGAGGGAAGGATGAGTGGTAATGCTTTAAAATGACCCTTTTAAGAGTGATAGTTGCAACCATCCAGGATCTATTTTCTTAACAGTGAAATGGTGTGAGAGAGGCAGGAAAAGGGTAGAGCACATGGGAAAAAACAAGGCTGATGGAAAAGGAGGGAGACAAATGTTTTGGAGGGAATGTAATTTTATGAATGAAATTAAGAGACAACAAAGTATGCAGTGATAATAATAGAATAAAAATTAACATCTGAATTCCCATAAATTTTATTTGAAGGCTTTTGATTTACACTTTTGTTTAATCATTGCAAAATCATACAACAGAGATCCTTTTTCTCCTTAAATGAATCAATGATGTTGTTAAAATCTATTGGTCTTTTCAGCGGTAAATCATATTCAATGGAAAAAGGGTAAAGCCATTGAGTTCTGATTGGCCCATACTCGGCTGGTGGTGGTTCTTCATGTATTTGACTGAACTAAACTACCTTTCTGTGCTGATCACAGACCTTGATGTGCAGTAAAATGCGCAAAGCTGGGAAAATTCAACACCAATTGCAATAAACAGTGTGCTTGGATAACTGTTCACTCACTTTCAATTTTACCTCCAGGAAGGGAGCAGCAGAGAGGTGCAGAAGGAAACAATGTTCTTTTGAGTTTTTAGATTTATTTTGCTTCCCTGTTATGAGGCACAAGCCGGTCTTTGTCATCTTATTTTAGACGTCTAGCATTGAAAGACTGTTTCCCATAGAAACACTGTGTGGATTATGACCATCTTTTACCTCTGTTCTCATTTTCCTTTCGCACTTCATCTAAACCAGGAGCAGAAAGATTGCCATCTTCTTCATTACATATACTGTCAGGTTCAAACTGTCCCTGTTCAATTTTGCTTCCATTGGTTCTGGATGAGAGCCTCATAGCTTTCCAACTCAAAATGCTGCCCCTTCTCTGACAATCTGAAGATTATCCATTGCCTGAAATAGTTTCTCTCCAATTGATTCCAAAGCTTTCTCCCTTCTCTGCAATTTTTTAAAATTATTTTTGGGTGCTGCATATACAGATTGTTTTATTTATTTAGAGTGCAGCTTGAGAGTTCTAGAATTCTGTTTCACTGCTTTCATAGGTAAAAGATCACTGTCTGAGAAATTACTTCGATGTTCCAAAATTCTGATGCCATGGTTTTATTGAGATATGGGGATGTCTAGTTAGATCCTGGCATTGCTAAGTAGTGAGTTCAGGTCAGGTATCACAAAGATTTGTCTTCATTACAATTATTGCTTTTCTGAATAGAATAGAAATAAGAAGTTAAAATTTATGGAATTCATACCTAAGTATTTTTTAAGGTAAGCAATGGTGTGAAGATGCTGGTGTTGGACTGGGGTGGACAAAATCAGAAGTCACACGTCACCAGGTTATAGTCCAACAGGTTTATTTGAAATCACACGCTTTCGGAGCAAAGTCAGACTTCACCTGATGAAGCAGCAGCACTCTGAAAGCTTGTGATTTCAAATAAACCTGTTGGATTATAACCTGGTGTCATGTGACTTCTCACTTTAGGTAAGCAAACCTGTGATTTCACAATAAAATGTTTAATTTTACACTTTCATTTGCAGTACAAGCTATCCTGTATATTTGTATTTTCTGTTAAATAAACGTTAAAACTCTTATTTGAATTGAATGGTTAAAATTACAAATGCTTATTTTCTAAGTTTAAAAAGTTCTAATCTACTACATAGTTTGGAGTTGAACTCATTGGCAAAGAAATTTCAGTGTATGGAATTGCATCCTCAAAGGAATTGATATAGTAGGTCCCAGGTTCCACTTGGCATGCTGACAGATGATACTCTGTGGTATGTATGATATAAAATTAAGGTTCACATGGTATATTTCCTTTCTTAGGGATGCAATGAATTTTGTCCACGATTCTCTTTTTTTAAACACTGTATGTTTCAATACCTTCCATTCAAAATGAATACCAATAGATACCTAGATTAGGATTGCTGAATGTTGTGTATATGCCATTGTAATCTGTGATTGAAGGACATGGACTGCACAAAAGTTCTAAAGCAGGGATCCTTTATCCCACTGGAACCCTTACGTACTTTCACAGAAAAGCTGGAGTCACAGAAACAATAGACAACTGTGGCCCAATGTTCCAGACGTATCAGCCATGTTACAAAGCAGTGGTTTCAGTCATGTTGGTGTCCCGCAGAAGCGACAGTTAGATCTATCACTAAATCCCCCCAATCATGTGAGAGTGAAATTACCTTGCCATTTAGACCGCTAATGTCATCCTTACCTCAGTGGGGGTTGGTTAGCTCGAATGGCTGATTTGCAATGCAGAGTGATGCCAACAGTGTGGGTTCAAATCCTGCGCCAGCTGTGATTACAATGAAGGCTTTGCTTTTCAACCTCTCCCTTCACCTGAGCCTTGGTGACCCTCAGGTTAAACCACCACCAGTTGTCTCTCACTAGCAATGGAATAGGACTATATGTTTACTTGTTTCTCAGAATCTGTCCAGGTGGTCAGCCTTGTTCTCTTGCAGCTACATGCATGCTCTAATCCCCTTCAGTGGCTCTTCAATTCTCTAGACACCAATAAATGCTTCAAACTGCTCTACGTCATCCTCCAAGATGGCAGCGGAGTTGGGCTCCTGAGCCGAAGCTTCTCCACTCCATCAGTTTCTTTTCTTCTTTTTTTCTTTTGTCATGTTTTTTTTCCATTCTACTTACCTCCTGTCCTTAAACAGCATTGATGGTGGTGAACTGAGTCAGCACAGACCAGAGATGAGCCCCAGCAACGAACTTGAGGGACTCCCAGACTCGAGGTGAGGCCCAGCGCCGACTCCCAGCCTCGAGGTGAGGCCCAGCGCCGACTCCCGGCCTTGAGGTGAGGCCCAGCGCCGACTCCCAGCCTCAAGGTGAAGCCCAGCACTGACTCACAGACTCCAAGTGAAACCCAGCGCGGACACAAGTTGAAGCCCAGTGCAGACTCATCTGTTCCGTCTGTTTTCTTTCTCCCTCTTTCTCTGCTTTAGAGGGACTGTAATGCTGAACTTTTAACTTTATTTCTTTATTTCTAATTTATCCCTAAGACTTTGTACCTAGGCACCATTGTATTTAGGATGGTGCCAGAAATGGTGACTTTGTACACTTTTCCCTGTACTCATGCAACCGTGTACTTGCGTACATGTGACAATAAAACATAATTCTCATTCTAATTCTAATTTGTGGTTCTTACTCATACTACAGTGCGACTCCCTTGTCAAAAACTCCTGCCTCTTCCTCAGCCTACTTCTCATGGCATTTTGCTCTGCGCCAACAGCCCCCCTGACCTCCAACCTGCCAAGAACACTCACTGTTCCCTGAACCGAAGGGGACAACCTATTCCCTTGCCTTGTGCTCTCACCCATCACTGCCTCCAGCTGGTGAAGACCCTGCTGCACAAGTGTTATTACAATACAGCATTGCTTTTCCCTGGTGTTGTTTCTTTGTTCTTGAAGCTTTATTAATAGTTCTTATTTTATTTGAAGTCCCCTCAAGAATTAAAAACAATTATCATGCGAGTGATAGAAAGCTCCAGTCACACGATATCCCTAACATTATTAAGCTACAGTGGTAGGGCAGAATTGTGCAGCTCTGCAGAAAATTCTGCTTAATTACAACTATTATAATTACATTTATTTGAAATAAAAACATTTTTTAAAAGTACAATGCAGTGGAAATGTTTATATCACAAAACATGCAACTTTAAATGAGAAAAGAGTGTGGACATGTTTATTGTTTCTTGGTCAACTGCCTGTAAAGAGTACTTGAGAGTTAATAAAAGGCCAAAGTGAAAGTCATCACAGGAGCAGGGAAGTTGACGTTTCAGTCCCAAAACATCAACTTTCCTGCTCCTCTGATGCTGCCTGGCCTGCTGTGTTCCTCCAGCTCCACACTGTGTTATCTCTGACTCCCTCATCAGCAGTTCTTGCTATCTCAAAGTGAAAGTCATGACAGGTCAATAATGGATCTATAACATAGGTTCAGTGGGTAAAGGTAACCTCCCTAACGACATGCTGTCCTGACACAACTCAGTTCTAGTTTAGTCTTAAAAACTTTATGGAAGCTGAGTGAAAAATAATCAGGGTAAAGATATCCAAACACAAGCTTGGAAATTACAAAATGAAACTTGACCTCATATGACCAGTCTCTAGTAACATTAGACCAGATATAATGTCTAGAAAGTTAGGTTTGTGTCCTAAATTCAATCTGAAATCAATGCCTGTACATAAGTTCTTGTATTCCTGAATGTATATGTGTTTATATAAATTAGTCTCACAGGCTAGCAACTTTTGCTTATATTATAACATTCTAAATGACTGACAGTCTGGTCATATGTCTTTAATGTTGTACAGAGCAGCTTCTGAAACACAATATCCTCAAATCTTCTTGGTTTTAGAGCTTAGATTGTACTGAGTTTTGGAGCATGTTTTCTCTGACCTCTGCCACAGAGAACTAAAACATTCTAGTATCAGCCACGTATGTAATAGACTGAATAGAATAATAGACTTAAATAGTGGCAAGTTTTGTGAAACTATATCAATCTTCAATTCACTTTACAAAAACCTTATTTATTTCAGTCCCAAATTTAGATCCATTCTGAATGTGCGGAATTGAATAGAGTTTGATGATGGGGAGGGAGTTGGGGGCAGTTCACTGGATGTCCTTAATGAAAGGAATCCTGTCTGCCTTATCCAGGTCAGATCTACATGTGACACCAAGTTGATGGTTAGTTGTAAGTTAACTGAAACCTGAAGTCATCCAACAAGGCAGCCAGTTCTATTATTACCTGTCCTTCGTGGAGCAGCTAAGGATGGGCAATATATGCCAATCTTTTCAATAACACTGACACTGAGGGTGAACAATCAAAGAGTCAATTTTCCGAGCAGTCACCCATTAACTCTCCTATCTAGTCTTAATGAAACCCTTTCCTGCAGTTTTTCAGATAGAGTTAATCACTGTGCCTATAGAGAGAATGAAATTAGACTTAAACCACCCAAAAGTAATTGTATATATTTCCCAACAACTTAACTGAAATTAAATAGGAACTTCTTTTTGGAAAATTTACACTTCACATAAATACTTTCTCAGGGAATGAAATCCAAAAATGGGGCCAACAGATGGAAGGTCTTTTCAAATCTGACATATGGGGAATAGAATGTTTCTGCTGTGCCATGTAATTAATGCCTTAAGACTTGCATTGCATTAAAACAGATGTTACGACAAAGCAGATAATGTAACTGTGGGAGCTCTCCCCTTTTCTTCCTCAGTCCAGAGATCACACAGTCAAATTCCTCAGGTACCTTACCATTAATCTACCAATTCTAATTGCGATGAGTTTTTGCCAGATTCTACCTGGGTGTTGGACTGAAAATTAAATTCTACACACTAGAAATAGATGCTTGTCATTGATCTTGACAGTAAACATGCAGAAATCTTGATTGTTTCTATATATGAACTGCATGTACAGAAACAAGAAAGAAATTTAGGAGAAAATATGGGTATATTTGAAAAAGATACTGAGGCACTGCCAATTAGACTCCTATTTCAAGGATTTATAACTATTGATGATCATGATCTGATGAAATCAAATTCAGAATAGATCATAAATCTAGATTTTGGATTCATATTTTTCCCAAGATGCTGCAACTTTGCCCTTGTTTTCAAACATGTGTGTTTAGCAGCTTCAAGCTACATTTCTGTATTATGCAAACATATTGCCCATAGGAGTAAGATAAATAACATCAAAGCAGATTTGAATTCATTTCTTAGACTTACAAAATAAATTATCATTTTTAATTTGCTTCTAGAGGTACAAGTGGACAAAGATTCAATCTAATTTTGACAATTGCTCGAGCACAAGCGAAACATGCATGATTGCTGTGCCATTTGTGACTAGGGCAGGGATTTAATAGATTTACAAGAGAGATCAAGAAACCATCATGAGATTTGCAAATGCTTTGGTCTGCCACGAATAGTTTATTTTTGAGTTGTTTTCCCTTGTTTATTTTGTTGGCTGGTTAGTTAGTTTTCACATATTTTTTAAATTCACTTGAGAATGCATGGATTTAATAACTGAAAAAGCAACTGGGCTCTCCCACTAATCATAAGACACGAGGTCCCTCTGCCTTGCCTATTCAGATACTCATGGGAAAACTAAAGAAGGAGATATTTTCTCAAATGTACAACATTGCTAGAGTGCAGACTGCATTGATTTCAGATATAATACTTTAATTCCTTGTATTGCCCCAACCAACAATTCAGAGAAAGTTCTATTTCACTTCAATGATAATCCACACCAAAGACTTACTGTATAGCATTTCAGCCAAAGTTTAGTATTGCCACAAATATAGGCATTCCTGTTAAAGACTAAATGCTTTTATTGTGATTTCAGTGTAGGAATATTAATTGTGTCAGCATCAAACTCCCTCAGGTTGGGGATAACCTTTGTGCTAGTAATATACCCAACCCCAGTTTGGGAAGGACAATCCCAACTGAACCAGTGTGACCTTTTCACAACAACCCTTCGCTTTTTGAGGGTTGCGTTGCTGGGTTATGCTGACTTAAATGCAGTTTTGAGCTTTGGGACTATCCGAAATGGGAAACATTTGGAATTAGGTTAAGTCTGCCCACATTCATTCCATGTAGAATCTTTACAACCAGAAAAAAAGAGAGATTTTCTTCCAAAGTACCTACTTTAGATTACCATTGAGGATCAATTTCATCTTCTTGATCTCTGTGTATTATCATGCCTGGATTTTATGGGCAGAATTTAATGTCAGTCTTGACTATTGACTGGAGAACTGGCAAGAGGTACTGTATTACCTCTTTATAGAATCGCTACAGTGGGGAAGCTGGCCATTTGGCCCATTGAGTTTACACCTACCCTTCAAAGGGCATCCCACCCAGACCCACCGCATAATCCTGCATTTCCCAAGGCTAACCCGCCTATCCTGCACATCCCTGGACACTATGAGCAATTTAACATGGCCAATCCACCTCACCTGCACATCTTTGGACTGTGAGAAGAAACCCACACAGACATGGGGAGAACATGCAAACTCCACACAGACAGACACCCTAGGGTGGAATTGAACCTGACCCCCTGGCACTGTGAGGCAGCAGTGCTAACCGCTGAGTCCCCATGCCAGCCTTTATGAGGAGCCTGCCACCACATTAAGTCCATGATTGATGCAATTGCCCTTTGAAGGGACTCCCATTGCTCAGAAGTTGGTTTTGGCCGAGGAACACAAAACATTTGAGTCTGCCCACTCTAGGTGTTGTCGCAGCCATTTCCCATTCATTGTTCATATTTAGGATTTGAGGTATCATGGAAGGCAGCTCAGGTTGAGGTGGGCACTGTGAGACCTAGGCTCAGCCTGGTTATCAAGGAATCCCTAATTCCCTCCTCCATCCTCACCACTCTCCCCCCACCCTAAGGCTCCATGCCCCTCTCTAGCTGACACTCCCTGGACAGCCCATCATTACTGATCTCCAACATACTCCCACCTGGAATTACAACTGTAACTCTCATCACAAGTACAATATTTAAAAGGCATCTGGATGGGTACATGAATAGGAAGGGTTTAGAGCCAAATGCCAGCAAATGGGACTAGATTAATGTAGAATATCTGGTCAGCATAGACGAGTTGGGCCAAAGGGTCTGTTTCTGTGCTGTAGATCTCTATGACTCAATGACTCCAGTTTAGTCTTAGCCACCATTGTGACTAACACGAGGCCTTGGTGATGGTGTCTGCTTATAACCCTCCCTCTCACAGCATTCCATGCCATCCCATTCACTATCATCCTCCCCTGTTATACGTCACATTTCCTCATTCACTATCCTTGTCCCCTCTGCATCCCCAGTTGCTGCCACAGTTTTGATTGCCCACACTTCCTTACTGCAGCAGTGTCCCCGATGATCCCCCCTCACAGATGTTCATTGAGCCGACCCCCACAGGACTGACCATGGCCCAGCCTCCTAAAAGACTTGGCTGAACCGCCCTGGCTGGTCCCTGATTAGACCCCTGACTGATCCCTGACTGCTCGCTGTACAGATCTATTACAGGGACATGGCATCAGGAGAAGGCCATTCAGCCCCTTAAGCCAGCTTCACCATTCAAAGAGATTGTGGCTGACAATTTGTGAACCTCCCAACTGTTAGCACTGGACTTACTCCTTGGACTGCTGTGAGATGGACGGACCCTCCTGACCCTGCACACTTCAAACAGCCTGTGTCCAAGTCCCTGGACTGTGAGTGCCACTGCCCTTGACTGACTGCACTGAACCCCCTGACCTCCTTTTGCCTGGAATGAGGACTGCTCCCTTTCGCCTATGGGACATGGTCATTTGGTTGAAGCACATGCAACGTGTTTGCCACACAGGTTGCTGGTCCATGCTATAGATGTGAGACTAACATTGCAATATGCCATGCAGCAACTCCCTTGACTAATGAGCACTGACAGCAATGAGAAGCTTCCTGGCTTTGTGTCTGTGATAAACAGCAAGGTAACACAGAAGTAATGTAAGGTCCGTCAAGGGGGTAAAGTGCAAATAGGCAAGCTTCGACAAGGTGAAGCAGAGCAAGACAAGCATGCTGTTGGCATCTCGGCTGGGGCCAAGTGAGTATGCACTCAGACAGTGAGCAAGCAATCCTTGTCCAATTGTGAGCTGGGTATCTCTCTGTACCAGGCCAAGTGCCCCTGAGGCACTTGGGTTGGGTGTGGCACCACCCTGAGGAATGGTGCCAGTGTGCTCCAAAAAAGCAGCATTAAAATGCAGAAGAGTGCTGTGATGATACAATGAAGATGGTACATGTCAGACACCAATCTCCATGGATGTAGAGTGTGGGCAGGCACTACTCGTGAGGCGTGCCCTGAGATGTTGGTGCCAGGTGTTGAAGATGGAGTTCCAGAGGAACAAGCAGCGAACTGGAGTTGCCCAGTGCCCACTCAGACTTTCATGTCGGCAATTCTCTTACTATCCAGGTTTCTATCCAGCAAGTGAGAGAATGGGAGAATGTTTCCTTGCTCCAATAAATCACAAGAAACCCTTCAGATTTTGTTAGATGTCAACAATACCTACTACCACTCCCCACAGGGTATGTTACTGCTTGCCAGAGATGTGATGGTGGGAAGGCAGTAACAGGGAAAGAGAAAGGCCTTTGCTCCTCCAATGATCAAACACAGGCTGGTCCAGTGGTATTTAAGTCACCTGACCAGAGAAAGAATAAAGCACGAGAATGCCAATGTATAACAATTCATAGTTCTCTAGTCACACAACTTTCTTGGGGACCTGTTTGTACTACAGAGGCAGAGAGAGATAAATCCTGAAATTGGGTACCGAGATTATGATTTATGATTCAGCTGCATCCTTTCACTGCGACAATGACAATTCATAACCTCTTGTCTGTTATTTTATAATATTGCCATGATCAGTATTATTAATAAGCTGGATATCTGAGCAGAGAGCCATGGTTAGCCTGCATCTTTTAAAGGGGACATGCAATATTGCAGAAGCAACAAACTAGCATATTCATGAGCTCTACTACACTCTCATGTCCATGGTATCACTACAAGTCTCTCAAATCCATATCTTGCTGCCTGCACTCAATGCCAACCAAACAGATTGCACACTCACTGGTGTTAAGAATCATAGAATCCATACAGTGTGGAATCAGGCCATTCAGCCCATTGAGTCCATATCGACCCTCCGAAGAGCATCTGACTTTGACACCCCCATCCCATCCTATCCTATCCCTTCATTTTCCATGGCTAATCCACATAGCCTGCACACTTAGCATGACCAATCTCCCTAAGCTGCACATCTTTGGGCTGTGGGAGAAAACTGGAGAGCCAAAGGAAGGGAGAATGTGCAAACTCTACACAGACAGTTGCTTGAGGACGGAATCAAACCCAGGTTCCTGGCACTGTGAGGCAGCAGTGCTAACCGCTGAGCCACCACACCACCCCACATCAGAGGTTAAAAGCTTGTTAGGTAAAGTTACGGCATGTACTTCCCTAGTCAGATTTTTTTTAAAATTAACCTCTTTAGGCAGGTTATGGCACACTTCTGTGGCAGATGGGACAAGGACCCAAATCTTCCATGCCAGAGTAGGGGCTCTACCACTGCGACACAAGAGCCTCCTGTCAGAGTTCCATTTTGACATACACATCACAAAACACCTACGCACTGATTACATGCTCTCCACGATACGTACATACACTCAATTCGTATCCAATAACCCCAGAGTTAACCTGTAACCATCCCCTGTTCCCTCGTTCCATTCAGTCTTAGGCATCCCTGCCGCACCCAATGCAATGATAGCAGCTAATATCAATTCTTCTCTCTCTTATAGGAGGATGTGACACACAACTCAAAGCAGTAGAAGCTAACTGGAGGGGAACCAGATGGATGTGCGTGACCTGAGAATAATGGAAGAGACATTACTGGTCATTATTGAAACAAAAACAGAAATTGATGGAGAAATTCAGCATCTGAATTTCTGAAGAAGGGTAACTGGACTTGAATGGTTAACTCTGCTTTCTCTCATTAGATGTTGCTGGACCAGCTTCTGTTTTCGTTGAAGATTTCCAGCATCCACAGTTCTTTCTTTATTTTACTGGTCATTATTGAGAAGGCGAGTGCTGAGACTGAGACCATCAAGGTAAACAATATTTTCATACCTAATCATCTTCCTCACATCTCACTGCACTCTCATTGATCACTCTCTTCTGATTTACAACCCCTGGTTTGTATAAACACTTATCTCTTCATTTTCAATCTGCCTTGCACTACAACTTTTACATCAGATATAGGAGCATAATTAGGCCATTCAGCCTATCAGGTCTGCTCCGCCATTCTATCATGGCTGATATGTTTCCCAAAACCATTCTCCTGCCTTCTCCCCGTAAGCCTTGAACTCCTTCCTAATCAGGAACCCATCTATCATTGTCTTAAAAACACCAAATGACTTGGCCTCCACAGACTTCTGCGACAAGGAGTTCCACAGATTCACCAAACTATGGCTGTAGACGTTGCTCCTCATCTCTGATAATATGGGAGGGGGGAATGTATGGGTTACCTTTTAGCTACAAGGTGGTTAAAATACAATATTTATGTTTGTACCTGTGTTTTTACAGTAGGAAATTCTGTAACTACCATGCTAAAACACTCCTGAGAGTTTCTTGTTGTCTTTCTCATGCCTTTTACTTTGTGCCTCTTTCTCCTAAAAAACTTCAATCCACATAAAAATGAAGCCTAGATATGTAAAACTGAAGTTGATGATTTAAAATGGTAATGGCAGCTTTGTTTTAAACCGTCCATCAGTGAGATAGTGTCTTTACCTTGTGCATTAAGGGGCAGTTATTTGCAAGTCAGAGATATATTTTGCAAGCAATGGAAGCAGATCTTCTGCATTGTCATTAATCTGTATCACAACCTAAAGCTTAATGCTGACAGTGGGCACAAGGCGAAAAAAAATTATAATTCCACTCTCTAGCATTGTCATTCATCATATTAATGAGATAGTTATTTAGTAGTACAGGGTTTCTGAAATAAGAAAAGCTTTGACAAAATGTGCCTTTTGTCACCAATGCACATACTAATGAGACCAAAAACATCATTTTAGAAAAATGGCCCATCTGCTCAAAAGACATTTTCATTAGCAAGAACACCTTATAAAAAAAAGACTCAATTAAACCATAGTGTTGCACAAGATCATTTAAAAACAAAGTAAGAGAACATGTGCTCGCGGATTTTGATTTGATACGAGAATATATTAACAATGTGGAATGTTCCGTACAGCCATTCATTGCACTGATTCTATTCTATGTTGTTCAGTCATTAATTCTGCAAGCAAATGAAAAATGCATGTTGTTTCTTTCTAATGGGTATTGAATACTTTTTAAAAAAATTACAATCCCATTTGCTTTCTCGCTAAAACATTCTCAATAGTTCATTGCGCATTATCTGATGCTATATATCTGCAGGAAAAATATATCTTGCCAGCTTCATTGCCCTTTAACGTATGTCATGTTATCCTTTGTGTGTGCTTAGGTTCGTATTAAAATTTTAGGAAATGTAATATTTCAAAGGATTAAGCTTATACAGTAGCTTCAGAGTAGAGTTACTGAGGAAGGAAATCTGTGCAAATACTCTAAATGTCTTGGGTTTTGGGTCCATGTTATTTGACATTCAAGATTTGGACGAAGTACAGTTTGAATCTGATAGACCAGGCAACTTTAATTCTGAAATTGTCTACGATCAGGAATATTTCAGAACAGTGCCCAATGGCTGCTAACTAGGATCATCAATTCTGTAACATTGCCTGACAAGCTTTTGTTACATCTAAACTTGACTATTCTAATACATTCCTGGCTGACCTCCCAGCTTCTATCCTGGGTAAACTTAAACATCCATAGCTCTAATGCCTGCCTGCTTCCTAATTCTCGCCAAGTCCAATTCAGCTGTCATCCCTTGCCAGCAGCTGATCCATGCTGACTCCTGCCTAAGTAAGCCCCAGTTTTAAAATTTTCATCCTTGTTTTCAAATTATTCTATGGCCTGGCCCTCTCTATCTATGCAATCTCCCTCAGCCATACAATTTTCCAAGATATCTGCACACCTCAAGCACTTATAGGTTCCTGAGTAACTCCAAATTTAACCATTCCACTACTGATAGCCACACATTCATCTATCAAGGCCATAAGCTCTGAAATTCCCTCTTTAACCCTCTCTACCTCAATACTTCTCTTTCATTCTTTATAATGGTCCTTAAAAGCTACCTCTTTGACCAATGTTTCAGTCATCAGCCCTAATATCACCAATGTGGCTCAATGTGAAACTCTATTATGCTGTAATGAATCACCTGTATGAATGGCTGAATACAGATGTTGCTAAGAAATAAGCATGGTGGCTAATGGTTAGTACTATTATCTCACAGCACAGGGGACCCGGGTTTGATTCCACCCTCGTGCGAATGTCTGTGCGGAGTTTGCACATTCTCCCTATGATTATGAGGGTTGCCTCGGGGTGCTCCAGTTTCCTCACACAGTCCAAAGATGTGCAGATTAGGTGGACTGGCCATGCTAAATTGCCCATAGTGTCCAGGATTGTGCAGGCTGGGTGGGCTAGCCATGAGAAATGCATGGTTATGGGGATACATAGTGCGGTGGGTCTGGGTGGAATGCTATTCAGAGGGTCAGCAATGGGCTGCTCTCACTCTGTAGGGATTCTACTGAGTTCTTCTGTATGTTATATATTCAGTTACATTAACAACATAGAGGTGGTCAGATATGAGTATTGGGATGTGACTCAGCATAGTGTCCCTCCATGGTCAGTAGCAGGAATAGATGAAATACCTCTTTTCTTATGTTTTAATATTCATGCTCTCTAAATACAGTAATTCAATGCGGAAAATATTTTTCCAGTGTCAAAGTGCACTGGGTCAATCTTGTAGATTGAAGTTAAATACTATGGGTGCTATTTAATAAAAAGATAATAGAGAATAAAGTTTGGACGCTGGTAATTCTTTATGGCTGCAGTTAGTCTTATTGTTGGGTCTCCTTGACTAAAGTAAAACTTAAGGTGAGATTTCACGCCCCCCAAAGGACACAGGCAATCATGAGTCAATAGGCACAATATAGCAAGCTTAGAAAAATTAGATTCTCAACTTTGAGAGAAACAAGACTAATTTCTCACGAAAGTTTTTAACTGGGAGATGAAAATCTTGTTAGTGAGCAGTGAGATGCTGACTTGCAAGCATTAATATTTCATTATGACCTAGTCTCACCCCAGTTGTATGCAGGTTGTTATTTTCGCTTGCAGCAGAGAGAAACTTAGACGATATCAGTTCCCGAAATGGACGTCCAAGCAGATACCTGCTGCTTCTATCTTGGCCATCATTTCCCATGAATCTAAGGGCACGCAATCGCGTGCAATCCCTAACAACTGAAGTTAGCATGAGGTATGCACCAAGCTGACCACATCATTGTGGCACATCTCCGACTCACTTCTTATACAGTTCACCACTTCAACACTGTATTTTGGTGTTCACAAACAATTGACATTGCACTGCTGCTGCCAGGTCACTTTGCGCACAGGGACAGCCGCCCATTTCATGGCTCAATGCAAAGTGCCTCTCAATGTTCTTAGTGCCTGCTCACTTCGCAACTACTTAGATGATCATAGCATTTTTATTGTGCCTTTTTAGCATTGCTGTATCACTTAGAACTTACAGTCTCCCAGTACTTCTGTCTTGTCTTGCATGCACGAAGCCAGGCAGCTTGTCATGGCTGCTAGCTGTGATCAGTCAACAGAGTGGACATGTTGTTGAATAGCACCATGCTACAGCATTGTCACGCCTACAGTATGTGGCAGCAGCTCATGTAGTAAATACATTGGATGTGCTTCAATTAAATGTCTCAAAGTCTAAGGGAAGATGTTCACTGTCAAGTCAAAGGGAACTATCAGTATTACAAAGTCATTGAGTCATATAGCACAGAAACAGACCCTTCGGTCCAACCAGCCCATGCCATCCATAATTAACAAACTAAACCTGCCTGCGCTTGGTCCATATCCCTCCAAACATTTCTTATTAACATACTTTTCTAAATGTCTTTTAAACGTAACTGTACCCACATCCAGCACTTCCTCTGGAAGTTCATTCCACACACATGCCACTCTTTGTGTAAAAAAATTGCCTCTCATGGCCTCCTTCTCTTGCCTTAAAATTATGTCCCTTATTCTTGAAATCCCCACTCTAGGGAAAAGACATCTTCCATTCACCTTATCTATACCCCTCATTATTTTATAAACCTCCATAAGGTCACCCCTCAATCTTCTACGTTCCAGTGGAAAAAGTCCCAGCCTATCTTGACTCTCCTTATAATGCAAACCCTTCATTCCTCCTGGTAAATCTCTTTTGAACTCTGCCCACCTGAGTAATATCCTTCATTAACATGGAGACCAGAACTGGACACAGTACTCCAGAAGAGGCCTCACCAATGTCCTGTACAATCTCCACCTAACATTTGAACTCCTATATTCAAAGGTCTGAGCAATGAAGGCAAGCAAGTTATGTGGTCTGTTACCAAAGTCAGTGAAGAGCATTTTTCAATCTCAATTCAGGGGTTTGTATATGGTCAATCAGCCACTTAGGGCATTCAGGTTCAGGATTCCATATTGTTATAGTCTGGGGATTGTCATGGGCCACGAACAACCCTGCAGGTTCAGTCGGGAGATGCTCCATGAATCAGAGTTCGAATCCCATCATGGCAGATGGTCGAATTTGAGTTTTTAAAACAATTCTGGAATTGCTTAATGATGATCATTAATGTCCCTCCTTTAGAGAAGGACACTCCCATCCTTACCTGGTCTGGCCTACTTGGGACTCCAAACCCACAGTAATGTAGTTGACTCTCAACTATTCACAGAAATGAGCTAGTGAGTCACTCAGTTGTGTTAATCAGCCAAATTGTTCCAAAAAAGGAACGAAACTGGACAGACTACCTGGCACCTACCTGGGTACCGGAAAGGACAATGTCAAAAACAGCCCTGTTAAAGTCCTTTTTTACCAACAGCTGGGGGCAAGTGCCAAAATTGAGAGAGCTGTCACAGAGACTATTCAAGCAACAAGCTGACCCTGTCACACTCACAGAATCATACCATACATGCAACATTTCAGCCAGCACTAACATCAGATCTGGGCATGTCCCATGCCACTGATAGGACAGGCCCAGCCAAGTTGGCAGTACAATGGTACACAGTCAGGATGGAGTTGCTCTGGAGTCCTCAACATTGACTCCAGGCCTCATGAAGACTCAAGGCATCAGGTCAAACATAGCCAAGGAAACTCCCTATTAATGACAGAGTATCGCATCCCCTCTTTGATGACTGAATGTTCCTTCATGTTGAACATTACATATAGGAAGCACTGAGGGTAGCAAGGACAAAAAAATGTATCCTGGGTAGGGAACATTAGTGTCCATCTCCGAGAGTGGCTCAGCAGCCTCACAATGTCCAAGCTGGTCGAGTCCTAGGGAGAATTAGTTGCTAGACCAAGTCTGCAACAGGTGGTGAAAGGTCCAAAAAAACAGAAAAGCACAATCCTCATCAGTCTGTTGCAGATTAATCTATCCATTACAGGGTTGCAACCACCACGCAGTCTTATCTTCGTATTGAGGTATTCAACATCATGGTGTGTGACACTACACTGTGTTAAATGGGATAGATTTTAAACAGATCTCACAAATGAAGATTGGGCATCCATAGGGCACTGTGGGCCAGGAACAGCAGCAGAAATGTACTCCAATACAATGTGCAACCTCATGACCTGGCAAATTCTCCCACTCTACCATTAGCAACAAGCTAAGGGATCAACCCTGGTTCAATGAAAAGTGCAGGAGTAGCATCAGGCATACATAAAAAGGCGTCATTTGAAGTTACAACACAGGACTACTTGTGAGTCAATCAGAATGAGCAGCAATTGGTTGACAGGGCTAGCAATTCCACACCCAACAGATCAGATCTAAGCTCTGCAGTCCTGCCACATCCAGTCATGAATGACAGTGGATGTTAAAAAGCTCACTGGAGGAGAAGGCTCCACAAATATCCTCATTGTCAATGATGGGGGAGTCTGACACATAAGTAAAAAAGAGAAGGTTGAAGCATTTGCAACAATCTTTAGTTGGAAGTGCCAAATGGATTATCCATCACAACTTCATTCAGAGGTCCCCAGCATCAGACCTGCCAATCTTCAACCAATTATCACGATTTTCTGGGATAATGAGCTAGAAATCAAGCCATATCATTCCCAGAGTCAGCACAAATGCAAAAGATTTAGTCAAAAAATCCAATATCTTGAACTTATGAGATTGACAAACTCAGGTTCAAAAAAAAACACACTAGGTATTTGTGCTTAACTATGAAATATCTGTTTATTATTAACCAAAGAGAATTAGGAAATCTGAATTGTTAACATATAACACAATAACTTAAACTTTACTCTTGTTAAATATCCCCCTCTGTTTCACATACAAACAGTCACGCAAAGACAAGACATAGAATTTCAGGATGAAAAAGGGGAAAGAATAAATCAGAGAAGCACAGTTTTATAGCACCAATTTGGACTACAAGATTCAAAGAGTTGCTTTCTCTCTCCTCCATCACTTCCTTTTTAGTTATTTGCTGTGAACACAAGGTTGCTTGCGTACAAATAGTCTCTTTCATTCACTGATTCACTTCCATTCACAAATCCAAACTGACCAATTACCACCCCTACAGTCTCAATTATCAGTAAAATGATGGAAGGTGTAAGCAACAGCATCATCAATCAACACTTGTTTAGCAATAACTTGCTCACTGACACTTAGTTTGGGTTCTGCCAGGGCCACTCAGCTCCGGATCTCATCATAGCCATGGTTCAAACACAGACAAAAGAACTGAATCCCAGAGGTGAGGTAAGAGTGATAGTCCTTGACATCAAGCCTTCAGTTGACTGATTGTGGCATCAAGGAACCTTAGCAAAATTGCAATTAATAGGAATCAGGGAGCAAGCTCTCAGCTGGTTGGAGACATACTTTGCACACAGGAAGATGGTCATGGTTGTTCGAGGTCAGTCATCTCAACTCCAGGACATCTCTGCAGGAGTTCATCCGGGCAGTGTTCTAGGCCCAACCATCTTCAGCTGCTTTATCAGCGACCTTCCCTCTATCACAAGATCAGACTTGGGGATGTTCACCAATGATTGCACAATGTTCAGCGCCATTCATGGCTCCTCAGATACTGCAGCAGCCCCTACTGAACTGCAGCAAGACGTGGGAAATATCTAGACGTAGACTGAAAAGTGGCTAGTAACATTCACACCACACAAATGCCAGGCAATGACTATCTCCAATAAGTGACAATCTAACCATCATCCCTTGACATTCAATATTATAACTGCCATAAGATCCCCCCACTGTCAACGTCCTAGGGGTTGCCTTTGACAAGGAAATGAATTGAACTCACCCTAAAAAATACAGTGACTACAAATGTAGGACAGAGGCTAAGAATACAGTAGTGATTAGCTCACGTCCTGACTTCTCAAAGCCTGTCCACCATCTACAAGGCACAAGTCAGAGTGTGATGGAATACTCCCCACATGCCTGAACTCCACACAAGTTCGTTGGAAGTGTGGCTAATGGATGCAACCACAGAAGGGATTATCATCATTGTAGCAGCAATGCAACAAAGGTGCAGAGAAATTGAGGAGGGACAGATGCTCCAGCAAGCCTGCACCAACCTCTAGCAGCTGCTGAACAGCCTCCACATGAATACATTGCAGCTGAAGATTGTCTCAGAATGAAGTAGAGATACGGGAGGTCCAGCGTCTGTTGTCCCCGATGCTATTTCTTTCAGATGACTGTGGCACAATGTTGTCACAGACTGTGAGTGTGCCAGGACACTGTCACAGAACTGTGTAAGCTGCTGGAGCAGCAGCTGTGAACCTGAAGGAGTGGATGGCCATCCTATCCAGGGTGACAACTACGCTAGGTCTTCAAGCAACTGGGATCTACTCAGACCCTAGATGAGACCTCCCAACCCTCAAATGTGGCAAGGCATCTTATTTCTGTACATCCCATTGTGCAATTGGTGGCTGCATATTAATAAGGCAAGATTTGCCATTGTCAACGAGGTCAGCCTGGTGGACCTCATAGAATATGAGTTCCCTGATTAGGGTTGTTAACCGGGTCCAATCAAGGAGCCCTGGCTGACAGATATAAACAGGAGTGCCAGAGGTTCTGTTCATTCTGGGAGCTGGCTCTGATGGAGCTGGATCAGTGTCAAGTACTGCACACGTGCAAATAAAGGGTGACGAGATACCGATCTCTGTGGAGTTATTGCAAACAAGGGTGATAATATGTAATCGTCCCCATTAATATGCCTCTTGCTAGGGACCAGAAAGAGGCATATTAATGGAGACGATTACACATTATCACCCTAGTTTGCAATAACTCCACAGAGATCTCATTTTTAAGGATGATATCAGGGCGGTAGTGAGAGATGATATAGGTTCTACTGAACAAAAGTTGAATCCATTTGGGTGGAAATTAGGAACAGCAGGGAGAAGAAGTCACTGATAGGTGTAGTCTATAGGCCATCAAATAATGACATCGTGGTGGGGCGGGCAATAAACATAGAAATAGCTAATGCATGTAAAAATGGTACAGCAATTATCTTGGGGGATTTTAATCTACATATCGATTGGTCAAACCAAGTCGGTCATGGCAGCCTTGAGGAGGGGTTCATAGAATGCATCCGCGATAATTTCCTTGAACAATATGTAATGGAACCTACGAGGGAGCAAGCTATCCTAGATCTAGTCCTGTGTAATGAGACAGGAATAATTAATGATCTCACAGTTACGGATTCTCTTGGAAGGAGCGATCACGTATGGTCGAATTTAAAATACAGATGGAGCGTGAGAAGGTTAAATCCAATACCAATGTCCTGTGCTTATACAAAGGAGACTATGATGGGATGAGGGAGGAGCTAGCTAAGGTAGAATGGGAGCAAAAACTTTATGGTGGGTCAATTGAGGAACAGTGGAGGACTTTCAAGACGACTTTTTTACAGTGCTCAGCAGAAGTATATTCCAGTGATAAGGAAGAACTGTAGGAAAAGAGATAGTCAGCCATGGATGTCTAAGGAAATAAAGGAAAGTATCAGATTGAAAAAAAAACACATACAAAAAAGCAAAGAGTTGTGGGAAACTAGTAGACTGGGAAATCTTTAAAGGCCAACAGAAAGCCACAAAAAAAGTTATAAAGAAAAGTAAGATAGACTATGAGAGTAAACTAGCTCACAATATAAAAACAGGCAGCAAAAGTTTCTATAAATATGTAAGTCATAAAAGAGTGGTGAAGGTAAACATTGGTCCTTTAGAGGATGAGAAGGCCAATTTAATAACTGGGAATGAGGAAATAGCCGACGCATTAAACAGTTATTTTGTGTCGGTCTTCACAGTGGAAGACACAAATAACATGCCGAAAACTGATGGCAAGAAGGTTATAGCAGGTGAGGACCTAGAAACTATCATTATCACTAAAAAGGCAGTGCTGGGCAAGCTAATGGGGCTAAAGGTAGGCAAGTCTCCTGGCCCTGATGAGATGCATCCCAGGGTACTAAAAGAGATGATGGGGGAAATAGCAAATGCACGAGTAATTATTTACCAAAATTCACTGGACTCTGGGGTAGTTCCCGCAGATTGGAAAACAGCCAATGTGACGCCACTGTTTAAAAAAGGAAGTAGACAAAAAGCAGGTAACTATAGGCCAGTTAGCTTAACTTCGGTAGTGGGGAAAATGCTTGAATCTATCATTAAGGAAGAAATAGCAAGACATCTGGATATAAATTGACCCATTGGGAACACCCAGCATGGGTTCACGAAGGGTAGGTCATGTTTACCTAATTTGGTGGAATTCTTTGAGGACATTACTTGCATGGTGGACAATGGGGATCCTGTGGATGTGGTGTATCTGGATTTCCAGAAGGCATTTGACAAGGTGCCACACCAAAGGCTGCTACATAAGATAAAGTTGCACAGTATCACAGGTAATGTATTGGCATGGATAGAGGATTGGTTGACCAGTAGAAAGAAAAGAGTAGGGGTAAATGAGTGTTTTTCTGGTTGGCGGTCAGTGGCTAGTGGTGTGCCTCAGGGATCAGTGTTGGGACCGCAATTGTTTACAATTTACATAGATGATTTGGAGTTGGAGACTAAGTGTGGTGTGTCAAAATTTGCAGATGACACTAAGATGAGTGGTAGAGCAAAGTGTGCAGAAGACACTGAAAGTCTGCAGAGGGATATAGATAGTCTAAGTGAGTGGGCAAATGGAGTACAATGTTGATAAGTGTGAGGTCATCCATTTTGGTAGGAATAACAGCAAAATGGACTATGTTTTAAATGGCAAAAAATTGCAGCACGCTGCTGTGCAGAGGGACTTGGGTGTCCTTGTGCATGAATCGCTAAAAGTAGGATTGCAGGTGCAGCAGGTAATTGAAAAGGCAAATGGAATTTTGTCTGCCATTGCTAGCGGGATGGAGTTTAAAAACAGGGAGGCTATGCTGCAGCTGCATAGGGTGCTGGTGAGGCCACATCTGGAGTACTGTGCACAGTTTTGGTCTCCTTACTTGAGAAGGGATATACTAGCACTGGAGGGGGTGCAGAGGAGATTCACTCGGTTGATTCCAGAGTTGAGAGGGTTGGATTATGAGGAGAGACAGAGTAGCATGGGATTATACTCATTGAAATTCAGAAGAATGAGGGGAGATCTTATAGTAACATATAAGATTATGAAGGGAATAGATAAGGTGGAGGCAGGGAGGTTGTTTCCATTACCAGATGAAACTAGGACTAGGAGGCATAGCCTCAAAATAAAGGGAAGCAGATGTAGGACTGAGGTCAGGAGGAACTTCTTCACCCAAAGGGTTGTGAATCTGTGGAATTCCCTGCCCAGTGAAGCGGTTGAAGCTACCTCGCTGAATGTTTTTAAGGCAAGGCTAGATAAATTTTTGAACAGTAAAGGAATTAAGGGTTATGGTGAGCGGGCGGGTAAGTGGAGCTGAGTTTCAAAAAGATCAGCCATGATCTTATTAAATGGTGGGGTAGGCCCGAGGGGCCAGATGGCCAACTCCTGCTCCTAGTTCTTATGTTCTTATGTTCAATGTCAAGATAGGCTGGGTTCAACTTCTTTCACAATTATCACAAATTTCTCACTATGGCCCACATCCTTCAGGATTCCATCCGCAGGGTCCTAGCCAATCAATCAACATCACAAAAAAAAACAGATTATCTGATTGTTATCACATTGCTATTTATGGGCATATGCTGTACACAAATTAGCTATCACATTTCCTACAACAGTGTGTAGAATTCAAAGAAATGCATCATTTGACATAATGCACTTTTAGACATCTAGTGACTGTGGAAAACAGAAATATCAATGCGAGTCTTTGAGTTGACTCCTCAAAATGCATCAGTTAGGAGAATGTGCTTCAGCTCAATTCAACATGACCATGATACATCACAAATATTGGGTATTTCTCACAAATGAAGGCAAACGAGGCTACAGCAATTCAATCTTTCCTATAATAGACTCCCCTCTTTAACTAAACACTATCTCCTGGCTCTCAATGAATTTGTCTTCTAACCTTTTTCTGATGCTGGGCACAATCTACAGCTAAGACTACACATGGATTTTGAGAGTGGGGCACATAAAAAACAATTAACCATTACAAACAATCTGGGTTTTCTTTACACTTTGCCACATGATGGCTCGTCAAAAGCTAAACTAAGCTTTTAACTTTAAAGAAAAACTGTTGAAGTTGGGTGCATAATGTTATGTATTTCCATCTCATTACTTTCACTTACTGGTATCACGCCAAGAAATGATTTGTTACTAGGTATTAATATTCACAGTTTTCGTAAATTGTATGAGATAAAGATTGCTCATTTTTCCTTTCGATATTCTACTGGGATTTATCGCACACCTAAATGTAATGGAGCAATGGTATAGATTTGTTTTCAGTGCCTATTCACTGAACTGAATTATTAACCATTGACTATTTCTTTAACTCTTCTGAGAACAGCAATCAATTGTAATTATACACAGTGGTCTGATATGGAGAAATTTGCTAGAATTACTTGAGTGAAAGTACATATTTCACTTGTGTGATTATAATCTGATAGTCTACACATTTTCAGTGTACTGTAAACAAAAGCAGGTCAAGATAGGGTTCTCAAACACTTGGCTAAATGGTCTGAATGTCTACTATAAATTTTAGAGTTAAATTCTGAGAATTTCCATGGCATAAGAAAATTTGATCCTGTTCTATAAACTTGGCAGAATCAGCCAGAAAACTGCATAACTGATTATTATGTGTCATTGACATCTGAGGCTGAATTTTAAATCTGAGGTCAGGGACCAAAATGCCAATAATTTCTGGGTCTAACATCGCTCAACAATTGCCTTGTTTACCTGATATGTTTTTCAAATGTAAATCTCTGATTGGGCTGGAGGTGATATGGGCACCCAATTAATGGCACTGAGCACTATATGGAGCTGCCTACATACCAGTAAAGGATCAGCAGTCTTTATGAAGCCTTGCAGCATCAGCAGATTTACTAGTACCAAAGTCATCAAAGGTCAAACGAAAGGTAAAGCATTCAAATTGGCACAAGATTCTTAAAATGTTTTAAAATTAACATTTCGACATTTGCTCAGTTAGAAACTACTAACCACACATTAACAGTCACTTGATAATGCAGAAGTTGAGTGTTACTGATGACAGAACCAGGCTGCTGAAGCTTTTCAGTTTGCACTTAGAGCCATTGAACTATAGAAATGATACAGCAGAGAAGACAGCCATTTGGTCCATCTTGGCATGCTGACTCAAAGACACCCAGATACCATTTCTAATCCCATCTTCCTGCACATGGCCCATAACCTTGCAGCTTACAGCACTTAAGGTACAGATCCTGGTACTTTTTAAAAGAGTTTAGGATATCGTCTGCAAATTTCCCAATTGTGCCCCCCACCCCACATTCAGGTCTAAATTGTCAATGCATAAAACAAACAGTTGGGTCCCAACAATGAGCTCTGTGGAACACCATTTAAAATTGCTTTCCATTCGCAAGGGCAGCCATCAATCATTACTCTTTGTTTCCTGTTACTAAGATAACTTTGGATCCAATTCAACATTTTACCCTACAGCCCATGGGCTTTTAGTTTTTTGACCAGTCTTCGATGTAGGACTTTGACAAATACTTCACTGAAATCCTTGTAGACAACAATGACTGTATTACCCTCATCAATCCTCCTGTTCACTTCCTCAAAGAATTCAGTCAAATTTGTAAGTCATGACCTTCCCTTAATAAAGCCATGCTGACTATCCCTGAGTAGTCCATGACTCTAAGTGATAGTTTATCCAGTCTCTCAGGATTTCCCACCCATGGACTCCATTTACACTTCTCGTTGTTGCGGAAAGGCTGCCAATATCATCAAAGACCCTTCCCACCCCAGCAATGCTCTCTTCCAACCTCTTCCTTCAGGCTGAATGGACGTCTGTACCTTCAAATAATGTTGATCTTGTTAATATTGATCTTGCTTTGCACACCTCCTGTGCAGCCATAACCTTGTACTGCCTCACTCTGTCTGAGCACCCTGTGATCTGTATGTCCTTGTTTGCTATGATCTGCCTGTATTGCTCACAAAACAAAGTTTTTCACTGTACTTAGGCACATGTGACTACAATAAATCAAATCAAATCAAATTTGATTCTAACAATTTGCCCACTTTATCAGGGCAAGCTCAAGAGTGCCAAAGTTCAAAGGGAGCACCAATTTATATTGCATGAGAAAAGGGTACAAATTCGTTGGCAAGTCGGCTCTGATTGAGCAAGGTGTTGCCATCAGGCAAGTATTGTCCTCTATATTTTGTTTAATTTAAGAAGCTTTCAAGTACCTGAACATTTTTTTTCCCCTAGAAAGGACAAGTCACTGCTAAGATCCCAGCTAATGTTGCTACTGGACAAGTGATCCTTGCCATCCCTGGTCTTAAAACAATTCTTATTTCCATCCACAAAGTTTTAAAAAAAGATGAAAAAGATACAATCTTTACATTCTATGTAACATTGTTTTGAAGATTTCAAGATCTAGAGAAATTCTTTCCCTATTAAATCCATAGGTTTGACTTAACTGATCTGCCTCAGTTCCAGTTCTGTAAGCTGTGAGGCCCTCTCCCTTGACCACTCAGACAACAGAGAACTTATGTCTTCTCAGGCTTTTAACAATTTGCAGGGATTTAACCAAACACTCCTTGTCTGGAAGTTTCACAAAGGACACTCTGTCATGGAAGTACCTTTTTTCCTTAACTACTCTTGTCCAATCTCCTTTTTCCAGGCAAGACTATACTTGTTATTGATCGTAATCAAATCTCTGCAGAACTGCCCAAAAGCTTTTGAACTACTTCAACTAGAACTTCTCAGTTAAACAAGTCACTCTTTAATCCAATTCTGTATCATGGGATTTCTTTGTTATCTCCATCTATACCTCCAATTAATATTTCACCCTTTATTAACCCCTCAGGAAGACAGTAGTATTATCAGCCAGTAACAGACTTACTCCTGAGTCTCTCAAAATCTTTCTGGGTTTACGTTTTGATTTGAAGTGTAAGGAAATATTTCTCCTTTGGGATAAAACATTCAGAATCATTTCTTTGCCAACACTTGGACAAGAATGATCATGGCTGAGCTGAGTTATTTCACCCTTCTAAGTAAACTCTAAAGAAAAGGTTTTTTATGCATCTCCTAACCTACCTTCAGCATAGAAACAACTTTTTCCTAGCTACTGTCAGCTCTGAAGAAGAGTCACTAGATCCAAATTTCTCTCCACAGATGCTGCCAGACCTGCTGAGTTTTTCCAGCAATTTCTCTTTCAGCACCTGTGACAATGTAGCACAAACCAGCAATGCACTGATTTCAAAACTGCGATATACCTCAAACTCATTGCATTTGTGTTTCATCAGAAGAACCCCAAATATGCATTAAGTTGTTCCTGGAGAACAGTTATCTACATTGTGTGGAGTCAAATAACATGTATAAGTATGTTTATTAGATGCAGAGAATAATGGATTCGAGGAACTAAAGAATGTAACCAATTGGGAAGTTCAGCTGATATTACAAACTTCAGACAATGAAGTGGAGTCATTACTTGAATTTTGGGATGGGATTGCGTCCATGAAATTGCTGTTGTGTTTTTTTTCTGTCAACAAATATATATTTAAATTTTATTAAATTTAGGTTCAGTGCTGAGACAAACTCCATGTCCACGCAACTATGTTGTTCACTCTGAGCTGTTCATTTGCAAACATTAGCAAGAAATAACCCAAAACTAGGGACTGAGTAGATGAATCAATGAATATTTTACAAGTGTGATAACAAGCATCATCAAATTAAATGGTATTCAACATTATATTTTAACAGAACATCAATTTGAATTTCAACAGATGCAGTGTATTTTTTCCCCAAATTCTAAGAGCCTTTTGGTCCCAAAGGGTACAATCAACTGTCCACAAAATGTTCACTGTCTGGTTCTGGTCACTGTAGTTTATGTCACATATGTCATTACTTCTGATTGAAGGGTATCTCTTCTTTTGTGGCTCATGTAAATTCTTGGTCTCACTTCAAAGGCAGCATACAACAACATGAGCTATGCTAAATACACTGTATGCTTGCAATTTAAAGTGCCTAACATCACAGGCAAGTGACAGTCTGGCACATTTGTATAATATTATACTATTGGATATTGCCTCCTGAGTAACATTCAAAGTCTTGATAGCAGTGCGATGTACAAGCATTTGAATTACATTATAAGTGGAAACATATTAACACTGTTCCAAGATCATCTTTAGTTTTTTTGTGTGTGTGCTATTGAAACAGAAACTGACAGATATGGGCCAGGAGCAGGCAGATGGGACTGGTTTAGTTTGGGATTATGTTCGGCATGGACTGGTTGGACCGAAGGGTCTGTTGCTGTGCTATATGACTCTATGACTATGACTCTATGAAGTGCTGAGGCTGCAAACTTTGTTAAAATAGTATGGATGGTTCTTTCATGAAATCAATTCAAATGTGTCAAATTGATTTTTTAAAATTTCCCTTCTCTACCATAGCATATAATATTTGATAAATGATATAGGTAAAAGATAAATCAATGAACAAAATTAAACTTAAACAAAAACTGATCAGTTAAAAATACAATTGATTTTTTTTTACTGAACATGGTTCTTAGTGTCATTTCACAGACTTCAGCTTTTCAATATGCAATGTGTGGTTGCATACAGACTGATTGGCTATCACTTTTGAGTTATATGCATATTTATTTCTAAAAATATTTAACATAATGAAGTATATTTCTAGTTATAGAACTCAAGCCTTACAATAATGTGTACACACCCCAGGAAATCAGTGGTGGAGAAGATATAGGAGCTAAACTAAGAAGCATGTGAATCAGCGATCTTGGTAACAGAGTGGAAGTAAGAAGGATTATCAATAATGTTAATGATATATAAGGTTGGTTCAATCTTAGCTCTGGATCAGAAGAGTTTAATTCCAACCCTGTTTTCATGGTTCAAAGGACATAATCCCTGCTGAAATTTCAGTTCATTACTGAGACAGTGTTAGGTTATCAGGGCTTCCATCATTTGAATGGAAAATCGAACTTTTTCCAGAAGTTCAAGTGGTATAGATTCCAACAAGAGAAGAAAATCTCCCAACATCCCAAACAACATTATTCCATCAGCCAAGCCATCCAAGAATGCATTATTGAGTTGGTATTTATCTTATTGCTATTTTGAGAATGATGTTGCACACAGTGCCCACCTACATCACAGAATTTAAAAATTGCTACTGTGCAAAAGGAGCCCGTTTGGCTCACTGTGTCAACACAGTAGAAGCATTAAAGTGCAACTAAATCTACGATAGTTAGGTATTTTGTGATAACTTCCAAAAATACCAAAATTAAACTTCATTGATAAAATCCGGAAATCTACATTCCAAAACATTTCAAATTGGACATGATGGAAAGTGCAGTAAAATTCAACTTTCTCTATAAAGCATGTTCCATCCGGAGGTTCCTTAATGTAGTTGCAATACAGGTCACACTGACCTTTAATACAATTAAGAGCAAGCACACAGGCGGAGGCGCTCTGCATAGTTTTCAACCCTTTGGTGCTCTATGACAGTCAGGCCTTAGACTACACCTTTCTTTATTGCGCTTTAGTGGTGGCTGCCCACACTTTAGGACAACCCTCAAAACATTGTTCTGAACCTTGGCATATGTGATTCTGTATCGCTTCATTTTGAAAAACTCATTGGACTTATTTTCACTGAGTTGATGATCCTCCAGCAGTAGGTGGTGTTTTTCTTGGTGTGTATCCCTGGGAACAGCCCATACAGCTTAGAGACCTGCACTGCAAAGTTGTTGGGCTTGGAGCTTGACAAGAACCGCTACGTCCCTTTCCAGGCCTTCTTTGCAAAGGTGCCACCCAAATGAAAGTGATTAACAGTAGGGGAGGTGATGGCCTGGTGATATTATCGCTGGATTACTAATCAAGAGACTCACATAATGTTCAGGGGACTTGGGTGTAAATCCTGCCATAGCAGATCGTGGAACTTGAATTCAATAAAAAATCTGGATTTAAAATTCTAATGATGACCATGAATCCATTGCCAATTGTCAGGATAAACCCATCTGGTTCACTAATATCCTCCAGGGAAGCAAACTGCCATGGGAAATGTGGAGTTACAGGGATAAGGGGGTGGGTCCTGGATTGGATCCTCTTTAGAGAGTTGGTGTGGATTCAATGGGCCAAATGGCCTGCTTCCACCTGTACGGATTCTAATTATATTTGTGACTTGATAAATAATTATATCATAAACTTAAGTTTAGTTTAAAAGAATTGAAGGAGAGCTTTTTTTTACAGAAAGGATTAAGATTTAAAAGTTCCTATCCAAAGAAGAGGTGAAAGTAGAATTCTTAACAGCTTGCAAAATGAAAGGGAATAAATATTTTGAAAGAACTCGTCCTTTAATGTTTCATTCATTGTATTTAACTGAATATGTTTTACCTAGTTAGTTCTAAATATATGCAATTTACAGTATAAACTGAAGTCTTCTCATTTCTATGTCAATCTTTCATACTTGGAATCATGTGTATGACACTCAATACTGGTATTATCTATCAATGTAAATCAAGCTGAAATTAATATGTTATTTTGAATTATTGTGTATTTCACTACAATTCACAATTTATTTGGAGAGTTTATTTTTATTCTCTTGTGGGATGTGGGCATTTCTGGCTGGACCACCATTTATTGCCCGTCCCTAGTTGTCCTTGAGAAGGTGGTGGTGAGCTGCCTTCTTGAACCACTGCAGTCCATGTGCTGTAGACAGACCCACAAATGCTTTTAGAGAGTGAGTTCCAGGATTTCAAATGTAATGCACAAACATTTTTAAAATGGGATACAAGATTTAAGTTATCATGTTACAAGAAGAAGCACAGCTGGTTATCTCAGTAAAATACATCCAACTTTTAACGTAAATCTTGGTCCTTGTAAATTGCTTCCATGATGTGATTTAACTGTAATTAATTTATACTATAAGTTACAGTGACCTCTAGTGTTAACATATTAAAAAATATACAGTCAAATGATTTAAAGCAACCACTAAATTAGGATTTTTATACTTTAAGAAGTGATTTGGCAAGATCTGTATTCCCGTTTAATGGTATTGAACGATGGGAGGTTTGTACGTGTCCTCTAAATCAATTGGAAATATGTTTGGTCCTTCTGTTCTAAAATTTAATGTGTAAGGGGCTCTGTTCCTCTTAAAACCGTCTTGTAGTGGTATCTTACTACTCCTTTCCAAGTTACACACAATCCTGACCTTGAACTCGATTATGCCTCCTTCAGTGTCACTGAGTTGACAATCCAGGATCTTGGCCTCTAGCAACATCATGGACGTATCTGCAGCTCACTGCCTGCATCCTCAGGGGCAATTAAAGATGGACAAATAATGCTGGCAAAGCCAGCAACCTCCACAGCCCATGAATGAATAAACAAGAAAAACTTAAATACTTAAAAAACAGTAAAATTCTACTCATATTTCGTGGAATTAAACTGAACAGACTGAAAATATGTCTTGCCCTTTTCAATGTAAATACTCTGTTAACATTGCGGTAAATATTAATTTTTGCCAAACAACCTCTTTGGCATTAAAAATAGTACAGTTGTATTCCATCAGGTGTTAATTGCTGTTGGAGATATTGTAAAAAATTACTGAACTTATCTGACTGTCAATGTTTTTTCTTTCTCCTAATTCAACCTTTTCCTTTATCTAATTTTCTACATCAGATTTTGAAAATTAAATCTTCTAAGTGACCTAACCTTGCTCAGACTTTGTATTGTTCAATAAAGAAACATCAAGCTGATTTCTAAAGGAAATACACAGTTTCTTGACCTGTTCACACAGGTCCCAGATGCTCTGGAGAGGATGTTGCACTTTTAAGATGTTTGGGTGACAGTAGTTTCCAATGCAAAAGTTTATAGAAAGTATATGAGCAAGTGTAATTTCTATTTATTATATCCATCTATCTAAACAGCCATTTCCACCAGCTTTTTGCATTCTCTGCTGACCTTGCCGCAAGGTTATTGTCAATGATCACTCATTAACAAGTATGATTGTCCAGCTAGGAAATTCTGTGTCACTAGTCATGGTTAAAGGGTGACCTTATAGAGGTTTATAAAATCATGAGGAGTATGGATAGGGTGAATAGCCAAGGTCTTTTTCCCAGGGTAATGGAGTCCAAACTAGAAGGCATAGGTTTAAAAGTTAGAGAGGAAAGATTTAAAATGGACGTAAGGGGCAACTTTTTCACACAGAGCGTGGTGCGTGTGTGGGAAGTGCCTTACTTCCATGCTGTGCTCCACTCATCAGGAGACAATCATTAAATTATTAGTTCAGAGATCCATGTAATGTTCTGGGGATCTGGATTCAAATCCTGCCCTGGCAGACGGAA
This sequence comes from Rhincodon typus, assembly GCF_021869965.1. Classification (NCBI taxonomy): domain Eukaryota; kingdom Metazoa; phylum Chordata; class Chondrichthyes; order Orectolobiformes; family Rhincodontidae; genus Rhincodon; species Rhincodon typus. The sequence goes on along the minus strand of NC_063352.1, from coordinate 43,127,170 downwards.
TTTGAATTTGATAAATACCTGGAAGTAAGAGTCTAATGATGACCATGAAGCTGTTGCCGATTGATGGGGAAATACCTGCCTGGTTCACTAATTTCCTTTGGAGAAGGAAATCTGCCATCCATACCTGGTCTGGCCTATAGGTGACTCCAGACCCAGAGAAAAGTGGTTAAGTCTTAAATGTCCGCTGGCAATAAATGCCCACATTCCGTGAATGAGTTTTAAAAAATAGTGTTACAATTGGTCGCTGGGTAAGGACCTTTGACCTTCATCCTTCACCGTAGGCATCCCGCTTCACCTAGGACATAGCACTGACCCAAACTGCAATTTGGGTCCAGAATGGTTTTGTGTTGTGGCCTTCTATACTGGTCAACAGGAAAAGGACTGCCTTCCTCTCCACCAGGCCATCCACCAGGACCTCCAGGTCCCTGGATGTGAAGCAGAGAGTGAGTGCATTGCTATTGGCCGTGTCCTCAATGGCGATGGGCAGCACAATGTGAGGGCCCGTTCCTGGCTTGCAGCACCTGGAGTGGTGTGAAGTTGGGCTATGAATGTTATGAACACCAGAAGATCACAGCTGTGATGATCATTTCAGCATTTCAGCCACAGCCCATTAGTCCTGGACACAGAATTAATAAGGCAAAGCGTAAGAAACGAAATGAAGATGCAGGAATTGCATGACAAGCCGAAGGCATGACAGACAGGTGCCCTGAATCGAATTCAACAAAGAAAATGACAAAATTCCACCCTGGATTTTGGTTTGAAGAAAAGGCTAACTGGGCAGCCTTAGCTTACTCTGTGTGCTTCTGTGCTCAATAATATTTGGCACTTATGCAGCAATTTCTGAAATGTAGCACTCATTGAAGAGATGGAGTTTCATTTGAAGTTTCACTGAAATTTCGGCCAAACGTCACGATAAACTGCAGTAGAATAACAAGCAAAAGCAACAATCTGTGACAACGTGGCAACCGTTGGGGCTTACTGTAGACAAGGGAGAGGAGTTCAGTGATTTGAAGCCACAATTTGATCGAGAATCTATACCCTGGATGGCTTATTATTATTTCAAGCTGAGATTTAAGATGACATTTTGTGAAGATTATCCATATATGAAGTCACTGCAGACCTGAAACGAAACATGTGGCTTGGAACCTTTGAAGTCAGATTGGTCATAAGGTTTCCTTGACTAAGTCAATGACATCATAGCTGTCTACCAGCAGGAGCTCATTATCATCTTGATATATGTGGAAAAAGTTAAAAAGAAAACAGCAGAAGTAGTCAAAACCAGAATTGATGATGTACGCTTTGAAGAATTTTTTACAAGAAGTGACATTATTTACAGAAAATATTAAATTAAATAAACCACAAGGTTTGTATTTGGAAAATAGCCATTTGATTTTCAAAGGTTTTTTTTTCAATTTCCTACTTTTTGTTTTGTTGGTAGAATATCTACATCTACACCACCAATCACAAATTATTATAAAGTAGATTTAGAATGACTGGATTTCTGTGAGGAAATTCCCCTCACAAGTGCCATAAATCCCGGTAACAGGCAGGTTGGTGCCCAAATGGAAATCAATCCCATTGAGTTTCCTGAAAATCGCCATTGCAGGGTTGTCACCAGTTTTCCAGCCATTGGAAATGGTCCTCTCATTGACCATTATCTAATCTGCTGCTTCAGCACATTACTGAAGGACTGTTGCCTTATCAGAGATTCAGTCTTTTGGTTGAGAGGGTAGAAATTGGTCATTGTTATGTCAGTTTTCCACATCAAAAACAAAGATAAAAATTCCCGATTTTGTGGGGCTGTGCACTTTGCTGACATCAAGGTAGGGATTCACTGATTGAGATATTTTAAAGTTCAATTAACTGGAATTTTTGAACTTTATCAGCACAATACTGGGACCTATTAGACAATAAGACATAGGCTCAAAGTAGCCCAGTTAGCGCATTGAGTCTGCTTCCAGCTTTCAATGAGATCATGGCTGACCTGATAATTCTCAACTCCTGCTTTTCCCGCATAACCTTTGATTCCCCTCCTGAGTAAAAATCTGTTTGTCTCAGCCTTGAATATAGGTACTGACCCAGGGTCCACAGCTGTCCGTGGTAAATAATTCCACAAATTTATGTCCTTCTGAGAGAAGAAATTCCTCCTCATCTCTGTCTTAAATGTGTGATCCCTTATTCTGAGATTATGCCCTCTGGTCCTAGACTCTCCAACAAGGGGAAACAACTTCCCAGTATCTATCCTGTCAAGTCCCAGCAGCCTCCTTCCTGGTAAAGGAACGGCACAGCAAGTAAGTGTGATGTACATGCTGGTTCTCCAATGCTGGGATAAAGGGCAACACTGGTAAAGAACAAGCTGAAGACTGAGAGGAACATGGAAGTTCGAGTATGCCTGTGATTACCAATACCTTGGAATCATTGGCCCAGGACCGTTCAAAGTGGAGGAGGAGCATCCGGGAAGGCATCAAGCACCTCGAGACTTGCTGTCGGGAAAAAATGAAAACCAAGCAAAAACGGCGAAAGGAGCGCGTTGCCACACCAAAGTTCCACCCACCCCTTTTCGTGACCACCAACAAGGGGCCACCTATGATGATAATAACGTTGCCTTCCATAGACATAGAAATCGTAAATGCACACAGGAAATGGAAAATGGCTGCAAAGACACCTAGAGTGAGCAGAGTAAGTGCTTTATTTTTCTGAGCTAACAAGGTGTAGATCTGGATGAACACAGCAGGCCAAGCAGCATCAGAGGAGCAGGAAAGCTGACATTTCGGGCCTAGACTCTTCTTCAGACCCTTTTTCTCTTGTACAGCTCCTCTTGTACAGCCCTTCAAAGGGCAATTGCATTAATCAGGCACTTGCACAGTGCAGGTTGAAAACATTTGTAACCATAGTACCATGCATGTGAAATGCAAGCAGTGTCCAACTGTGTGGGATGCAAATCCTGGTCACACGCATCGACCATGTCATTGGTCATTGCAAATTGAAGATCATCATCTCTGTGAAGTGGAAATAAACATCACAGGCAACCTTAATGAAGGCACCAGCATGAACAATGCATAAGAACAATCCAAGATCTTAAGACTATGTTAAATTGTCACTAGTGAGAGATGCAAATGCTGACTGTTCATATCACTAAGGACCTGTTCTGCTTCTGATATTCCCTACACAGATTCATTAGAACCGTAACAGCAGACTACACAGCCTCAGCACAGGTAAACCGAATAATAAAGGTACACAGAAACTGAGGAGGAACAGTTGCAGTAGCTTTCTCCAGCAGCTGCCAAACAGTCTACATGTGAAGAATTCACAGCTGATGGTCACCTCAGCGTGTCCAGAAGATTTGATTTGATTTATTATTTTCACATGTACCTAGGTACGATGGAAAGTTTTGTTTTGCCAGTAGTACAAGCAGAACATACTAAACAAAGTACATAAGGGTAATAGAACAGAGCAAGGAATACAATGTCACAGCTGCAGAGAAGGTACACAAAGAGCAACATCAACATTAAATTTAAAATTTCAGAAGTCCATTCAGAAATCTAATAACAAGACGGGAAGAAGCTGTTCTTGATTCTATTAGTACATGTATTAAAGTTTTTGTTTCTTCTGTCTGATGGAAGAGGTTGGAAAAGGTTAACCAGGGTGGGAGGAGTCTTTGATTATGTTGGGTGCTTTCCCAAGACAGCAGGAAGTTATGGATGGAGTTAACGGATGGAAGGTTGTAGTCACGACCAGACTCACAAATCTCCCTACCATACATCAAGGACATTTCAGAGATGACCACAAGACTACTCATACCCTAGATATCAGAGTAGCCCACAAACCGACAACCACCCTACGACAGCTATTGACAAATGTAAAGGATCCCATACCCAAAACCAGCAAAACTGGGGTAATATACAAAATACCATGCAAGGACTGTGAGAAACACTACGTAGGCCAAACCAGAGGAAAATCGAGTATACAGATACATGAACACCAACTAGCCACCAAGAGACACGACCAATTCTCACTTGTCTCACTACACACGGGCAACAAGGGACATGAATTCAACTGGGACAACATGTCAATAATCGCACAAGCCAAACAGAGACACGCCAGGGAATTCCTGGAGGCCTGGTAACATCAACAAACACGTTGAATTAGACCCTGTGTACAAACCACTGAGAAACTAACCAGAAGTAATACCAACCACCCCAGCAAACCGAGGCATATAAGTAACAAGCGGGATAGAACATCAATGCTTCACCAGAGGCGCACTGACAATGTTATCTAGCAGGGTGACAAAATATTTGCAACCAAACCCACTGGCTTGGTCTACAACCTCATCCACAACGCAAATTACAAATCTTCTCAAAAACTTTGAATGTTGGTTTGCATGTGGAGGTACAGCAGATCCAGAATCTATCATCCTCAATTTCATTTCCTCCAAATGAGCAAGGGAAGTGTCATCACAGTTTGCAGATATCCCAAGGTGCTATCACAGAACTACGCCAACTGCTTGAATGGTACCTGCTACATGAAGGAATCAGTGGCCATCATTTTGCAATGGCTGTTAAGATGATGGCTATGTTAAATGTTTTACTCCAGTAACTGTTTCCAAGTAGCTACTGGGGAACTGTGTAGGATATCCTAGTCTTCAAAAACATGTATAAAGGCCGTTACCAATGCAATTTCCGCCAGATCACACCACTTCATCTCGTTTACCAAGGATGAGGTCAGTGCTGCAGCCTGGGCAGTAGGCTTTGGCAACATAGTTGGATTTTCCAGACGGGCTATTAACTGCACATATGCCACAATGCGTGAGCCATATGAAAACACCCTAACTTCATCAATAGAAACGGATCCATTGCATCAAAGTGCACGTGATCTGTAATCATATCTACCACATCTTAAAGATCTACACAAGACATCCTGTGAGCTTCCATAATGCATATAATCTGTGAGAACTCCCAAGGGTTGGATGCCTTGCAGAGAATGGTTACTGGGAGACAAGGGCCACCATGGCTGATGATTCTGTTATGTAACCCCCTGACTGAGGCTGAATGTGGATACATGGTAGAGCAGGCAATTAGCCCGCTGAAGGTGACATTCCAATGCTTGGATTGATCTGGGATGACAACTTGTAGCGCACGCCAGATAATGTGTGCTGCATAATCAGAGCATGACGTGCTCTGCAGATCTGGAGAAGGCAAACAGAGGTTGTGATGGACACTGAAAAGCTGAGAGAGCAGCAGCAGTCTTCACAGGAGGTACATGAGGACATTGATCAGGAGGAATATCACCTTCTGTATGCTGGAGCAGTGCAAAGATAGATGCAACAGGCCAGGCAGGACTTAAATGACATTCATTCCTATAGACATGAGCTGGGTGCGTTGGTGACTCATTGACTATAACTTTGTTGCTGCTCTGAAGAGAAGCAGTCCTTGTCTGTTCCCAGAGGCTTGTCTGTTTTTTTTGTTTACTTTTGCTGCTGCTGAAGAAAGGTGAATGTTTTGAACTGTTTGAAGGTTTTCCTGTATGTGCATTCGGCCCTTGAAATCAAACAGGAACACAAGGGCTCTCAAAAGTCATCAAACCTATCAACAACTGTCAAAATGGACATTTCTTTCGATAGCAGTGCTTTTCTCAATAGAGTGTAATCTACCTTATGGAACTTTAAACTAATTGAACTTTGTATTTTTCTCCTATGTGTTTGGGTATTAGTGGATATGTGTTTGGGTATTAGTGGATACTAAGTGAATTGCCTTGTTAGGTGAAAAGGGAGAAAGTGGAACTATGAGTTGACAGGAACTGGCATTAAGTGGCATAGGAAGAACAAGGGGCCATGGGCTCACATGGATGTCTCATGGGCCGTGTGTGGGGGTGAGGGGCTTAAGGGGCCATGGGGATAGGTAAGCATGGCTTGGTGTGAAAGGCTCATGGGAAGTGCTTGGGGATGGTGGGGGAGTGGAGTTTATTTATTTGTGGGATGTGGGTGTTGCTGCCTGGCCAACATTTATTGCCTGTCCCTAGTTGCCCTTGAGAAGCTGCTAGTGAGCTGCCTACTTGAACCGCCGCAATCCACCTGCTATGGGTTGACCCATAATGTCATTAGGGAGGGAATTCTAGGATATTGACTCAGCGACAATGAAGGAATGGCAATACGTTTCCAAGTCAGGATGGTGAGTGGCTTGGCGGGGAACTTGAGGATGGTGATGTTTCCATGTATCTGCCACCCTTGTCCTTCTAGATGGAACTGGTCATGGGTTTGGAAGGTGCTGTCCCAGGATCTCTCATGAATTTCTGCAGTGCATCTCGTAGATAATACATGCCTGCTGCTGCTGAGGGTGGAGGGAGTGAAGATTAGTGGATGCGGTGCCAATCAATTGGGCTGCATTGCCCTGGATGGTGTCAAGCTTCTTGAGTGTTGTTGGAACTCACCCAGCCAGGCAAGTGGGGAATATTCCATCGCACTCTTGACTTGTGCCTTGTAGATGGTTGAGGGTTTGGGGATTAATGCATTGTGTTTGATAATCTCATTTTAATTTTTGTCCACTGTGCTGAAGGCAGGCTTTCCATTCAGTCTATCTCAGAACCCAGCAGCTTCTCCTTTCTACCCAGGTCACCTGGCCGAACTCCCACCTGTCCTCACCCCCCATTTAAGACTGGAAATAGGCAGTTGCAGGTCTTTTTTATGTCCTGGTCCATACAGTAGGAAATGCATTTGCACACCAGACACGAGAATGAAAATCTGGGCTCAAAAATCATTGTCCATTCTGAATATTTTCTGAGAAATTGGGATAAGGTATAAGACATAAAAACAGAGTGATAGAGAAACTCAGCAGATCTGGCAACATCTCTGAAGTGAGTAACATAGTTAATATTTTCACTCCGGTATCTGCAGCCTTTTATTTTTATTTGATGTATGCCAGGTCACCACCCGGCTTCCGCAATTATGACAAGCAGTTGATTGAAGAAGGATGACTATACTTGAAGTAAGTGAAAATATTTAAATTAGAACCTTTTACTAGCATTATCCTCAAGTCCACATTATTAGGAAACAATGCCCAGTTTAATTAGGTAACGGACCAAAAGTAAGATCGCTTTTGTAATTTTAAGGTAAATTAAGGTCATTATTTGGACTTTGTGTATTTCTTTCTCTCGTATTTTAGCACAGGTCTACATCTGATCTATAGCTTATGGTGTGATGAGCTGGAAATTTGAGACCTATGAGGACATTGTCATGCAGGGGGAATTAGAATCAATGCCTAATATTTTGGGCATAGTTTACAGTATTCAGCATCTGCATGTCCTTTAAAGAGGCATTTTGTGTCAATATTTCATTTGCTTTCCTCATTTTTAGTTTAGCCTTTCGTTCTTGACAGTGAAACACGAGCCACCCTAAGTCAAAGACAGCTTCCTTTGTGCCTTCCCTATTTAAGAAAGAGTTCATTTCTTCCCATATGAACCAATCTGAAACAAAAGACAGAATTTTACTTGATGTGGATTTAACAATAGTTGATTAGTGTTTGAGGAGGGGTTTGTAGGATCAGGTATCCTATTGTGGACATTACATCTGTTTCATCAAATCTGCTCCTCAATGTTTGTCATCAAATGTGAGGTCTTCAGTCAATTCTACTCACTTCACAAATAGATCAGATAACATTCTTGCCTAAAAAAATAGTGAAAATACTCAATCACTACTTCAATTTTGCAGTCAAAATGTTTAATTAGAAAGAATGATAGACATTAGACAATGGCTGAATCTATCATTAAAGCCTCAATAATTGATAAGGCATGAAATGATCTTACTGGGATGATAAAAGCAGCAATGTCTTTGAAAGACAGGGCTCCTGTAATACTGCATTACAGTAATGATAGCTTTGTGAAAAATAAAATAGTCGCTAAAGAATTCTGTCTTTTGTTTCAGATTCGCTAAACAATGAGTGAAAGAGCTAATGATAGCTACTGAAAATGAACAACAATTCCTGGAATATACTAGAAAAAGGGCAACATTTTAAAATGCTTATAATTTTGTTTATTTGTCAATGCTACATCCAGACACTGGGAGAGATCCCTAATTTGTTACAAATCCAGATGGGGTACCCAAAACTGTTAAACTCCCAGGTGATATAGGATGACTAGTTACCCTTAGAGTCAGAGAGTCATAGAGGTGTACAGCATGGAAACAGCCCCTTCGGTCCAACTCGTTCATGCCGACCAGATATCCTAAATTAATCTAGTCCCATTTGCCAGCATTTGGCTCATATCCCCCTAAACCCTTCCTATTCATGTACCAATCAAGATGCCATTTAAACATTGCAACTGTACCAGCCTCCGCTACTTCCTCTGGCAGCTCATTCCATACATGCACCACCCTCTGCATGAAAAAGCTTTCCCTTAGGTCTCTTTAATAACTTTCCCCTCTCACCTTAAACCTATGCCCTTCAGTTTTGGACTCCCCTACCCTGAGCTATTCACCCTACCCATGCCCCTCCTGATTTTATAAACCTCTACAAGGTCACCCCTCAACCTCCAACACTCCAAACAAAATAGCCCCAGCTTATTCAGCCTCTCCTTCCAGTTCCAGTCCCTCCAACCCCAGCAACATCCTTGTAAATATCTTCTGAACCCTTTCAGGTTTCACAGCATATTTCCTACAGCAGAGCGACCAGAATTAAACACAGTATTCCAAAAGTGGCCGAACCAATGTCCTGTACAGCCGCAACATGACATCTCAATCCTTATACTCAGTGCACTGACCAATAAAGGCTAGTGTACCAAACAGCTTCTTCACTATCCTGTCCACCTCTGATTCCACCCTCAAGGAACTATGAACCTGCACTCCAAGGTATCTTTGTTCAGCAATTCTCCCAAGGACCCTAACATTAAGTGGATAAATCCTGCCCTGACTTGCCTTACCAAAATGCAACACTATTTTTCACTGGCCCCCTTAGATGGTACTTCATAAAACACAGATCTCTTCACTTGTGGAAATCTTTCACTCCCAAAAGAAGTAATTTAAAGAGCCAATTTAACCATGCTTTCTTGAGTTAACAAAGAGTGAGTTTACTCATTGCTACACACAAGAAGAATTAGTCATGCAACACACATTCATACAGATTAGAAGTAAAAGGTAAGTCCAAAAAGTTTTTTTACTAATTAAATATAAAGATCAGTCTCTGAACTGTTTGTGGAGAGTAGATAGCTGAACATTGCCATTGGGGTTCCAGTAATACCAATGCTGGTGCAACTGAAGCTATTTCACAATCCTTAGTTTTGCAGATAGGTCGAGATTCTGCAGTTCTGAATCCTTTCAACCATGATTGAATTCCAGAATTCAGGATGAGAAAGACCCTTTTGTTGACTAATTGCTTTTTGTCTGGCTGCAAACCAACTGACTTCCAGCATTCAGAGTGAGAGAAGACTTTTACCTGCAACATAGAGATTACTAAGGGATAGTCCTCAGTTTTGACCTTCACGGCATGCTAATGCTCCAGTCCAGGATAGCACACATGAGAACATGCACCTGCACACCCCAGTATGGTTTTTCATATCTGCTTTTGTGTATTCTTCAGAGGTAAAATCATTAATTGTGTCAGAGGTTTGGGACATAATCTGTAGGTGTGGTTTACTGTTGAACAGGAATGTGTCAGTCCCTTGTTATTTTTGTCATCACAAAGGGATTGCATTTCATACTATTTGAAGTTGCCTCTCCCCATCACCCCTCACCGAAGGGCTGTTGTTTAAAGTTTCTTTTGCATCTATAGGTGTGACATTCCATGGGGTCTCTTTCTTCAGACAGCCATTTACATCCACAGCCATCTTTGACTGTATCAGCTGTCTTTTAAAAAATACAATTTGGAATTACAAGTTGAAAAGCCATCCAGAGTACTTCAGTATTATGACAGCTGTTGATGCAAAATGTTATAATTTTATAAGAAAGATTCATTTTCCTGTCAATGATCAACCCTTTTTTCCTGGCTGAGGGTTAACTCCTCATTGACATATAATTCCAGCCTTCAACATGTTATCCGAGTGGTCAGTGTTCATGTGCAAGTCTCAGGAGATGATTAGCAGTTTGACTGCGAGTCAAATCCAATGCTAGCCTTGGATTTTTCCAGTGGGATTGCTGACAAACAATTAAAAGCAGTACCTCCTCATGATGCTCTGTTTTCTAACTCAAGACCACTGAGGCTAACTGTAGAATCCTACTACCAGTCTGGCTAAGATTAACTAACTCAACACAGATTGAGGATCGCAGGCAAAGTCTTTTGATCTGGAGAAGTCAACTATTCTCATCATAGACTTGCTGAGCTATCTAAATTCTTTCTTTAAAAAAGATGCTCTAAATTAGTTATGTGTTACAAGCTTATTTTGTTTATTTTACTATTTTATTATTGTTCTTTTGTACTTTAATAGAAAATATGTGCGCACATGTTATTCATTTACGACCAAAGATACTACTTGGCATAACCTTCACTAAAATTTCTGGTTTCAGAAAGATTACACAAGTTTTCAGCAATGTAGAATGGCCATAACTGTGGCAAGTTACCTTCTTGTGGCAGTTTACAGGAAATAAAGTTAGTTATAGGGAAACTTTAACTGCAGGCTGACTGCTGTTATGGCAGAGAAGGAGATAAAAGTCAAAGAATTTCATGGCTGCAATGATGCAACTGTGCTGATTGCATAGCAATCTTCTTGCAGGATGCACATCAGAAGCAGTAACAGGCATACGTGTAACTAACATGCTAACCTGTAAAGCTACAATACAGGACTGAAGGCATACAAGAGAGCAAAGACAGCATGCTGTAGTTGGACCTAAAAGATTTCATAATCAACATGTAAAATTTCAACCCTGTTCTTTTCTCATATCCATTCAGTTGTGAATTGTGGATGGATGAGTGATTGTGGTTCTGTGAACATACCCAACAATGGCAGAATCCAACATGAGTGCAAAAGACAATGATAAAGCTTTCACCTAGTGAATGATGCACCTTGGCCTCTTCCTAAAGACCACACCATTGCAGAGACCAGTCTTCAGTGCTGTGAATGATATTATGATCCCTTTTGCAATTTCTGAGATATTTACCAGTCTGTGCATATTGCAGCAAGACTTTTTTTAAAATTATTCATTCTCAGGATGAGGGCATCACTGGCTAGGCAGCATTTATTGCCCACAGGAGAGTTAAGAGTCAACTACATTGCTGTGGGTCCGGAGTCACGTGCAGGCCAGACCAAGTGAGAATGGCCATATCCTTCCCTAAAGGACATTAGTGAACCAGATGGGGTTTTTTTATTGAATTCAAATTCCACCATCTGCTGTGGCAGATCCCCAGAACATTATCTGGGTCGCCAGATTAACAGTCCAGTGATAATACCACTAGGCCATCGCCTCCCATAGATATGGACAACATTCAAGCTTGGGCTGATAACTGCACATAACACTTCTGTCTCACAGATGCCAGAAAATCACCATCTTCAACAAAAGGGAACCGAATCTCCTCCCTGTGACATTCAATAGCAGTACTATCTTCAAATCCTCACCCACATAAATAATGTCACGTCAAGAGCAGGTCAGCAGCTGTGTTCTTTGTGATAAGTGACTCACCTCCAAATTCTCCTAATCCTTTCCATCATGTGCAAGATAGTAGTCAGGAGTGTGGGAACAATCTCTATTTGATGAGTGCTGCTTCGATATCACCAAAGAAGATCAAAACCATGCAAGACAACACAATCTGCTTGACTAGCACCTGACCTTAAACATTCACTCCCACCAACCCGGTGCACAGTATTAAAAAATATATAATGTGTACCAAAACACTGCTGTGCCCCACAAGGAGGTGCTAATGCATATGCCACGATGATGGGAAGAGTTTAAAGTTAGATCGCTATTGGTGGCTGTATTTGAATTTATTTATGAAGCTCCCCTTTATTTTAGACAGGAGTTCCAGCTAACATTATTAATGTCCCCGCAGAAAGGATCTGCAGTCTGAGAAGAGTCACTAAGTGGGCAGGTCAAACACCCATTTTATCTTCCAGCTTCTAACACACAAGTTTTGATCACAAACAGGGCAGTAATGAGATGAAAATTTCTCCTCTCATTGTACATAAAAATAAACTAGTCACAAACTATGAAAACCAAAACAAAAATTTGTTGGCAATGTTGAACAAATGCACTTTGGTGTCAATACTAGAGCAGGAATACATTTGAATTATCCATTCATAATAACAGATTTAACCAGTCCTGAAGTTGATTTATTGTGGCCAGTGTGTTTTTAATTTGGAGGAACTCGAAATTTAGTTATCAATATTGCTAAATTACATTTTCAGCTTGAACACAGTTATTTTCTGTTACATCGAACCTACAAATTATTTTCTTTTACACATTTTATAATCTGATTATATCAAAGTAAAGTCATACAGAAAATGTCTTGATTCAAAGAATCTGGTAAATAAATTTGAGTTGTAAATCACATTTTTGTTGCTGTTATAGTCTGGTGTATTCTTCAGGTTGGTTCAACCTTGTTGAAATAATTGGGTTTTAAAATGCAGACCTAATGTTCATCATGTTGTTTGCAAATCATGGATCTAATATAAACAGTGTTTACATGATCACAGTTAACCTCAGACCAGAGACAATAATGTTCCTGGTTGCCCGAACATTAAACATGACAGTGAGGCAATGGGCTTTGATGCAAAACAGTGCTTTTCTTTGTCTTCTGGTTCATGACTTACTGCCCTTGAAGAGATGTAAGATGAAGTGAGATTCAGATTACAGCTAAGAATTAGCCAAGAGTGAGAAAAGATAATTAAATCATAAATAGAGGGAAATGCTCCTGTAACTTTATCTGCACCAGATGTCCAACATTTGAATGGGAGTTTTGTGATGTTAAGGATATAGTGAAAATTTTGGTCATGAGTGTTTTCTGACTGACGGAATCAAGTCATCAAATTTACTTATTTCCTTTCAGATTATAATTATGGAGCAGAACCATACATGGACCTGATTTAGTGTTATCCTTGTTTCCATAAAACTTCAGAACAAATGAGGTCAAAAAATCACAAAGTACTCAGTTACATGAAGTTTGAAGCATTAATAAGGAAAGTACTTTGATAGCTTCTGCAGAGATGGCCCGAGTATGAATTAATAAAAGGGATATGGGCCAAAGGCAGGTATATGGAGTTAGGCTACAGATCAGCCATGATCTCATTGATTGCTGGAACACGCTCAAGGGTATGAATGGCCTACTCTTGTTCTTGTGTTTGTAAGTAAGTCAGAGCAAAGTACAATTCCTTTGGACCTTTATTCACCAACACCAGTTCTAATTGAGGTTTTTTTTTAACTCCTAAGCCTTCATGAAGGTATCCGTGGAAGCCTGCATTTCTCTTTCTTGAAACATTTCATTCAAACTATGACCCAGAAGGGATTAAACAATGTTCAGATCTGACACACCCCTTTAAGAGGGATTTGCTGACAGATCATAGAATCCCGACAGTGTGGAAGCAGGCCACACCAACCCTCCAAAGAGCATCTCACTCAGACCCACCCCCTACCCTATCCCTGTAAGCCTGCATTTCCCATGGCTGCACATCCCTGGACACTGTGGGCAACTTAGCTTTCACGGTTTTCATGAGAATCAGACTAAAATAGCAGTGCGTTCAAAATTTACACCCAAGGAAAGAGGATGATGCTGCCATACATTCTAGCAAAGTGAAAATGGCAATTAAACATCTTTTGTAGCTCATTGGTCCAGCATAAACTTCAAAACATCTGTCAGTTCTATGGAATCCTGTTAGCTACAATAGAACACCTTGAGGTTGAAGCAACATTATAGTACAAGTCACTTTTACATTTCCAATTTCCTTTAAGAATTCTGCAGAATTTACGTAATTTTTGAAAAGTCAGTGGATTGGATTCTCCTCCATGATGCCAGCTAAAGTGGAACAGATAGCAAAAGAAAAGGAGCAGAACTTCTGACAATGAGATTAGCTCTTACCTCACTGCCCTAATCTGCACTTTATCCTGCCTTTCCCCATTGGACCCTCAATGTGTGCCCTTTTCCTGTCTGTAATATGCATATATCTGGCTGCAGACAGTTGGAGAGTGTGGATAGATTCAATTAATCCAATGGATTTCCCTGATATTTTGGCCCAGTGACTGCCACTTCCCATGTCTATTGTATGAAAAATGGCAGTAAACCCCAGAATATGGCACAACTATCTACATTTGCAAAAGACAGCACTGTCACAGCCTCAAGCCTACAATTAATTTTCAAATAGGTCTTCTGATGTGGTTTTGTCTACAGCATGATGTTTTATTTGACCCAGCGATGCTTATGTTACCCCTTGTAACATAAGAAATTGGGTGTGGATATTATACTATTGAAAAATCCAACAGACATTCATTACAACAATTTTATTATACACAAACTTGACATTCACAGCCACACAAGTCTCTAGGCTAACATTAAGCTATTGTATTACACAGAGCAGCAAGCTTCCAGTAGCATGTCATGCTTCAAAAGATCCCAGGGTAAGATGAAATATAAGATTTTTGCATTGTCTGGATACGGGCTATGATACAGTGGTGATATTATAAGCATACCACTTAAAGGTACATTGACTGACTGTGAGATGTACACAACATTACCCCTTTTATCAAAAATAAAAAAAATTATGCCAAACAGATATACATAGTTGCTCATTGGTATGTACTGTCAATTGAAAATTGTATCAACAGGTGGAAAAGAGTTTTTAACCAGATTTACCATTCAAACTTCAATGTAACAGTTTGGAAGTTTGACGACATGTCCTGATCTGGTGATCACATACCCATCTGGAAAGGTAGACAATGTTCTCTGGTCTTCTTTGTTAACTCAATTATCTTGTTGCAGGTTGTTGTCACCAGACGTCACCACACAATCAGCATGGTTGGATCCACAGGCCGTTTCTGCACAATTGGTATGCAATATATTTGTCTGAGCTGGCCTCTGTTCCTTCACAATGTAGCACCATGCACAATAATGACTTTGTACGATCTGGGTTAAATGTATGTTTTAGAAATCTTTTCTGGTATCCAGGAACTTATATTTATAATCATAACTCACAGTCAGCCCAATGCAGGGTTTTGATAAGTGTCTACATGCTCACTCATCATATATCTCTTCTATTCACCTCTGACTCTGTGTCTTGGAATGGTTAGACAATTGGTTGTGAGATAAGTTTGTCCATAATTTCCTTCTTGCCTCCCAAACATAAGTTGTGCTAGATAGTGATCCTTTCTTCAGCACTTAAATGCTGCATTGCACTGTGAAAATCTTGCTTTTTTGTCAAAACTTAGTGACTATTGATTTACTAGTATGTACCATTTGTCTTGCTAGACAGTTTGAGCTTGAATAGTGGGATGATGCTATGATTATAGGTCACTCCACACTTAGTACACGTCTTGAAATGGTTTGCCAATTAACTATGATCCATTATCAATATCTACCTATTCCAGGATACTGAATAAAATTGAACTTTAATTAAATTTAATAAAAATGAAAATTGGACTTATCATATAGACAAAAGTCACACATTTTGTGTTGCTACATAGAGTCATACAGCAGTGGGAAAGTTAGGGATGTAATTTTCCTCCTGTTTTGTGTTATGTACTCGAAGCACTTTACCTTTGAACATTAGATCCACTTGCAAAGTATTTTAAGTCAATACTACCTTCAAAATGGAACGTGTTCAAGTTGGATTAAGGGCCGAGGTCAGGGCAAATGTACTTGGATTGAGGATGGAACCACTGTGCCCAGTTAGTGGTGAAGCTGCTTTGCCCAGGCTGGGGTGGAGCCGCTGAGCTTGGACTGGAAGCAGGCTGTTATGGTGGTGCCAGGAAGTGGGGGTCACTGTGCCTAGACCAGGGGCAGTGGTGATGTATTCAGGCTGGGGTGCTGGGGCCTGGGCCAGAAGCAAAACCAAGACCCTAGATTTCTGAAGCTGTGAGATATTGTATTATGATTCTCTTTACCAACTCACTTACGACTGCTCTCTATTATACTGCATTTCCATTCACTCATTCATAAAATTGCGTTTTTGTAGTACATTTTATAAACTAAATTAAGCATCCCTTCTAACCCATTATTGTTTCATTACACCTTTCAATTCTTCTCAGCCCATGCTGCAAGCAGTGTCTAGACCTGTTTCTGTATCAAAGGCTACCCCTGAATACGTGTTAATACCATAACCTACTCAGAACAATGCCATCATTGTGTCTTCATAACCCAATCGAAACTATGGAAAGATTATAATATTAATTCAGCGCTTAGCACCTGTCTCTCAGGACCTGAATAGGTTGCAGACATCAAATAGTTTCCTCCACTAGTATGTACTTTTTAGATACATATTAAATAGGGTCGCTACCCTCTTTAAGAAACTTACTATCAAAACAGCGCTTCCGTGTAACTGCATTAATGAATGTGTAAGAACTGTCAAAACCAGTAATAGTAAATGAAATCTCATGAACTAGCTGCGGGAGATCAGTTTAATTTCCTCTATATTTTTATTAGTACATGTATAATTTCTCACTTATTTAGATCATATAGGTCTAATATTTTTACTAATATTACTAACTTTAAAGACAAAATGACTAACACCTCTTAATTTTGCAAGCTCAGACTGGACAAGATATTCTAATCCCATCAGGAGTAATAGCCAGCATTTAGCTAGTGCTTATACCATCTCCTGCTTCCACAGGACAGATGTCACACAACCTTTTGTGTACAATAGATACAACTATGCAACACCATAGTGCTAAAATTGTAAGGTATGTAAGAATTGTGTATAAAGACGCTACTGTAAAACCGTACTTTGGATTCCATCACCGCCTCGAAATGTGCTACTGCGGATGCTCAATAAAAAGGCGATTTTCACCACTCACCAATCTCGATCGTTATTGAAACACGATCCCACAGAGCAGATTACCCAAACCACACAAAGACCAAGTTATTCCTCTGGACTTACACGCTGTTACTCTAAACTAAGAAGTTGAAGATATTCTCAAATTAATCTTTTTTACTTTGGCTAGAGCCAATCAGAACAGTTGCATTTAGCAGCTGCTAAAGATGAGCAACTAGAAGAGTTGCAAAAGATCATTATCCATGGATGACTGACAATATTAAAAAGTACCCATGAACAGTCGTTCATTTTGGCCTTCAGAAGGAAATGTGGTATATCACAACAAGTCATTTTCAAGGACAAGCAAGTCCTAATACATTAAGCCAATATCATATTCATGGTACACCAGCAACACATGCTTAATACTTGAATCTGTACACTGGCTATCTATAACATCTACAATTGAGTTGGTAAAACAAAACTCCAATTAATATGCATTGTGGAACATTGTCATAATATCACTTTATATGGTCTACAGTTAAAATGTTTTCTAAATATATTTTCTACAATAAACCCAAAAACTAACTGTCACTCTTTAAGATTCCTGTGTAATGTTTTTGCATGTCAAATATTTCTTACAGAAAATCTGATAATAAAACTGAGATCAAGCTAATTTAAGAGATAGCAGGAACTGCAGATGCTGGAGAATCTGAGATAACAAGGTGTAGAGCTGGATGAAC
>NC_063352.1:43032404-43109161 GCF_021869965.1 Rhincodon typus | reverse complement strand
CCCTTCTTCAGAAAATTTTCTGAAGAAGGGTCTAGGCCCGAAACGTCAGCCTTCCTGCTCCTCTGATGCTGCTTGGCCTGCTGCGTTCATCCAGCTCTACACCTTGTTATCTCAAGCTAATTTAATATTTGTTCCACTTTCTCAATGTTTATGTTTTTCTTGTAGACACAGCATTATAAATACTTAATTATGCAAGAAATTTCACTGCCAATGAAAAATAACAATTACTGACTGGGATGGGAATTAAATTATGCTCTGCACCTTAATGGTTATAAGATCAAAATGAAAAATTGCATATTGCAACATCAATACTTAAAGTTTTTGTGTTGTTATTAGTCACTACGAGCCTATATTAATGTATCATGGAGGTTTAAGTTTTTTTTCCCTTGCTTTCATATTGTTCAGGAAACAGCAATCCTCACATGGAGAAATAAAGTATCACCAAGGGAAACAGTCAAAAAGTAATAGAGGGATCGAGTTCAAGAGCCGTGAAGTTATGCTCCAGCTATACAAAAGCCTGGTTCAGCCACATCTGGAGTATTGTGTCCAGTTCTGGTCGCCTCATTACAGGAAAGATGTGGAGGCGTTGGAAAAGGTGCAGAGGAGATTTACCAGGATGTTGCCTAGAATGGAGGGAAGGTCTTATGAGGAAAGGTTGAAAGCACTAGGGCTTTTCTCTTTAGAACGATGATGGATGAGAGGTGACTTGATAAAAGGTGTACACGATCAGAGGTATAGATAGAGTAGACAGCCAGAGACTTTTTCCTAGGGTGGAGGTAGCTATTACGAGGGGGCATAGTTTTAAAGTGAGTGGAGGTAGATACAGGGGAGACGTCAGAGGTAGGTTCTTTACTCAGAGAGTGGTAGGGGCATGGAATGCATTGCCGGAGAGGGTAGTGGAGTTGGCCTCGTTAGGGGCATTTAAGCGGCTATTAGATAGGCATATGGATGATAGTATAAGGAAGGCTTAGGATTAGGGTAAAAGTTTGGCACAACATCGTGGGCCGAAGGGCCTGTACTGTGCTGTACTGTTCTATGTTCTATGTAGGAGTCTGAAAGCAGTCAATTTTAATATTTGTAAAGAATTTGGTCATTTTAGATTTAGTAAGATTGTAACTATAAGTATTTTACAATGCACAAAGCTATAAATGTTTTGTTGGAGCATTTAAAAAAAAAAGACATTTACAAAGAAAGCTACATCCCAATCACGTATTTAGAAAATATTGAATTTTAATTAAATCCCACAGCCTAAATTGGTAAGTTTAAATCCTGATTTGGCATGTAAAACATACATTGAGAAAATATCTATTCAATTATGCTCATTATCAACAGCTTGAAATTATGCAGCAGCTTTAACATTATCATTGTCCCAAGACATTTCTACATTTGTATGCATTTTGTTTTTGAACTTACTTTTTCTCTGAATCAACCTACTTTCCTTCTATAGGTTGTGTGTTACCCTATGCTTACTGTCAACCAAGGACAGAGAACATACATTGTAACTAACAGGTCTCTTGTGTCATTACTCATGGTAAGTTAGATGATGCATTTTTTTTATGACAGAGCATTAAATTATGCACCATTGATGCATTATTCTCTTGCTGAGGGAAGCTGGGTCTGTCCCATTAAAGCCTTAAAAATCTCATTAATGTAAACAGCCTGAGGTCAATTATAGTTAATTCTTGTTGATGAGGCAAGTTTGTAGAAAGGCAGTTACATCTAGGTCAAAAGGCAGCAGCATGAAATGGCTGTCCTTTTTTCTCTTTTCATTATTTTTATCACTTCGAAGATACTCATGAACACACAGACACACACACATATTCAAATACGAATCACCCATGGTGCTGCTCATGGGAGGTGGGAGTAGGGATTGAACCTGATCAAATCATTAACAGTTTGGGTCCAGCCATGAAAGAGAAAGCTGCAATGTGTGCAGAAACAAGACTTTGAATACATTAAAGTTGAATTATGCTAGATGCAGTGAATAGCCTCCAGTTGTCTGTATAAATAGCTCTTGGTGAACATCAAGCTCCTGCATATGAATGTTGCACAAATATCACCATTTTATTAATTTTCCATTTTCTTCACGTTCTCTCCTGTAGACTTTGGATCACATTAGAGAACAGTACCATAGGCATCACAATGAAATTATAATTCTTGAATTATAAACCTCATAGGGAAATATCAAACTGTATCCAATTGTAGGGCAGCACAGCCAATATCCAACTTAATTTTAACAAGGCATGTAGCAAAACAAAAAAAAGTCAAATTGCTCAAGAAACTTAATAGGTCTGGCAGCATCTATGGAGAGAAAGAGAGTTAACGTTTCGAGATCAGTGACTCTTCTTCAGAATTGATAATAGCTAGGAAAACATGGGATATATGCTGATGACAGGGGGTGGGGGTGGAAGGAGTGGGCAGATTGGTAGAACAGAGACCAGAGAGAGAGAAAGAGAGAGAGAGACAGAAGGGAAGGGGAAGAGGGAGAAAATTAGGCAGACAAAGGGATGGTTGCTGGCAATCCAGGGAAGGAGAAAAGCAGATCATGTGGACCATGAGTCAGTGAAAATGGGTTAGCTGTGCTGAAAGCAGTTTATGTCATAACATTTTCCACTGTAAGTCATTTTGTAATGATCAGAAGTGAAAATCCTGGCAGATTTTACTTCTTCATTGAAGTCCCTACAGTGTGGAAGCAGGCCATTCAGCCTATCAAGTGTACACCAAACTCCAAACAGCATCCCAGCCAGACTCACATGCTGAACTTAACTCTGTAACCCTACATTTCCCATGGCTAATCCAACTAGCTTGCGCATCCCCCGACACAATGGGCAATTCAGCATGGCCAATCTATCTAACCTGTCCATCTTTGGCCCATGGGAGGAAGTACCCAGAGGAAATCCACACAGACACAGGGAAAACATGCAAACTCCACACAGACACCCGAGGCCGGAATTGAACCCCAGGTCCCTGGCGCTGCAAGGCAGCTGTGCTAACCACTGAGCCACCGTGCCGAACTACAGTTCAAGATCCTTGTAATCATGGTGTGTTACGACTTTGGTAAAGCCCAGTAAGTTTTTCCTCCAAGCAGGAAAAATTCAAAATCTCAGTTACTTGCTAAAAGCAAAAAAGACATTACACTCCACACTGGAAAACAGAAGCATTTTAACTATATAAGTGTTAACAAAGCAAACAGTAAATGCTACCTAAATACATTTTATCAACCAGAATTAACATGAGTTAAACATGAACTAACAAGCAAATTTTGATTGAATAGAAATTATACGTTGCACATAAATTGGCAGATACAATGAATCTTATGAATTGGCTGTGCAGTCCAGTCAGATCTTAGTGATCATAGTGAATCACAAAATTCTTCAAAATCTGTCTTCCTCAGAAGGAATTTCAGCTCCTCTCCTTCTAGGAGTTAATTCTATCTCCAACCGACAAGTGGTGAAAAACCAACCCACGGTCCATTGACTCGGTCTTCACTACAAATGGAATGTATCTACAGAACATGTTCAACTTGAGTTGGATTCCGTAGACCCAATGTTATCTTCCAGTAACAGAAAGCACTGAGATTTATTCTTAGCATCTGTATCAGTACTGTCTGCTTTAATCTTCCTCAGTTTGCTTGTACTGCAATTATAGTAATTGCTGTGGCTCATTTTGGAATAATCTTCATCACTTTATATCTTTCAACAAGGGTGTGATTTCCCAAACTCAGCTTGTTTTTTGGTTTGCTGAGAAATGGGTAGTCTCCATTTCGTTTCTAGGTATATCTTTTTGTTTTGCCCTTTCGGTTTCAGTTTCATTTTCAGTTCAGCTTCTGATTTGAGGTAGGGATCTGCTCGTCAGGCAGACATCAAGTAGTGCTTCAGGAAAAGCAAAAAGACCTCTTTTAAAAATATTTTAAAGCAGCCAAGTTCCAGAAACATGCAAGAAAAATTACATGCAAGAGAACTATATGGCCCTGAAAACACAAGACCTGTACCTATATCCACCTACAACTTCAATAGGAGATAGCTTAAGTTCCAGAAATTGACTATCTACCTTGTTTCTCTCAAGATTCTGCTACTGGCATTGTGGCAGGAGATTTCGAAACCCTTCATGACTGCTTGAGCCCCATAACTCTAAATAGGTCCAGATCACTCTCAGGGTTTCTCGGTTAAATATAGTTTCAGGGAAAAATGAACATTTACTGAAATAGCACATCATTGTACACAAGTTCTCTTCTTCCAATGAAGTGATATTTTGGTTCCTGCAAGGCAGTCCATCGAGAAACACATAAAAACTAACCAAATTCAGCCCACTTGGTAGCAACTTGATTTGTGAGACACAGACAAATATGGAATGGAATGCAACTTTTTGATCTCCAGACTCACACAGGAAATTGAGCCTGTGAACTGTTAAAAAAAAAGCCTATTGTCTCATGAAAAATAAATACAGCAGCTGCATTCAGGGCTGTAACTGATAACCATTATTAATCCCTTTGCAATAGAGATGTTTATGACATGGTTTATCTCTATATTGTGAGCATCAACATGGTTGGAAGTTAAGAACCATTTACTCGAACATGACATTCATTAGTACCTTATTGGATTTAACCAATTAACAGTTCTTTCAACCTTTGTAATGTCTACAAAACTAAGGTTTGATAACTAGGTGTTAACAGGTATTGCAACAAAGACATAATAATATCATAGTCAATATACTTTCTTAACAAGATTGCTAGATCCTTCATATATGTGATCAAGTTGTTAAATCTTTAAAATCAGATTTTCAACCCATCTCCAAATATAAACAATTACCCATCGTTCAAGTACATTAGCAATCAATTTCTGTAATTCAGTGAAATTTTATCTATTAAACATTTCAGTTAATCATTTTTCTTGAAATTTTTGCCGTGTATAGAGAAATAAAGAAAATTAAAGAAAAATTGATTAATTGTTCTTAATACTAATCCACAATCAAAATGCTGCAGATTCTAGAAATCCTGAAAAAAATAGAAAGTATTGGAAATAAATAGCATCCTCTCTGAAGATTATCCCTTCACAGCCTCCAACTTCAAAGTGCCTCCCATCCCAAAACTTCTGCCTCCTTCCCAAAATCTGTAAACATGATTACTTTAGTCGATCCATGTTTCAACCAGTGAATTTATTTCTTCCTCCCTCAACTCTATTTTTTCTCTCCTCATCCAGCTTGTCTTGCCTAGATCACTGACCCTTCCAATCTCCTAAGTCACCGCTATTGTTTCCAGTTTCCTAGCCTGCCTCTTCTTTACCATAGATGTCAAATCCCTCGACATCTCTAACCCCTTAACAAGGTAATCAGACAGGTCACAGCTTTTATTTTGAACGGAGAACCACCCAGTCCTCGTCCATCACAACCGTCCTCTGACAGACTGAACTTCTTCTGAAGTTTTCACATTGAGCAACTTCCATTCACTTCCTCTAAACAAAAAAAAGTTGCATTGGGTACCCACATGGATTCTATCGGTGGTCCATTGCTGATTTTTCCCTTCACTTCCTTAACTTGTCTGTTTCCATTTCAGAAGACAAGCTATCAACTAATGGTTGCAACAATCTACTACAGTTAGTGTGACTACACTTTCCACACCCTATTTCCTAGTGAGAGTACAGGGCAAATATGCTCTTGTAAAGATAAATGGTGAGGCCAAGACCAGAGAACCTTGGATGTCAAGGGACTCAAAAGCTAGGGTTAAGAAAAAAAAAGAGGCTTATGGCAGACACTGGCTTAATAAAGAGTCCCAAGTCTATGAAAAAGGGTTGGTGGGTAGAATAAAGGAAAAACTAAAAAGAGTTTACTTTAAATATATAAAGAGGAAGAGAATAACTAAGGAACATGTAGGGACCATGAAGGACCACAGAGGTAATGTGTGTGTGGACCCAGGTAAGTAATGCCAAAGGACAATACCGATGTGGATGACAGGGTAAAGGACTGTGAAATATTAGTAGAAATTAACGTACAGAGAGAGACAGGCAAGGTACTACTGGGTAATTTTCAAATCCTCCCTGGCCATAGGTGAGGTGTCAGAAAACTGAAAGCTGTTAAAGTTATTCCATTACTAAAAAATAGAGGAACGGATAGACCAGGCAATTACAGGCCAATCAGTCTAACCTTGTTGGTGGGAAGTTATTAGACAGAATTCTGAGTGACAGAACATATCTGTACTTGGAAAGAAAGATTAACCTGGGACAGTCAACATGGATTTGTTAAGGGAAGGTCATGTTTGATAAATTTGATCAATCGTTGGAGCAGATAACCAGGCATGTTGGTGGGAGTAATGCATTTAATGTGGCCTACAAGGCATTTGATAAGGTCCCTTATGGCAGACTGATCAAGAAAGTAACAGCCCATGGGATGTAAGGCTGGGGACACATTAGATCCAAAATTGACAAAGAGACTGGAAGTAGAGGGTGATGGATAGAGCGATGTGACTGTAAGTCTGTTACTGCTGGGATTCCACAGGGCTTGGTGCTGGGGCCCTTGCTATATGTGATGTATATTAATGATTTGGACTTAAGTGGTTGCGGAGGGGGGAGGTGGAGTATGTTCAAGACTTTCACAGATGACATGAAAATTGGTAGGTGGGTAAGTAGTGAGGAAGATTGCCGTAAGCTACAGTAGGATTTCAATGGACTGGTTAAGTAGGTAGAGTAGTAACAAAAGAAATTTAAATGGCAACAAGGAATGCACTTTGGGAGGCCTAACAAGGCAAAGAATTACAGTATGAATAGTAGGGTCCTGGAAAGTACTGAAGATCAGAGCATCCTTGCTGTACATGTTCATCGACTCCTGAAGATAGCAAGGCAGCGAGGTAAGGTGGTCAAGAAGGCATATGGGACACTTTTCCAAAACACAAACCTCATCCAAAACCCAAGCCAGATGACCAGTAGGATACCAATACATCACTTCAAGGATGCTTGCAAGCGAGACATAAAGACTTTTGGTAACAATTATTTCACCTAGGAGTCACTATTTCATGGCAGAGGAAAATCATCATGCTGTAGACTGGTGTTCACCATCACAATGACCAGAGGCTACAGTGGCTTTGCAATAGGCACCAAGACTAGAAAGAACAACACACAACGACACCCTGTAACTTCATACACAGCATGTGTAGTAGAATCTGCCTTTCAAGTATTAGCAACAGCAAAGGTACCTAACATGAAGGCAACCCATCTAAAATGGATTTACTTGTTATGTGTCTATCATCTTTTGGAGGTGGAAGGATGCCAAAATAGTACAGTTTCAAGACTATATGCCTAATGAGGAAGGACCAGTACTACATTATTTTTGGCTCCAGATAATTATTCTGGGGAAGTGAGTGCACTGAATGTTTCAGAACAGGTTAGAAAAATGGCTATAATAAATTGAATACAGAAGAATTGTTAAAGTTGCAAGTTCTGCAGTGGAAATACCTAATTTTAGATTGATGAAAGACAGCCTAACCTAGAATAACTATTTGGAAGAAAATGATGGATCAAAGCAACAAGTGGGTGATATTTTAGCACCGATTGTAAAAGGTAACGGTAAATATGTTTTGAGGAGGAAAAGGGTGCATCAAAGGTTCAGGTTCCAGGTATAAATAACCGATGGGAGAAAATGTTAGGTTTTGAGACAAGGTATATTGTGAAGCCTTTTTAACATAATTTTTGTATTTTTTCTGTTTTACTGAAAATATATAGGAAGCAAAAGAAAATTACAACATTATGAAACAGCTCATGTCCATCAAAAGAATAGAGTTCATGCTTTTTAAATCACTGAAGAGGTATAAAGACAGTCAAAGAGGGGTTGGGATAGAAAGGACGACAAATTTTATAATTAAAAGTGAGAAAAAGACAGAATTATTTAACAGTTATTCTGATTGGGGTTTTGCCTAAGAATGTAAATGCAAGGAATAGGAAATATTCTATGCTTTTTCTATTAGATTACAATTTGCCACAATATTCCAACAAAATATATAACCAACTACAAATATGGCAGATTTTTACAAAAAAACTTTGTCATTTATGGAGATAATTCTGCCTTAATATCCTCTGGTCTCAATTACGTAAAGATATTCTTCAGCACCAATCCTAATTTGTCATCAGTGGGTGATATAAGTACTAATCATTTGCAAACCTAGTAACTGAAAATTCTGCCACAAATCATTGGCATGGTTAGAGCTAAAATAGACTTTTGACATAATAAATATGACAGCAATGCTGATACTAATTTTCATCAGATTAACTACTGTAATGAAAGATGTTGTAATAGAGGTTACTTGACATAAGTATTACTCAGCCAGTATGAATATTTGCAACATTGATGAAATTAGGGCTCTATTCTTCACCCGAGCAAGATCAAAAATCTTGTCATTGCTGTACGGTTTAATTATTATTGATTTACATCCTAGGTGTGATTAAGATGGATGGCTAAATGGTCTTTAGCATACTGCAATAAAATGGTTCAATATTAATTTTCTTGAGAAGTTGATTGACACTACAGCAATACACAAATCAACTGAAGATTACTTCTTACTATTTGAACAATAAGCAAAGGGTTAATTCACATTTAGTAAAGATACATAGAAGGATTGGTAAAGAAAATTAAGGAAAAGGTATGCAATGTGTAACTGGCAAAATGTAACCTCAAGTGAATTGTGTAACATCAGAAATGATCAAACTTGCTGAAAACTATTATTTTCTCTGAAATTATATATTTAATAAAATTACAATTAAAGTAAATAAATGTAGAAACTGAAAATTCTGTCCTCTGAATGTAATGTTTAGAACAAGATATTTCCAGAAAAATATGCATCTGGAAATATTTCGCAGTTTTCATAACTACTTTTTACTAAACCGCACACACAGTTATGGAAATAAATATGAACCATTCATGAATTAAAACAATTTTAATTGTCCAACTTAACAGTTATTTTCTAATAGTCTCTTTATTCGACCTCCGCGCATGACGGTGGTAACTCATTAGATAATTTTCTATAGGTAACAGTCTGCTGAAGCTGAGACAGGGAATACTGGCTGGCTATTCAGCAATGGGGAGAATCATCACTGAGCCCTTCCTATCATCCATGACCAAGAGTGGCTCAGTAGTACAATTATGGACTGGGTCCTGAGGGATATATTAGTAGGGCTGACCTTATAGCAGATGACAAAACAAAAATGAGGAGAAAATCTGCTTAATCTTGTCCTCATCAATCTATCTCCTTAGATACATCAGTCCATTGCAGTGTTAATGAGAATAATTATTGCTCAGTTCTTGTTGAGATGAATTTCTGACACTGATGATGCTGTGCATGATGTGTGAATCTTTGAGGCTGTTAGATGGGTTAGATCAAGAGTAGATCAGCAGTTCAACCTAGGTATCCACCAACAGCAGCAGAATTTTATTCAACCACAATCTGTGACCTACATACAAACATATGAATTATGGGAATGGGCCATTTTGTACCTCAAGTCTGCTTCAACATTTGATAAAATTGTGGCTGATCTGAACCTTGTGGCCTGGTATATCGCTTACTATATCATTACCATCAAGTCAATGTTCCAATCCTGGTTTAAAAAGGTATGTAAGAGAACATGCCTGAAGCAGAATAAGGCACACCTAAAAATGAGGTATAAATTTAATTAACCTACAACACCGAACTACATGCATGTTGAATAGCGAAAGCAGTAGGCTGTAGGCATGGCTTTATGATCTCATAACCAGCAAATCAGATCAAAGCATTGCAATCCTGTCACATCCAGTCATGACGGTGGTGAAGAATTAAACCACTAACATTTGGCAGAGGCTCCATAATCATTTCTAACCTCAATGATGACAAAGTTGTATGTGACGTGGCTGATCAAGCTTGGCCTTTTCCTAAGGTCCCCAGTCAGTTTTCAGCCAATTTGATTAACTTTTTAAGATCAAGAAATGGTTGAGTGCATTGGAAAGGGAAAAGCAATGAGCATCAATGTCCCAACTATGGGGCTGAAGACCTGTTATCCAGAACTGGCTAGCTAAGTTATTACTTCACTGCGGCAACAAAATGGGCACCTATCGAACAAATTGAAAAGTAAACAAAACAAATAGTCTGGGTATGTCCTGTTTATAATAAGCAAGACAAATCCAACATAATCAACAATCGCCTGATTGATCTACTGTCAAATATCAACATGATGGAAGGAGGTCATCAATAGAGCTATCAATCTGTATTCTTTTCACCAAAAATCAACTGATCAACGATAGTTTGTTTCTGAGATAGTAGAAACTGCCGATGCTGGAGAATCTGAGATAACAAGGTGTAGAGCTGGATGAACACAGCAGGCCAAGCAGCATCAGAGGATAGTTTGTTTCTGTCAGGATTGTTCATTGCTAGACCTTGTTACAGTCCTGGTCCAAACAGGAAAGAGGTTCCAGAGATGAGTTAAGTGTGGCTGTCCTTAAGATCGAATTTAAAATCATCTAATCATAGAAAGGTACGCACATCAGGTGGCCACTTAATCCATTACTTCTGTGACAGCCCAAAAAAGGGCTATCGAGACTTCCAGTTCCTGATCCACAATATTACAGGTCACTTCAGGTGTATATCCAAATACTTTTAAAATGTTGAAGGTTCCTTCTTCTACTACTCCTGGGTTAAAATGTTTTGAAAACTACCCTCTAACATTTCTATTGATTTATTTCAGTCTATGTCACCAAGTTATTAACCTGTTTGTTAAGAGAAAGATGGTCTTCCTATTCACTTTATCCAGGTACCTCATAATTTTCTACATCTAAGTGAAATCTGCCCCAAACCTCCTCTGTCTGAAACAAAAAAAAAACAACTTTTAATCTTTCCGTAAAGCTAAAATTCTCATCCTTGGCAACATCCTTGTAAATGTCCACTGTCTCCTCATGAGTACATACACATCCTTTCTTAATTTCCATGAGCATAATTGTATGTTCTTTTCTAACTATGATCCCAACTAGTGCTTTACCAGTCTAAGATAACTTTCCTGCGTTGATATTCTATGCCTTCAATAAGAAAGTTTTACCACCTTATCTACCTATCCTGCTACCTCCAGAGATCAGCTGACTGCTTTGCCAGTTCCTCTTTTCATATGTTTGTCTCAGTACCATTTACTCTATACTGCATTGTCATGTTTGCCCTCGCCAAATGCATTACCTCACTTTTCTGGTTGATTCCATTTGTCACATTTCTGGCAACCTGACCTAAGTATTGATATGTTTCAATAGTCTACAGCTTTGTTCTTTTTTGATCTAAGTGTAGCATTAATAAGTCTTACTAAAACTAAAGTCATTAACTTTCCTGGCTGGTGTCATACCTAGCACAAAGGGAGATATTTGTTGGAGGCTAATCACCTCAGCCCAAAACATTACAGATGCAGTTACGCAGTATTCTAAGCTCAACCATCTTCAGCTCCTTCATTCAAAACCTTCCCTCCATCTTAAGATCAAAAATCAGGGTGTTCATGATCCAAACACAACGTTTCAGATAATGAAGCCATCTGTGCCCACATGCACGAAGACATGGCAAAATCTAAGTTTGTGTTGGCTAAGTGGAAAGTAGTGCACGTGGTATACTAATGTAAGACAATGACTACCTCTGCATGGTGTAGCATCTGACAAAGTTCTTCCCTAAATCACTCAGGTATATTCTCTTTCTCATTTTTAAAACTAATTTCTGTTATAGTCTCAAATTCTACCATGGATTTTCACCCTAATTATGTGGAATTTTGCTAAAGTTTATCTTGAAGTTAAAGTAAACAGTATTAGTGAGACTATTGCTGAAGCTGTAGCCCAAACAGGAACTTAACAGTTGAGATAATTACTATAACTTACACTTTATTATTCCAGATAATTTGTTAAACATTTTAAGAAGAAAAAGAATGCATGGCTATGGAGAAAAAGCAGGAGAGTGGGGCTAATTTGATAGCTTTTTCAAAGAGTCAGCACAGCCATTGTGGGTGTTTTGGCCTCTGATTGTGCTATGTGGTTTTGCTCATCAGCTGCTGAAATTCTCATAGCTACCTATTTTACCTCAGCTTCACAATTCCAAAGCCCTTCCAGCTAGCCTCTCAGATCCTAATTTCCATAAATGTGAGATAATCCAGAACTCTGTTCCCAGGGCCCAGCTCATGCCAAATTCTAATCCCACATATCCCCTGCGCTCACTGTCCTATAATAGCTAGCGGTCATGCAACCCCTTGATTTTAAAACTCTTCTCCATGTTTCAAATCTCTCAAAAGACACATCCTTCCCTATCTCTGCAACGTCCCACAGCCCCCAATATTTCAGTGCTCATCCAATCCAAGCTCGTCAGCTACTTTAATTTTAATCACTGAAACATTGGTGACCATGCCTTTAGCTGCTAAGGTCCTAAACTCTGAAATTCCCTCCCCGAACCTTGTTTTCCCCCTTTGAAATACTCCCTAAAATCCATCTCTTTGTTCAAGCTATGTGGTTTGGTATCAAATTTTGTTAGGTAACACTCCTCTGAAATGTCTTGAGATGCGTTACTATGCAAACGGGTTCAAACACGATTGCTACAACATTGATCTGTAGTGGTGCTCCTCCACTGTCAAGTATTATCTCTCCCCGCGGTCTTTCTGCTGGACTGTGGTTTGGGGGACAGGCTTGGAATCTGACATCTCTCAACACTTTACAGTGGAATAATTGCCCTTAATTCTACTTGTTGGGCCATATTGAATTAAAACATCAATTAATTAGCCCTGCCAGTACAGAAACTAAAATTGACAGCAATGATTTGAACATTGATGTGGATTCAATTCAAAGCTCTAGTCTATTTCAATGAACTACTTACACTCTTCATTTTAAGATTTGGCAACAGAAATTGTTATTTGGAAACTTCTTCACAGTCTCTATTTACACTCATTCAAAACTCAGCTGATTGTTTGAGCAAAGGCTTTGATCTATTTTTCTGACAGCTGGACAGTACTGCACCTTGTTATTTCAACTTCCAGATTTACCAGCAGCAATTCCTGAGGGACTCACCCAGACATTGCATTGCTTATTTCCACTCACCTGTCTTGGTGTCCAGTCTTCAATTTGTCAATTTGTTATAAATTTATACATCTTGATTTAAACCTAGTTTTTTTTACTCACATCTATTTCATCTTAGCTATCTTAATCTAATTTACAATCTTTTGTTTATGTAGCCTCATTTTCTCATGTCTTTTCACATGCATTTGGTTACTGCTTCAGACTCAAACTCATGAATTCTTATTCCTCTCTTCTCTCTTAAGCCTTCCCTGTTATCGTGCCTCCTTTTCCTCTCTACCCTCTGGTGATCCACTGTTAAAATTTCTAATTCTTAAGTACTCATTGTCTTTCCAGCTCATATAGTGGCAAATGAGGTTTTGTATCCTCTTAATAACCCTAGAGCCTCCTTCTGTGCCTCTCTTGGTATTCTCAAAAGAGCTATTGTGGTATTTATCACTGCCTCCTATTCAGTAGCAATACCATTCTGTTCCTGACTTTACCATCGTGCCTGCCTACTGATAATATTTCAACCTCCTCTGAGTCCAACTAATCACTTCTATCTCTTATTCTCCATGTAGGATGATTAGTCACTGTTTCAAATGTCCCTCAAAAATGCATTTGAATAAAGCCTTTGCCCTTCATGAGTTTATTGCAAACAACCGTTGTTATTATTACCTTGACAGAGACATAACTGAGGGTTGATGCTATATTTCTCCTTAACGAAGTTTCCCCAACTGACTGTAGCATCCACCACTTGCCCTGTTTATACCTTCAAAATGGTGTACTCCTCATATGTAAACCACACCTTGATATTTTTTTCCCCTCTTTTAGCAACTTCTCATTTGGACATTCATCTTGTTCCACTCTTAACATCTTTCACTTAAAATTCTTGTTCTGTACCACCGACCCAATTATCACATGAAACTTCTCACTAAGATATACTCTCTGCTTTCTCCTCTCTGCCCCGCACTTAGCGATCTTTCATCCTTTGTGATTTCAACTTCCATCTCAACTTTTGTTCTTTGTAAACTGAGCTTACTCTGCTCATTTTCTCCCTAGATCTATCCTTTCAGAAAAATTCTCCTATAGACATACACAGCCACCCATTAATATTTATTCACAAATGGTTCCACGGAGTATTTTTCTTAGATGACTTGAGTTGGACTTCTATGTTCACTGACTTGAGTATAAATTGTAGTCTGAGAGAGGTGGAACCAATTTAAGGGAGGCTGGCTCTTATCTTAATGGAAATAGCTGTTATGGATCAAGTAACAGGTTGATGCATGTTAATATTGTGTGAAGGGAATCCACTGAGTTGAAGTATAGATTTAATATGCTGAAGTTCCTTTTGTAGATGTTTCTAGTCACTGAAAGAATAGGTTTTTCTAACAAAGATGTTAAAAACGAATTGGATTGAAGAGGACGATAAAAAAAAATCAACAGTTCTGGTATCTGTCAGTGTGAGTGGACTTATGGCCTAATGTGTGTGTGCCCTTCTGAGAGAGCTGGTGTTGACAACATCAAAAATGGTTTGGAAAGTGGTTGTTCTATCTGTATTATGTCATGACTACAGATCATAACCCAGATCACCCATGGATATTTTGAACATTTAACTGCATGTGTTTTGTTTTTAAAAAAGGCACGTAACCAAAAGTTGACTGATATAAATTCTGTGACTATCTGGAAAGAGAGAGATTGTGCAATGTATCAAGGAACATTCAAAGGGATGAATCTAAAAGAGAGAAATGCATGACAAACTGAACTGTAATCTCCTTGGAGTTATTTCAGACTGTGAAAATAATGGGAGGAAAGACAGCAGTTGGATGAGAAATATGGTTTGTGACTTCCCCTTTCCAGGATACATATAAACAAAATTTAAAACACTGTTTAAGCCTGCATCTGGTGTGGAAAAAGGTGTGGCTAATGAGCTGAGGTGCTCATGTGTATGAACTTGGGTTCAAGCACTAGTGTGCTTCACTGCATACTACAGTTGAAAAACCATCCACTAGTAATTCCTCCACTGGAGTTAAAGGAGAGGTTGAGTAGATTAGGAATATTTACATTAGAAAGACGGAGGTTGAGGGGGGACCTGATTAAGGTCTACAAAATCATGAGAGGTATAGGCAGGATGGATAGCAAGAAGTCTTTTTTCCCCAGAGTGGGGTACTCAATTACTAGGGGTCACGATTTCAAGGTGAGAGGGGAAAAGTTTAAGGGAGATATGCATGGAAAGTTCTTTACGCAGAGGGTGGTGGGTGCCTGGAACGCGTTGCCAGCGGAGGTGGTAGAGGTGGGCACGATAGCGTTATTTAAGATGTATCTAGACAGATACATGAATGGGCAGGGAACAGAGGGATACAGATCCTTGGAAAATAGGCGACAGGTTTAGATAGAAGATCTGGATCGGCGCAGGCTTGGAGGGCCGAAGGGCCTGCTCCTGTGCTGTAATTTTCTTTGTTCTTTTTCTTTTTCTTTGACTCTCTTGCTGCAAGTGCTAGAATCAAACTAGCCAAAAAGCTCATCAAAGGAAAACAGGACAAAAGTAGGACTCCCTCACCTTGAGTGCCTCTTTCAAAAGGAAATGGGACAAAAGGGTTTCAACTAACCTGAAAAGCCACGAATCCTAAAATCAACTATTCAAATATCAATATTCACTATTGACTCTTCACAAATGGCACAACGATACTGATCCATATATCCTTTAATAATTTTTTGGGCATAAATTGGATTTATTTCCAATCTGTGTGTATGTGTGTTGCATTATTGCTTCTTCTTGCATTTAGTAACTAATAAACTCACTGTTCCACTAATTCAAGAAAGCCTGGTTAAATTGGCTCCTTCAAAAACATAAATGTTTTTGGTCTGGGAGAAAGATGATACAAAATGTGCTGCAGCAACTCACCGAGGCTCCTTCTACACCACCTTCCAAATCAATGACACCTACCACTTCACCTCATGAAGGAGCAGCACTCCAAAAGCTTGTGATTTCAAGCAAACATATTGGGCTATAACCTGGTGTCCTGTGACTTCTGACCTTGGCCACCTCCACATCATACCTACAAGTAGTTCTGCTATAATGCATGTTTTGTTGTAGTGAATGCAGTTTGGATAGCATGAACTTTCTGCTATACAGTTATAGCGACTTTCTAAAGCAATTTCCCTATAACGTGATTTTCTATGGAGATTTTCTATAGCATGATGTCACACAAGAATGCAACTATCGCATTATAGGAGAACCACCTGAATCACCAAGATGGACAAAGGAAACTGATATATGGGAAGTAGAAGGTAGCATTTTTAAATAAATTAACCTCACTGTTGGTGAATAAAGATAAATAAAAGTGAATAAAGGTGAATAAAATCATCGCTGGCTACTTAACAATTTGAGGGTATTCTGTTTGGAACCATAATAATTTGGAGAAGCTTGCCCAAGGACTGATCGTAACAATGGTAAAATTAACAATTGAATGTTAATTATTATGGTGGTGTCAGAAATTATGACATTTTCTCCTATCGCATTGCAATAAGGCGAAGGTATTGCTGACGTATTAAAGCAAGAGTTTAATCTGAAGACTAGTTGATTGAAGTACTGCTTGTTCAAATTCTTCCATAAAGATATTAGCAATTAGTGACAATGGAGATCCATTAGCATCAATATTTGTTTGTTCTAGATAGGTCCTACATTTGTAGAAAGATGTCAAATTTAGGCACATCAGTAGAAGTTCATAAATTTGATCCAGTAATATCACAGTTGCATTAGATGAGATGACTTCTTTTAAATATTGTTTGGTGAACAATAACTTAATATTGAAACCGACCAATGTGTTGGATAAGTTGGTTATTGTTTACTCTATCTATTTAATGTTTAGATTTGGTGATATAAAATGTGCTGCAGCAACTCACCAAGGCTGCTTTTACACCACCTTTCAAATCTGTGACACCTACCACCAAAATAGACAAGGACAACAGATATATAGGAACATTCTGCTAGTACCCCTCCAAGCCACATATTCTCCTGACTTGAATATAGTGCCATTACTTCACAGTAGCTGCTTCCAAATGCTGAATCTTATTCCCTGACAACACTGTCAGCAACACATTAACTGTTATGATTCAAAGGCAGCTCACCATCATCTTCTCCAGGGATATTAGAGATGGGCGAAAAATTCTGGCCACATCCTGTGAATAAATAGGAAGAAGTTGTGTGAACTTTATCATAAGAAGGCTTGAATAGAAAACTATCTCCATGTAGAGAGTAACTTGCTACTAATTTAACTTTCAAGAGCTTGGGTGGGATCTCTAGGATGATTCTTGTGGGTGTCCTTCATGCAATTTTATTTTTAAGTCAATGATCTTTCATTGGAACTGTTCAACTACACCACAATTTCTCTTTTCCACGGATACTCTAAGAGGCTCTAATGTAATGAGGGATAGGTCAGGTTCCAAGTGATCGTTTGTGATAGGGGGCTCTCTAGTCAGAGGCACAGATAGACATTTCTGCAGCCGGCAGTGAGACATCAGATTGGTGTGTTGCCTCTCTGGTGCCAGGATCAACGATATCTTGAAGAGGATGCAGAATATTCTCAAAGGGGAGAGGGACCAGCTGGAGGTCATTGTACACATTGGAACTGATGACATATGAAGAGAAAAGGATGAGATTCTGAGGAGATTATAGGAAGTTAGGCAGGAATCTGGAAAGGAGCTCCTCGATATATGTGGATTACTCCTGGTGCCATGAGCTTTGAGGGTAGGAACAGGAGGATAGAGCAGATGAATGAGTGGCTGAGGAACTGGTGCAGGGAAGAAGGATTCACGTTTTTGGAATCTCTTCTGGGGTAGAAGTAACCTGTGTAAGAAAGATGGATTGCATCTGAATTGGAAGGGGGCTAATATAATGGTGGGGAGATTTGCTAGAGCTTCTTGGGAGGATTAAAACTAGTGGTGGTTGGATGGAGGGGGTTGGGACCCAGGGAGATGGTGAGGAAAGAAATCAGTGTGACACTCGTACAGTTGGGAAAGGGAACAATTCAAAGTCAGGGCAGGCAGAAACAAAGCAGAGAAAAAAGTAGGACTGATAAATTAAATTTATCTCAATGCAAGAGGCAGGTGAGGCAGATGAACTCAGAGCATGGTTGGGAACACGGGACTGAGATACCATAGCAATTACAGAGACATGGCTCAGGGATGGACATGACTGGCCAGGGTAATGTTCCAGGGTATAGATGCTACAGGAAGGATAGAAAAGGGAGCAAGAGAGGAAGAGGAGTGAGATTTTTGATTAGGGATAACATTACAGCTCTACTTAGGGAGGATATTCCTGGGAATGTGTCCAGGGAAGTTACTTGGGTGGAACTGAGAAATAAGAAAGGGATGATCGCCTTATGGGATTGTACTATAGATCCCCCAATATAAGGGGTGACCTTATAGAGGTTTATAAAATCATAAGGGGCAAGATAGCATAAAAGACAAGGTCTTTTCCTCGGAATGGGGAAGTCCAAACCTGTAGGGCATAGATTTAAGGTGAGAAGGGAAAGATTTAAAAGGGACTTAAGGGGCAACTTTTTCACATAGAGGATGGTGTATGTATGGAATGAGCTGCCAGAAGAAATGGTGGTACAATCACAAAATTCAAGCGGCATCTGAATGGATATATGAATTGAAAGGGTTTGGAGGTATATTGGTCAATAATTGGCAAATGACTGGATTTATTTAGGATGTCCGGTCGGGCATGGATGAATTGGACTGAAGAGTCTGTTTCCATGCTGTACATCTCTATGACTCTATAACAACTGAGCACTTGC
This sequence comes from Rhincodon typus, assembly GCF_021869965.1. Taxonomy (NCBI): domain Eukaryota; kingdom Metazoa; phylum Chordata; class Chondrichthyes; order Orectolobiformes; family Rhincodontidae; genus Rhincodon; species Rhincodon typus. The sequence continues at coordinate 43,090,349 of NC_063352.1, read as the reverse complement.
ACATTTTCTGTGTTCATTTCTTTCTTATCCCCCATTGTAGTCAACAAATTATTCACAGCTGCTTCTCTTCCTCTTATAGCACTGTAACTTTTGGTGGTCTCCATAAAAAATAATCCTTAGGCATTTCTTTTCTCTCATCCGGATGCTGTCCCCCTTGAGACATCATCCAAAATCAAATTTCCACAATTACACCGATGACAGATACCCAATCTTTCTTAACTTACACTGCTTGATACGTCCTCTTTCCAAATTGCCTGAGACTTGCCCATCATCTAGCACAGAACTCCTGTGTACACATTGAGGAGACAGGAGCCTTCAAGTTTGTCACAAATTCCCTTGATGACAGCATTCCACTGCACTGCAACTGACTAAAGTGGAAACAGACTGTTCAAAAACTTGATGCTATATTTGATCTGAAGATGAGCTTCCCGCTTCCCCAATGCACATGGCATCGCGCGATGCCTCACTCGCATCAGCTGGTGCACTGCTGAAACCATCATGGTGCTTTTGGTCACCTCTAGGCTTGATCATTCCATCCCAGTCTTGGCCGGCCACCACAAACACTCCACACACGTTGATGGCTGTGATTCCGAGTTGTTTCGCCTGTTCGTTAACTCACACCAACGACGGAATTTCGGAGTCAGCCAACCTGAAGCTCAGGGACTTCCGGTGACGTCACCGCGGGCCGGCACCACAGAGTGTGCGGGCTGTGTTCGAGAACGTTTAATATCGGGACGGCTGAAAGAAACATAGAAACAAATCAAATCCTCCAAACACACCGATTCCAGGTGATATTGGGTGACGCTAACAGGACGCTTTCCCCTTCAGTGATCCCTGAAGTCGGCGAAGCTGTTGGAGCGTCGAGTGGAGCGCGTGAACCGCCACGCGCCCGGTCCGTTAACGGCAGGAGCCGCGACTCACACCCGCGCCCCTCCCCCACACACCAGGTCCTCTCACCCTACCCCACGCACACCCACACAGCCGCTCCCCTCCCCCTCCCGCACTCACACCCGCTCACTTCCCCTTCCCCCACTCACACCTGCTCCCCCCACCCCCATACACCAGGTCCCCTCACCCTCCCCCACTCCCTCCCTCCCCTCGGTTATTTAAATTTGTTGAAAATGTTTAGAGTCTGAACTTATTATTTGTGAATTACAGGATAAGATGATGGCTTTTGGTTCCTCTGGCCAGAACTTGGTTCCAATTTCTGATCTTCATCCAACCTCAGCACGACCTGTAGGTACTAATTGCAGCACGGCCTTGTAATACTTTAAATCTATTCCATTCACATAGGATTTAAAACACTTGCTTGATAGGACTTATTTATCAGTGTGTATTTAAGCTTGGTCCAAAATGTTCCCTTCTTTCTTCCTGTTTCCAGTACAGGAGACAGCTGCAGATAGCTTTTGTTTGTTGATCATTCAACACAAACTGGGGAAAGCAATCCCATGTTTCAGCTGTGATGTGTAGACATACTTTTGCTTGTTAAAAATTTCACCTTGTGGAAAATAATGTGTTGTCTTTTTTGCATTATATTAAAACATGAGTTAATCTTCTATGGCACTATACAAGAAGTCAAGTCTTCAGATGAAGCAGGGTTAAAGGCTGGGGTAATTAGACTACCTGTAGTGCATATGTTCACAGTGCAACACTTTATAATCGTCTATTCTTTCCTAATTTTTCAGTTTCTATTTTATGTTCCTGTGTTTCCATTTTTGTGGAAAATGACCTTGAAATCTAGGTTTTTAGATATGTTTACCTACATAGTTTCCATTATGAGTAGAAATAGAAATTTCTAGTGGGAACATTTGACAGTACTTTGTCCTTACTGATAGGGTTGGATGCCGCTTGTTGCTGATCAACAACCATCTGTTTTCCACTTGCACTAAAATTAAAATTACCTGATGATTTTTAACATCATGGAAAAAAAGATCCGTTTAGTGTTTCACTTATACAGTGTCAGTCTGATACTAGTAACTATGGGGTGATCCATAGCTAATAAAACCAAAGGTGTACTGTTGGTTGTGATTCACTTTATTTGCAAGAAGAAAGCTGCCTGCACCTGTACAATGAATTGGTGAACTGAACTCTGCCTCCTCAGCAATTATTTTTAAATATTTGGGAATTGGGTAACAATGCTTGCTTGTGCCTTAACATTTAGCATGTCTTTTTATTATTCAGGAGATCCAAAGTGCCAGGGTTCACAGTGGTTTAGTCATATGCCACACTGTGTGTTAAGCAAAATAACACAAAATGTCTTTCTGAAGATGGGATTAGCACTGTTTGTCTTTACTGCATTCAGGTATCATCAGGATTTGCATCAAGTTGTATTGTCGGTTGTGTCCAGAAATACTTTTCTGGCATACAAGTAACTATGCCACTGCAGCCTCCAAACAATACATGGGTGTCAGTAAACCTAATAATACACTGAATGGTACAAAACTACACTAATTAATGGTTTAACAAAAATTAATATTCGATATTGACTCCTTGTAGTATTAAACACAGTACGTTATTTTATTCATTTCAGAATGTGGCTGGAATAGTGATTGGTAAAATTGATGCGAAAGGATTTCCAGACCGAAAAAGTTGAGTATTTGTGTTCTTTTTTTAAGAAAAAAGGTTGTATAGAATCAGTTTTTGGTTGATTTACAATTTTCTGGCATTTGCAGAATTCGTAATATTATTGACATAAAAATTAAAGTTTATTCAATATTATATATGTATGAATTCAATCTATGATATTGATTCAGAAGCCTGTTACCAGTTTCGGTGAGTGAAAGTGCAAGCTACTGCTGTAACTAATTTAATAAATGCATAGTTTTCTCTGTAAGGAGCATATGATGTTCTTGTAAAATGTAATGACAAAAATGAATATTAGCCGTGACCTTTGTGTTTGTTAAATTGACAGGCTGTCTAATTTGGACAGCTTTGTACTTTTATGTAGCATTTAATTGACATGTCTGTTGATGCATGACATACTGTTAGATCTAACATTGGTAACCTCATTGTGTCTATGTTTTAAATCAACCTATTTTTAATCCTCTTGTAAGTATTCTCATGTTAGGAAAAGTAAAGCAACTGAAGATAAATATGAATACATTTAGGTATTTTGGGCAACTTATCCAAATCCAGTTTCCATGTTTAAATTATTGTTCAGGGCAGGGTGCGTGTTGTGCTGACCTCATATTTTCAGTTGATCTTTTGCCTGTTTTGGGGCTAGCTTTACTGGTGTATTCATAGTGCTAATCTAGCTACATTTCCATTGTTACAAATTGCTTATTTTCTCCACATTTCGGTCTTCAACATATGCAATTTCACCTCATTTACTTCAAATATTTATTCCTTCTTGCACTGCTTGATCGCAATTAGCAATTTTCTGTGGTTTTCACAATTTTCTATCCAGATCCAAGTCACCCCTCAAATATGGCTCTTAAAATGCTTTTTCGTGAGACTCATGCTATATTTTGTCTGCTCGGTTCTATTTTCCAGTTCAGAAGGTTGTGCGTTCATCTAACACATTGTGAAGTGTTCAAGTTTTCTTCTTCTTATCTCTGATGAGGCCAATATTAAATGAATCGTGGCAGCCTCAGTCTATTTCTTTATAATGAGGCTTCACAATCCAATATCAGCAAAATACCAGCACTTGCAAAGAAACAGAAAATATGATTTGTGAGGAAAATGGAACAGTTCACATTGGTAGCATAAGGAGTAGTCTTCACAGCTTGGGCATCGTGTTATAGCAGAGAAGAGGAGAGCTTTGCTCATTATGGTTATCACTACTACACCTGACTTCTCAGTGTCCTTAATTGTTTTTGCATTGAAAAACCAAAGCCAGCACCAAATGCATGGTCTTTTATCAGCATTGCTTCAGTAATTTGTTGACTGAGCTTGTTTTGTCAGAGGCATTCATGGTTTGAAAATATTTTAATCTATTAACATCTACAAATATATTCAAAATTTTCTCCAGATATAACCCATTAGACATTTTCTCATACTTAATAATTCTCCCATTCTTGCAGTATATTTAGGTAAAAATTCTGCTTATTATTTTGTAATTTGTGTGATTACTTGCAAAGATCTCTACTAAAATTCATGAAATTGAACGTTTTTGGTTTAAAATGCAGCTAGACTACTTGGTTGACACTGAAAAACACACAAGTTTATTTGTTAACATAATATGACATGTTTTCTAATTCATTGCTGAAGAGCTCCTTTAGTGACCATTAATACTGTGTTAGGTTAATCGAGGAAAATTATTTGTTGCACTTAGGTGTTACACCAGAACCCCCACAAATCTGATAAACAGAGCATGTGTTGCTAACCCTTCATAGTCCTGTGCACTACACCATCTGTGTTACAAAGTTCTGTGAGATGTTAACTGAAAGGGAATAAAGAAAAAGAGAAACCTCCAGTTCAAAATGCTTCCATGTCCTATCTATGTAAAAAGTACTTTAAATTTTATTCTCTGAAGTGGAAGTATTATATTTATTTCTCTTTATTTTAAATCTGTGGAATTTCATCATTTGAGTCTTCGGTCTTTGCAAGCAGTTTTTCTATCTTTGTCAGTAATATGGTCATACACAATGGCCATTTCAGGGAACCACCCAGGTGAATTCAGAATTCAAATAATCAGATCTTTGAAGTGGGAAAATAGATGTTGCTGTACATTAAGACACTGTCATTCTCAGCAATCTTGTGCATCCCCTGGTGGTTATTTCAGGGAAGCATTGCCAGAGGTCTGAAAGCCAATCAGTCAAAGTCTATACTCTTGGGCAGTCTGAAGAATTTGAAGATAAATTAAGGAAGAATTTCAAATAATAGTTTTGGAAGTAATCATCTACTCTATATATTAAAAGATAATATTGCTTTATTTCACTTAATGTAATTTGTGAAGATCTTTGAGAACAGTACTGAAACAGCATTGAGCCCTAAACGTGTTTCTACGATAGGAAACATAAATGTAGTTGGGGAGTAAAATGACTGAACAGTGACTTTACAACAAATTCATTATTATGCCGTTGCTTGGTAATAGTCAATACTTAAAAAAAAAATACAGAAAGTAGATTGACACAAATAAAACTGCAGATGCTGGAAACCAAGATGGACAAACAGAATGCTGGAAGAGCACAGCAAGCCAGACAGCATCTGGAGGAAAAGAGCAATCGACATTTCAGGTGTTACCCTTCTTCAGGACTGGATCATCCTAAGTTCCAAAACAAAATCTGTTGATGTCGGTTTAAGAAATACAAAGTACTGTTTATTTCACTTTATTCCTAATAAAGTCATTTTAGTTTATTTTTAAAAATAACTATAAACAGAACTTATTTTAAAATAATTTTCTCTCATTTTAATTGAGGCGCTATTACAATATTAGACCTGTTTATTGTAAACGGCACCCTGAATTTTCTTTAACATGGTTAGCACATAGTCACTAAAGGAGCTCTTGCCTGTTAGTATAAATTTTTCTTCATAAATTTGCAAATGTTAGATTTGACTGTACAAAATAAATATATGTAATTGCTCATGATGAGTCTCAAGATCTATTTTGTAGTGACCAGGTGCATTATATCATGTAAAACACACAACTGCTTAAATCTCAACTATGGTGCTTCAGTACACAGAATACACATAGGTATCTACTCACTCAGGAATTGAGCTCCAAATCATTGCCAGCTTGCCTGAAAAATATGAGAAAACGTGCCTTTCAGCAAAAACCATGAAAATTAAGGTCCTTTTCCATCCACTTCCCTGTACCTGCCCCAGAGGTTAAGATCAGTAGTGAGATCATGGAAAACCGGAGCCTTTTGTTTATAATAGGACTACTGTCTTGACTAAGGAAGACGCAGATGTCACAATCTATAACGGCCATAAATGTGTCAGCTCAGCCTTTGGCCAACTGAAGAAAAGAATATTTGAGGATCCTTGGTGATCCTTGTTTATGTTTTGGTGACTTGGAAAAGCTACATAAGCACCTCAAAGCACTGGAGAAGTGCCACCAGTGAATTCCTCCAAATCTAGTGGCAAGAAGGGTGGTCTAAACCAGACCCTGAAGCAACTGTTCTTTTCAGAACACTGTTGCAGCTGGAGACTTCCAGGAAAATAGGGACATGATTTTGGGATATCCTCAAAGCATTCCAGAAGAGATCAAACATACCAAAGGACTCATGACAGATGTATGGCTTATGACCAACAAAAAACGGAAAAAGCTCATTCTGAAAGGCATGAAACACATCAAAAGACTTTGCCGTGAATGTGTGGAAATGCAGTCAAGCATCGGGGAAGGCATGTAAACCGAATTAACCAACCTTCAAGCACCACCTTGCATGTTGCAGAGACTGTGGGTTGTTATTCAACTTATCGGCCATTTCAGAATCCAGCTGAGCAAGAATACAAACAAGTCAGCTATGATCTCAAGGACTGCCAAAGTAAAAGACCATGTTATGCAAAATATATTATTCTTCTGTAAATGTTAAGTTGATGTCCCTTTAAGGCCAACAGGTTAACATGCTGCAATTAGGCACATTTGTTAGAAGTGTTTAGAATAATGAAAGGACAGGGAAACTGGAAACAGCTCTGGAACAGATTTTTCACTGCTAGGCCAAGAATCCAGTGTTTGGACAAATTCTGGGTCTTGACTCTGCACCTGAGCTGCTTCACAATTGCAATGGGATTTTCAGTTCAAATGGCCATATTGCCGAGGAGACAAACATGGAACCCAATTACAGCCAATAAGTATGAGGCAGAAATTACCTGACTGGCACAGCTGTAGTGGAGGTTGCTTTGCTAATTTGAGCAGGCAGCACCTCGCCAGGCTGAGTTTGAATGAGACTGGCCTAAAATGGCTCTACATGACCATTAAGGTGCACGTTCAAATATGTTCAGGTGTGCTGGAAAAGATGTTGAAAATTGAATTCCATTCCATACAGCTCCTTGGGGCCTTTAATAGGAGGAAAACTCCTTCCCTGCCCCCTCTCTACTATTAGTCCAATGAAAACTTGAATTGTCTTGGAGGAATAGGGGTTCCAACCTGGGCTTTGGGACCACAATTTTCTAAGCCACACTGCACTGAAGTCTGAATTCATGGTCCTTTGTAAAATCCCATCCCTCATGTTAAATTGTAGAAATTTGGGACAGAAACAAGAAACTTTTTTTTACACACAATACCGAGACTGTGAATATATTCCAAGGTAGTGAGAGGAGTAGAGATAATTTAAGTATTTCAGAACACTTAAAGTAGATGGTTGAAGCAAAGGTGGAGAAAAGCGAAATCTGAAGAGTAAACACCAACAAAAACTGGTTGAACTGAAATTTTGTGTTTTACAATTTCTATGTAATTAGAATAAATAAAAGTTGATGGGAAAGCTTTTCTCTACATATAAAGGTGCTTGAAACTTCCAGAATCCTCCTGAAGGAAGGGAGAAAGCAGAAGTAAATGGCTTTTCTCTTTACTAGTTTAAAAATTGTGATGTCAGTGTGTATATTGTATTTTATTTTTATTCACTCACGGGACATGGGTGTCACTGGCTGGCCAGCATTTGTTTTTATTGCCCATCTCTCGTTGCCCTTGAGAAGGTGGAGGTGAACTGCCTTGTTGAATTACTGCAGTACATTCAGATGTACATTGATAGTTTAAATCAGTAACAATCTAGATATTTACACGTTGTGTTAGAAGTACAAATGCATACAATTTGGTAACATTTTGTTTACTTTCTTTAGACATTGGAACAGAAAGATACACTTTTACTTTCACAATTCGGGATTGTCCAGTTTACTTCATCAATGTAGTTTCATGGGGGAGAGAAGAATATGTAAGAGGGCTCTCAAACAGTTTCCGAATTGGGGACTGCGGTACGTTTTAATTAACTGACTCGCTAATAAAATAAACCTCAAAACAGAAATATTTCATAGCATGTGTACTTTTCACATGTATGTTGCATATTATTTTGAAGGAAACGTGTACCATTCAAACAATGTGTTAAATGATCCATATGCATATTGATTTTCAACAATTTAGTTCATCCAAGACACATACTTTGCTTAAAACATCAGTCACACTCTACTCCAATTGTTTTGTTAGTTATAAATGCTAACAGTCTTTAAGTTTAGATTGTCAGACCCTTAGGCCCTTGATAGTTAGTCGAAATGTATTTTCTACTGTATCAACCTTGCCCCCATTACCCATAGACTTCATGAAGAAAATGATTTGTTCTTTGAAATGATTCCATATACATCAATAGTCCTAAGATGTTTATCCAAATGTCCATTTTTCAGGACAACATGCAGTTTGCATGTTTTGCATGCTTTTCGGACTATCAAAGAAATGAACCCATGTTTTACTGAGGTGTTGATGTCTGCATATATCAATAGTTCTGTCAGCCTGAACAGTGATTGTTGACAACTATATACCCTTCTAGGAGTCAGAGAACACAAATAAGGAATAGGAGCCCATGAATCTGCAACTTGCTGATAATTTGGGAGTTTTAGGAATGCTGGATATGCTTTCGATTGGTATCTTTAGTGATAAATTCTAGTAATCATTTTATCAAATGTTTGTGGTGTTTTTTAATTCCTGTTTTACAGGATTATACACTGTGTCTTAAGTTATTGCATGTTTTTTGTTATTTTGCCTTTTATCTATTGTTTATACAGATTACATCAATAAAATTAGCTTTATGACTGTGCAGTTTTTAAGAGCTTAGATTCAAACCAGGAGTGACTTGAAGCTCACTTTCATGTTGGTTTGGCTGACTTTGGCTGTGTGTTTCTCTGAAGCCGGTCATTCTGCATTAATTAGGGATTAGCAAAATTCCAACTCTTGAATGCTGACTACAGGAAATAGAATTGTGAAAAATAATCTAATTAATACAATACATTCTGGCCTGTCAAAATGCAAACCGGTTTACAGTTGATTTTTATCATGTTCCTGGAACTGTTAACTCATACCATTCTATTCTTTTATAGTTTTTTTTTGCTAGACTTTTAACTGCAGATTTTGATGCCCCCACACCATATTCTAATTTTAGAGTATTTTTAACTCTCTTCTTATTGAGGTAATTGGTTACATGGTCTGAGATGTAAATTTGACTAGATATCCTGATTTTCAGATAGTCACTGCTCAGTAGCACCATGTGGAGTTCCCACTGCAGCTGACTGCATGGGAATTGCCTGAAAAAATGAATTTCCAGTGGGCAATTGCACTCCACTTGGAACCCTCCAAAAGAATCAATTAGACTCTCAGAATTCAGATTCAGATTGGGCAGACGCTGGAAGATGTGTGCCAGAAAATCGTGCAAGTCCTAACCATTGGATCCATGTATGAAATGCCATGAAATCTTGAGTTTTCAATGAGCAATTTCCCTGCTGATCTCGAGTCAGAGAATCAGGATGGGTCCGTGGTATTTATCAGATAGTTAATCAGGAAAAGTTAAAGAGTCAAAGGTTGATTTAACACCTGGGCAACTCCACAACTGACTCCACACCCATCAGTATCCCCTTACTCCTCAACCAATGTCCTTCTATCCCCCAAACTAGACCCAACCATCCCCTGACCACCTAGCTCTTGCTCCTCTGACCTGACTGCTAAACTGACCCAACAGCACAGCTCTCCCCCACTAACCTGCTTAATCCCTACCCTGATCTGATTACCTTCAGTGACCTGACTACCCCGCCCCCTTCCCACTCAACCCAATTACAACCCCAATCCAACTATGCCCCTGACCACCTGACTGCTGCCCTCTCCCAGAACCACTCTGATGGTGTTCCACAGATGAAAGAAATGTGCTCATTACAATGTCAGGAGAACCCCTTGCGCACAAAGTTTTTGCCACTGCTGCTTGGAAGACTCGGGCCATAATGTCATGTAAAAAGATTTGATATGACATCTCTTTCTGAGACTTAGTTTAAAGTTATGGAATGAATACATAGCAATGTCAACTTTTTATATCTTAAAGGTGTGAACAGGATATTGGGCCTATTTTAAAAGAGGGATACTGTGATAGTACTACTATTTTACATGTATTTTGCTCCTCTTTAGAGCTTTTGGACTTTTCAGTCATATTATCACAAAGTAGTTCTTTGTTCTGTCAGTAAGCCAATCCTGAGTTTTCCACTGGTTGCCTTTTAGGGACCCAAGTTTAATATACTAAGATTGTTTTCCCCCCTCACTTGGTTGACCCTCTTTCTTAATACAGTATACAGAGCTTCAAAGATAATGTATCTATGTACTTTATAATTTGAAAATATTTTTTGCTAGTTGTAATTGAAAATCCACTAGTACAAGCCAAGGATGTGGAAAAGGAGGAAAGATTCAGTCCATCTACTTCAAGGTACATTCAGAGTTATATCTTCCCTAGTCAATTCTAATATGAGTGCATGATGCCCTCGAATGTGATTTAAAGTGTTCAGCTGTTACCACTTTAGATATAGTTTCTGGTCAAATATAACTAAAATATTTGTGATACGTTGTCTTCAAAATACAATGGCAAGGGAGAGAGGTGAAGAATGATGGAAGCTGTTGAAGGGACCCACCAAACTGAAAGAACACCATCACCACATTGGGATGTCGTTTTGAATTCACTATGTCAGTTCCACAGTGCTGTCTGATCTGCAAGTTCCATTTTTAATAAGTTAGATCTGCAGTGGCTCTTTATGGAACAGAGCATTGTAAATTGTGGACATTTACAAACAAAAAAACAAAGAACAATACAACACAGAAACAGGCCTTTCAGCCCTCCAAGCCAGCGCCGACACGTTTTGCTCTTCCATACTAAAAGTGTCTTCACTCACAGGATCCATATCTTTCAGTTCCCTTCCTGTTCATGTATTCATCCTGGTGCTTCTTGAATTCTGCTATTGTGTCTGCTTCCACCACCACCTCTGGCAGCGTGTTCCAGGCACTCCCCACGGTTTGTGTGAAAAATGTGCCTCCCACATGTCTTTTAAACTTTGCCCCCGCACCTTGAACCTGTGTCCCCTAGTAATTGACCACTGCACCCTGGAAAAAAGCCTCATACTTTCCATTCTATCTATGCCATTCACAATCTTAGAAATTTATATCAGGCCGCCCCCCCAGCCCTCAACCTCCTGCGTTCCAATCTATCCAACCTTTCTTCATAGCTAAAATACCCCTAACCAGGCAACATCCTGGTAAACCTTTTCTGTACCCTCTCCAAAACATCCACATTGTTCTGGTAGTGTGGTGACCAGAACTGTACACAATATTCTAAATGTGGCCTAACTAAGGTTCTATAAAGCTGCAGCATAACTTGTCTATCTTTATACTCAATGCTCCTTCCAATGAAGGCAAGAATGCCATAGGCCTTTTTTACCAATTTACTTACCTGTTCTGTCACCTTTAGTGATCTGTGGACCTGCACGCCCAGATCCCTCTGCATATGAATACTCCTAAGGGTTCTGTCATTCACTGTATAACTTCCATCTGTACTTGACCTTCCAAAATGCATCACCTCACTTTTGTCCAGATTAAACTCCAACTGCCATTTTTCTGCCCATGCCTCCAACTGATCCAAATCTTGCTGTAACCTCTGACAATCCTCCTCACTACCTGCAACTCCACCAATCTTTGTATCTAGTTTGATTAAATGAACACCTCTGAAAAGTGAAGACTAAGAAAATCCGATTATGTTTTTTGGAAGAGTGACTAATATAGTAGACAAAGAACTGTAAGTAGATGCTTTTCCAGGGAGCATTTGATAACATCTCTTGTAATTCACTGCAAGCTAAAATTGAAGGCAAATATTGACCTAGCTAGGAAATTAATTGAGCAGCTGTAGAGAGAGAGCAGGGTCAATAGGCAGATATATGCATGGCTAGAGGCACCTGCTAGTGTCCCAGAAGGATTAATGTTTTATCCTGAACTATTCATCATATTTATTAACAATGTGGATGACAAGATAGAAAATTACATATCCACCTTTGTTGATGAATAAATTTAGGTGACATTGTAAGCGGTATAGACAGAAACATAAATTTACAAAGAGATATTGATATGTGAAACAAATGGGTAAGCTTTGGCAAATGGAAGATTAAGTTTCACCCTTCCTCAGCTATCTTTAGTTCTAATGAAGGGTAACTGGACTTGAAATGTTAACTGTTTTCTATCAACAGATGCTGCCAGATCCACATTGTTTCTCTAGCTCTCTGTTTTTGATTTTTGCAAATGGTAGAGTGAGACATTGGTTGGGTGTTAAATCATTACTTTGCATTGTCTATACTTGGGAGAAGGAGGATATAAGTACAGAATTTGGGAAAATGGACTGTGAAGTTCTTGAACAGCTTGAAATAAGAAGCAAGGAGGATTTGGAGAATTTGGCAGATTTAAACGTGGATCAATATCCAGATCGAAATGAGTTCCATCCGAGGCTGTTGTGGGAGACAAGGGAGGAAAATACAGAGAGATAGTAAGAACTGCCAGTGCTGGAGTCAGAGATAACACAGTGTGAAGCTGGAGGAACACAGCAAGCCAGGCAGCATCAGTGGAGCAGGAAAGTTGATGTTTTGGGTCGGGACCCTTCTTTTTCTGAAGAAGGGTCCCGACCCGCAACACCAACTTTCCTGCTCCTCTGATGCTGCCTGGCCTGCTGTGTTTCTCCAGGAAAATACAGAGGCCTTGACTCAAACTTTTAAATCGTCTCTGGCCACAGGAGAGCTGCTAGAGGACTGGACAGCAGAGATTGACCAGTGAGTCTAACATCAGTGTTAGGGAAACTATTGGATAAACCAGTGAGGGAGAAAATTAATCTCTAATTTAGAGAGGCACAGTTTTGATCAGGGACAATCAGTGTGGCTTTGTCACTGTGAGGTCATGCTGAATAAAAATGGTGGAATGTTTCGAGGAGGTGACCAAGTTTTGGATGAAGCTAGGACAGTTAATGTAGTTTATATGGATTTCAGCAAGGCCTTTGATAAGGTCCCACATGGGAAACTTATAAAGAAGGTAAAAGCCCATGGGATCCAGGGTAACTCAACAAGATGAATCCAAAATTGGCTTTGTGATAGGAGATGGAGGATGGTGATAGAAGACTATTTGAGTGACTGGAGCCCTGTGTGCAGTGGCATACCATTGGATCAGTGCTGGGTCCTCCATAGTTTGTGATATTCATAAATGATGTAGATGAGGATGTAGGAGGGATGCAGATGATAAAGCTTGACTGGGTTGTTGATAATGAGGAAGAAGGTCTCAGCTTAAAAGAGGATATAACTGGCTTGGTCAGATGAATAGGCAGATCAGTGGCAGATGAAATTTAACCCTGATAAATGTGAGGTGATACACTTTAGAAGAAGCAGCAAGACAATGAAGTACTCAATGAATGGCAAGGCAAGGGAAGCTCAGAGGAACAGAGGCTTTTCTTAGAGACAGAAAAAACTACAGATGCTGGAATCCAAGGTGGACAAACAGGAGGCTGGAAGAACACAGCAGGCCAGGCAGCATCTGAGGGAAACGAGCAGTTAACATTTCAGGTATAACCTTTCTTCAGGACTGACAGGAGCTGAGAAAGGTCACGTGGCTGTAGTAGTGGGTTTGTTTCGTGGTGTGGTCAAAGGGCTGAAGAGGTCACAGCAGTGTGGCAGTGAGAAAGTGACTCACTGAGTTCACGTCTGAGGGAGGCAGAGAACTTCTTCAAAGTGGGCATTCCTTGAAGAGACTTTGCAGTGGTAAAACTTAGTTAGAGACAAAAAACTGCAGATGCTGGAAACCTAGGTGGACAAACAGGAGGCTGGAAGAACACAGCAGGCCAAGCATCATCTGGAGGAAAGGAACAGTTGACATTTCGGGCATTACCCTTCCTCAGGACTCAACAGAGGTTTTTGTCTTGGGGTGTTTGTCCAGATTCCTGAAGGTAGCAGGACAGGTTACTAGGGTATTTAAATAGACATACAGTAAACTTATAAGACCATGGCGTCATGTTGGACCTGTACAGAACTTTAGCTAGGCCATGGCTGGATAACTGTGTGCAGTTCTGGTCACAACATTATAAGAAGTACATGATTGCATGGGTGGAATTCAGACGAGATTCATCAGGATGTTGTCTGAGATGGAGCGTTTCAGCATTTCATGAAGAGGAGCTGGATAAGCTCTGGTTGTTTTCTTTGGAACAGACAAGGTTGAGGGGGAACCTGATACAAGCGTAGAAGATTATGAGGAGCATGGACAGGGTGAATAGAAAGCAGCTGTTTCCCTTAGTTGAAGGGTCAGTAACAAGGAGGCATAATTTTAAAGTAAAAGGCAGGAGGTTTAGAGGGGATTTGAAGAAAAACTTTTCCACCCAGAGGTCGTTAGATGTCTGGAATGCTCTGCTTGGGAGGATAGTTGAGGCAGAAAACTTCACAACACACAACTAAAAAGTAGGAGCCGTTTTATTTATGTTAAAGTAGGCCTAATTAATCCTTTCTAAATCACAACCAATAGCATAATATGCGATGTGTCCGAACTCTGGTCCAGGTATTCCATAATCAAACTCCTAGTTATCCGGGTAATGTATGGAGAGTTCATAGTTAGTCTTGGGCAGGCTGCATAGTGCGTGCTCAATTTCTGATTTATTGTCAGTAAAAGTGATGGTCATCTACTGACCTCACTAACCATTGTCTTATGATTTGATCCTTAAATTGACAATGATCCATGGGCCCATCCTCTTCATTATGGTTTATTTTAGTTATTTTTGTGACATTTTTTTGCCAAGATAAGAGGATAGTTTTTTTTAACCTATTTCTTTTAGCAATAGAAAGTATAGTATCAAAAGCCAATGATTGTTCGTGCTTAACATCCCAATTTTCGCTTAATGATGCAAGTTTCTATTATATCAGACACTTATCACTGACCATTTATTCATGCTTCAAGCCAGTTAATTTCCTATAATCTTTTAAAAACAAATGATGTAGTGTAATAAGTTGCTCATACCCTCAAAATTATATAAAACTATCACAGAAGATCACAAAATATTAATCTAAGCAAATTGTTCTATAGAGTATCTAAAAGAAAGTGTAGTGAACTATTTTTATACATGCAGTCAATGCATAGTTTTAAGTCATGAAATTCTAAAGAATTGTACAAAAACAAACATTTTTATAAAGTTAACTCTAATACAAAGATTAAATTTAGTGCCTGGGCTCTCATTTTACCACATTACATTCCATCTGCCAAGTTTTTGCCCATTCATTTAGCCTGTCTGTATCCATCTGCAGACTCACAGTATCATCCTCACTGCTTGCCTTCCTACCTATTTTTGTATCATCTGTAACTTGGTGATAGTAATTTCACTTTCATCATCCAAGTTGTCGTTACACATTGTAAACAATCGCAGCCACGCACCAATAAAAGCATTAGAAAATAGGAGCAGGGGTAGGTCTTTCAGCCGTTTGAACATCCTCCACCATTCAGTATGATCACGGGTGATCATCGAGTTCAGTGCTTGGTTCCCACACTTCATCCATACCCTTTGACCCTTTTAGCCCTAAGAGCTATATTGTACTCCTTGAAAATATCCCATGTTTGAGCCTCAACCATTTTTAATGGCAGAGAATATCACAGACTCACGACCCTCTGGGTGAAGAAATTTCTCTTCATCTCAATCCTAAAGGGTTTACCCTGTATCCTTAAACTGTGAGCCCTGTGTCTGGACAGTTCCAGTCATCAGAAACTTAACTTCCTGCATTTACCCTGGCTAGTCGTGTTACAATTTCATAGGTTTCTATGAGATCCTTCCTCATTCTTCTAAAATCCCATGAATATAGTCCTCACTGATACAGTCTGTCTTCAAACATCCTACCTGCCATTCCAGGAATCAGTCTGGTGAACTTTCATTGCACTCCTTCCATAGCTAGAACATCCTTCTTCAGATAAAGAAACTAAAACTCCACACAGTACTCCAGGTATGATCTTACCAAGACACTGTACAATTGCAGCAAGACATCCCCGTTCCTGTACTCCAATCTTGTTGAAATGAATACCAGCATGCCATTGCCTTCTTCACCACCTGCACACCTGCATGTTTACTTTCAGTGACTGGCATATAAGGACACCCAAGTTTCATTGCACTCCCCCTTTCCTAATCTTTGCCTTTCAGATAATAACTTACCTTCTTCTTTTTGCTACCTAAGTGGATAGCCTCGTATTTAGGCACATCTTACTTCATCTGCCACGCATTTGCCACTCATCTAAATCACTGAAGCATCTCTGCATCCTCCCCACAGGTCCCCATCCTGAAGATGCTCCTTTTATCCCATTTCCACCTTCTATTACATAGCTAATGCTCTATCTACGCTAATGTACAACCCCCAGCACCATGGGCTCTTATTTTGTCTGAGTAGCAGGAGACAGAGAGTAGGGGTGATGGTGCACTGATGGGAAGGATGTAACTTGTATCCCAAATTTACAATTGTTAACTTTAAATTTACAATTATTGAATTACTGTTAACCAAAGATATTGAGAGAGAGGCAGAAAGGTGGCAGATCATCTATGATCTCATTGAATGATAGAGCAAACTTAAGGAGCTAAATGACCTACTCACATCCCTGTTTTCTTATGAAGGGTGAAAGTAACCGTCTTCAGCACCAAGACAGCATTTGCCTAGGTATAGTATCAAGGAATACATGGCAAATTGAGATCTGAAATAGATAGATTCATATATCATAAACAAGAAGATGGTCATTGTTCATCAGAGGTCCACCATTACTGCAACACTTCCTCATGTTAGTGTCCTTAACCGAGCCATCTGCACCTGTTTTATCGTTGACCTTCCTTCCATCATAAGATTTGGTTTGCTGACAACATACAACCAAAAGTCATTCAATAGTGAAGGAGGCCATGCCAATTTATGGTAACGCTTAAATAACATCCAAGCTTGGGCTACTAGTCGTTGATCATCAGCAGTCGCAAGAATGACATCTACTCAGGGTTGTGAGTTTTTAATGAGTTCACATCTGACTGAACAGGCCAATTTTCTACCTACATATCTTTGAGCACTGTATCTGGATGGTCAAGAGCATTACCCCTAACTAGGTCTTGTTGTCTTCAAGTGGCCAAACATTCCAGGTGAGGACAAAGAAAATGCAATAAAGACCCACCGAACTTGGTAGCCTTGACATTTAATGGTTGGGAGGATCTTGCTATCAATGTTCAGAACGGTGATAATTACACCATCAAGCTGCAGTATGCTTTGAGTCCCTACAGCTTAATGATGAAGCAGAGACATGGATAACAATGTGAATAAAAGAAGAAAATCCTGCACTCTGGATTCTACACTAATGTGACACATGGGGCAGGTTTTGTCAGCATTCCTGATGCTTGTGCCATATTTAAAAGGCCACTGTGCACCCAGATAAGCACTGGCATTGTAGAACAGCCTTGCACGGTCAAGGATGAAGTCTGAGCGTGCTAAAGAAGGGGATCATAATGTCATGATTCTTCAACAGGGACCAGGAAGTCCAGATGGTGGATGTGGTGCAAAGGAGAGGGGTCCTTTTCAAGAGGACTGAGAAAAGAGGCTGCACCATCGCTCGCAACATGATCTGAAAACACCACCTGGACCGTACCATTGGGATGATGAAGAGGAATGGCCAGCAGTGCCGCAAGAAGATCAGTGACCCTTTCCATTCGGCTGAGTAAGTGTCATACTTCTCTGTTACCTTACACCTGCTCTACCTCTGCTACAATAGCCACCACCTGCCAAGGCTCACACTCTGCTACTCGCACTCTTGCCTAAAACATCTTCCTCACTCACTCTTACTGCCTCCAACCTCCCACACCACTGAACTTCTTTTTCTTCACTCATTTGAGTGATGTGAGCGTTGCCAATATTACCCGTCCCAAGTAGCCCATGAGAAGGTGGTGGTGAGCTGCCTTCTTGAACCACTGCAGTCCACCTGCTGTGGGTTGACCCACAATGCCTTTAGGAGGGGAATTCCAGGATTTTGACCCAGTGACGGTGAAGGAACCGCGATATATTTCCAAGTCAGGATGGTGAGTGGCTTGGAGGGGAACTTGCACGTAGTGGTGTTCCCATGTATCTCCTGCCCTTGTCTTTCTGGATGGAAATGGTTGTAGGTTGGCAAGATGCTGTCTGTGGATCTTTGGTGAAATTCTGCAGTGTATCTTGTAGATGGTATACAATGCTGCTATTGAGCGTCAATGGTGGAGGGAGTGGATGCTTGAAGACCTAGTTCCAATCTAGCAGGCTGCTTTGTCCTGGATGGTGTCAAGCTTCTTGAATGTTGTTAGAGTTGCTTTCATCCAGGCAAGTGGGGAGTGTTCTATCATGCTCCTGCCTTGTGTCTTGTAGATGTTGGACAGGCTTGGGGGGAGTCAGGAGGTGAGTTACTCACTGCAGTACTCCTAGCCTCTGACCTGCTCTTGTAGACACTGCGTTTATGTGGTGAGTCCAGTTGAGTTTTTGGTCAATGATAACCCCCAGGATGTTGATAGCGGGGGATTCAGTGATGGTAACACCACTGAATGTCAAGGGGCAGAAGTTAGATTGTCTCTAATTGGTGAGTCATTGCCTGGCATTTGTGTGGCATGAATGTTGCTTGCCACCTGTCAGCCCAAGCCTAGATATTGTCCAGATCTTGTTGCAGTTGATCATGGACTGCTGCAGTATCTGAGGATTCACGAATGGTGGTGAACATTGTGCAATCGTCGACAAATATCCCCAATTCTGACCTTATTATGGAGGGAAGGTCATTGATGAAGCAGCTGAAGGTAGTTGGGCCTAGGACACTACCCTGAGGAACTCCTGCAGAGGTGTCCTGGAGGTTAGATGATGGACCTGCAACAACCATGACCATCTTCCTATGTGTCAGGTATGACTCCGACCAACAGACATTTTCCCCTGATACCCATTGATTCCAGTTTTGCTCGGGCTCCTTGATGCCACATGCATTGAATGCAGCCTTGATGTCAAGGGCTGTCACTCTGACTTTACGTTGCATGGCCTCTGCATTGCCTCCTCACTTGCCCGGGACATCTTGCCACCTTTTGATCATGTGCAGCAGCCCTAACAATTATGATACTCAGCTAACGTCACCTCACTCAACCCCTCCCTAAAGCATTGACAAGGCTGCCTCCTGCAGCCCCACTAGCTCAGATACTGACACCTTGGTGGGAACGTTAGCCTTAGGAAGTTTGAAAGCAAAATCTGGACAGCACTTCACTGTGTCAGCTCTGCAGCTGGTCGAGGAAAAAACGCACCAGGCCATTGGCATCCAGAGGACCTCTATTGACCAGGCACCTGGCCAGGCCTGCAGTGTCTGCATTCGGGGATTTCGTAAGAATCTATATGCAGAAACAGAAATGGGCAGAGCAAGGATGGTGAATGCAATGACTTTCATTGGCCAAAGCTGCAGCAGTGCAGTGTGTTGTGCAAATTCTGACTACGTCCGTGATCAAGTTGGCGACTGCTATAGACAGCCAAGTTCAGCACCCTCAAGATCTGCTGGAGAGGTGCACGTTACCTGTACTTCATCACCCTGGCCAGTGGTCCTCAGACCAAAGGTATGCTTATAGCTGAATTCCTTAATCCCCCTATAACCATTCTGATTTTAAAGTTGATCTACACCCTTACATTCTTCCTAAAGTTATTGTATTTTAGTTTAGTTCCACCAGCTGACATAGTTGGATTTGAATTTTTGTCCCCAGACGATTAGCCTTGGCCTCTGGATTACTAATGCAGTGGCATTCTCACTTTGAGAGAAAAGTTTGATTGATGAAGAAATTGAAGATAGTTGCGCCTAGGGCAGTGACTTGAGAAACTCCTGCAGTGATATTCAGGGACAGTTTATTGGTCTGCAACAACTACTGCTTTCTTTCGTTTTGCTAGTTATGACTTTGACTAGTGGGAACAAATTCCCCCTCATTGCCATTGACTTCAATTTTGCTAGTGCTCCTTGATATCACACTGGATCAAACATTGCCTTGTTTCGAGGGCAGTCATTCTCACCTTTTCCTCATGTTTGAGACACTTCTGGACCTACAGAAAATGGGAGTAAAATACAAGACAGCAATTGAGATAATAAAAATGTGAGAACTATGCAGAAGAGATATGCAATCCATGAGCAGAAATTAGTCTCTTGTTTTTAATCTATGAGCAATGTCATGAGATTAAACAGTTCAACTATTTTATATGCATTTGAATTTACAGAATTGCATATTGGTGTGAGATTAGTTTATTGACAACTCAACCCAAGTTTGTTCTATTCTAAAACTTAGTTTTGTGCCAACAACAGGATTGAAAAGATTGCTAGCAATCTGAACAGACTGATGATGTATGTTTTTCAGAACAAATTGGGTCTATTTTCCAAGAAGTGTTTAACAGAATAGTTTAGACAATGCAGTACATAATTACTCCTTTCATTTCTGATTCATCCTGCAGTTGAAACCTTTGGTATTAATATTGTTTGTTGTTTCATATTTAGTAGCTATAAACTTCTAGTCAGTGAGAACTTTTCAACAGTGAGATTGTGCCACGATCTGGAGCTTGAATCCAGGCTTCTCTCCCTGTTGCATTTGCCTGTGAAAGATCCTCAGGATTATTATTCACTTGGAGATATTGTTCATAATGGCCAAAGCCTGAATGGAAGCATTATCAATATACTGGCATCAGTCAGATCGGTGAGCTTTCAGTAACTAAAATGTAATGGATATTTTCTTCTGTGAAACAATGCATGTTGACTACCACACATATCCTATATATGCGTTTGGTAGAAGAAAAAATATTTTTAAGTGTCCAAAACAGTCATCAATTGATGCTAAATGTTAAACATTGAAATTCTTTTGCATATTGTTAAAGCAGAATGTGGCAGCATTCTTAATGAGTTTTTTAGATTAGTAATATGAAAAAAGATTATTTTCATTGTTCCATTTATTACATTTCCCTGTTTGTGTTTTAATTGGTGATTTCTGATGACATTCTCTGGGAAATGGAGGCGTTAATGAATCTAAATGCAATATAACTGTATATGCACAGTTAAGTGAGGAGTCTGCAGAAAGTCTCCGAGTTATTGATGTTACCTAGTGACATTTGTTCAATTTTCACATGCCAGACAAATAGACCTAATTTATGGAGCCATCTTTCACTGATTAAACAGCATCAGAAACACATCCACTGGCCATATCAGTTTTGGGTGTTGGTGAACAGCAAATGTCCTTGAATATGGTGATTAGCAGCCTGCTTTAGAACTCAAACCAGAAATTGATTTGCCCTGAACATGATAAGAATTGAAGTTACTTTCTGAGTTTATAGGATTACCAGGTCTACACTTGTCCTAAGCAATGGTCATTAAATGAATCACTCAAGGCTGTTCTCAAGATGCTTACCTTAATGTGCAGCCTGGAGGAATGAGAGTATTCTTTTCAACCCCATTTCTAACTACCACTTTCCCATTTCTCAATTGTGTGCCATAGGATTAAGTTTTGGACTTTGCCTGAAACCCCAGCCAACTGATCTTGCTCACCTTCCCCTCCCCTGCAAGGGCCTCCATCACCACCAGTATCCTATTCAATATCCTTAACAAACTATGGCTCAAACCAGCAGTTGATTAAATTTTAGCCAGAAGTTATCACTTCTAAATATTCTCATCTTTCAGCATTTCATAGGGATTTACCATCAAAGCACATTTACTTGATGTGTATACTGAAACTGGTAGTGATTACGTACCATTATGCTTAAACGATAAAAAGTCAAATTAATAGTTTAAAATAATGTGTTTGATTTAGAAAAGCTGTAAAATTTTATGTTTACTTTCAACTAGCGTACATTCAACCAGAAGCCGCTGTCACCCAACAGTGCAGGACTATTTTTACCTGATTCTATTGTTATCTATCTAGTCCTAGCCAGAAAATTATGTGACATGTTTCCTCCTTTTACTCTCATACCATTACTTATGATGTCTCCCAAGGTTCATCCTTGGCCCCCTCCTATTTCTCATTTCCTTGGTTCTACCTCACTAACATTAAACAAAAACCTCAGCAACAGTTTCCATATGCACATTGATAAAACACAGCTTTCCCCTATTTCCACTTCTCTTGACCACTGTTCCTCGAGGTCAGACTGCCTGCCCAATAAACAATAGTGGATTAGGAGAATTTCCCCTCAACTAAGTATTGAGTAGGAAGCAGCTACTGCCTTCCATCCTTATCAGAAACTCAATTCCCTTGTTATTGTTCCCTCCATCCCTCTCTTTGTTAAGCTGCCTTATGTCAAACTTATCTGCTGTAATCTTGATGTTATGTTTGAATAAATTGAAGCTCCTGTATATCTGCACCATCACTAATATTGCACGTTTCAGCTTATATTTCAAATGTCCCAATCTGCCCTTGTCTCCGCTCGTCTGCTGCTGTAACACCCATCATACTTTTGCTACCTCTAGACTTGACTATTTCTATAGTGTCCTGTTCAGCCAACCTGTTCTACCTTTTGTGAATTTGAGATCGTTCAAAACTCTGATACTTCTAGGTAGCTAGGCTTGAATTGACTTGGTACTTCAAAAATTGCTGCATAGGTATTTTGTAGTTTATTTTTGGATTTCTTAGTTCTAAGTGAAGCCTAGGGAAATATGTTGAAGTAGAAATCAATTTAAGATTTAGATCTTTAATTTCAATAACATTAAATCTTCAAAGAACTCCGCTGTGACTTTAATCCCTTGATGTTTATGTTGAAAATGTAATTATTTCACTATTGAATTAGTGTAAAGATGAGAAAAAATACTTTATCTTAAGGTAGGGGAGCAGAAGTATTTTACTACTGCAGACAGAAGAAAAGGACAGCGATGCGAAGTAAAACTGTTTGATGAAACTGTGCCTTCATTCCTTATGAGCTGGTTAGTATATTTTTGAACTCTCAATAAATGCCGTTAAATAATTTTCGAAGTTGCTCATTGTAAATCCTTTGATGGATTTGGATGGGCTGTCCAACATATTTGTGATCATTCTTTTAGAATTCCAGCCTTTTACCATATTTGTGGTAATGTTTGTTCTCAATCTTGATATCCTGGATTACTGTTTGTGAATCCACTTCCAAATGTTCGTCAATCTCCATGTAAATGAATACTTTCTGAACTCGGTCCCAAATTTCATAACCCTGAACCTGTGCCCTAAATGCTGCTGTTCCACCATAGTGAAAAGTATCACTTGGAGCTCAATTGATATAACTCATTAACTATCTTCTGTACTGATCTAAATTCTCTCTTTGACATCTTTTTAGGGTTGAGAAGCTTGAGTTTGTCAAGCTAGTATAACTATTGCCTCTGATATCAGAGATCAGCCTTCTAGTATCTGTCTGTGCATTACATTTAGGCTCTGAATTCATCCCTTAATGTCACTGTTAGCAAAATTATACATCATGTTACAGTGCCAAATAATCAGGGCATGTGCTTTAGTATGACCTTGGTGGTATTCAGTACAAATGATTTCCAGCATTTCCTCTTTTATCTCCCATCTATAACTTTTGTTACTTTTATTGGTTTATTTAATTTTTGCAGTCGTTATATTTGGGATTTAAAAAACATTAAAATTGTTAGTTGTGTCTCTGTGATGAAAAGCATCCGAACTTTCAAAATACATTTCCAAATATTTAAAAACAGGAAAACATTTTCACATAGAGCATGGTCAGAAATTGGAACTCCCTGCTTGTAAGGGTGGTAGGGGCAGAATTCCTCACAACACTTAAAATTAGTTGTACATTTGCAATACCAAGGCATTCACGGTTATGGGCCAAGTGCTGGAAAAATAGCTAAGAATAATTGTGTCTGATAGCATTTGTGGAGCGAAATCAGAGTTAGCCTTTAGGGTCAAGTGACCCTTCCTCAGAACTTATGGTAACTAGGAAAATGTTGGTTTATATGCAGAAGATAAGGTGGGGGGAGGGGGTAAGGAGTAAACCATAGATGTGGATAGAACCCAAAGAGAGGGAAGAACAGTTGGACAAATTAGGGAGTGGATAACAATCTGGCTAGGAGGTGAATAGTTGTTAATGTGGATTGTTATTATAACATCGGTTCTGACAAAGGGTCACTTGACCCGAAACGTTAATTCTGATTTTTCTCCACAAATGCTGCCAGAGCTCCTGAGTTTTTCCAGCAATTTCTATTTTTGTTTCTGATTTACAGCGTCTGCAGTTCTTTCAGTTTTTATTTAGAATGATTGGGTGTTTGTTTTGACCATCATAGACTCGATGGGCCAAAGAGTCTTTTCTAAACTGCAGACTTCTATAATTCTATTACACAACAGTGCTTTGCAACACTTATTGGTTCATACAATGTAATAGATTGCAACATAATATTTTAGAGTGCTTTTTGTATTTCCCTGCTGTACAAATTCAAGTATCAGAATACATTTGTTGAATCTGAAAGTAATTACTGAGTTAATTTCAGATGATATTTCAACTCTTGATATTTAAAAGATTTTTCTTATTTGGTCACAAGACGTGGGATTTGCTAGCTAGGCTAGCACTTTTTGCCCATCACTAAATGCCCACAGAGCAGTTAAAAGTAAACCACATTGCTGTGTGTCTGGAGTCACATGTAGACCAGACCATAAGAAATAGGAACAGGAGTAGGCCTGTTGAGCCTGCTCTGCCAATATATAGGATCATGGCTAATCTAACATTCCTCACATATACATTCCTGCGTTTTCCCCATAACCATTGATTCCCCTACTGATCAAGAATCTATCTATCTCATCTTTAAATACACACAAGGACTCTTGTCCCATAAATTTCCATGGCAAGGAGTTCCAAAGACATAGAACACTCTTGTGAGAAGACATTTCTCCTCATTTCAGCCTTGAATTGACCCCATTATTGTAAGATTATACCCTTTGATCCTAGGCTGTCCCATGAAGGGAAAAATCATCTCAGTATTTACCCTGTCAAGCCCCGTAAGAATCTTATAAGTTTTAATGAGATCACCTGTTTTCTTCTAAATTCCAATGACTAGAGTCCCAACCTGTTTAACCTTTGCTCATAAGACAACCCTTCTGTACAAGGAATCAATCTAATGTACCTTCTCTGAACTGCCTCCAATGAAGTAAGATCTTTCTTTAAATAAGGGTACCAAAACTGCTCACAGTGCTGCAGGTTTGAGCTCACCAACACCTTGTACAGTTGCACTAAGACTTCCCCACTCTTATATTCCAACCTGCTTAAAAGAAAAGCCGCCATCCCATTGGCCTTCCTAATTACCTGCTGCACCTATGTTCTAGCTTTCAGTGTTCTGAAATACTCCCAAGTCCCTTTTTAATTGCAACTTTCTGCAATTTTTCTGCACTTAATTAATGCTGTTCTTTTGTTCTCCCTTCCAAAATGAACACCTTTGTATTTTCTCACATTATATTCCATTTGCCAGCTGTTTGGGAAATCTGGCTACAGTACATTGGCTTAGAAGAAGGAAGCAATTAATAATATTGCAAACAGTTGCGGTTGCAGCACTGATCCCTATGGAATCCTGTTAGTTACAGGTCATCCAGTGTAAAAAATAACACCTTATCCCCACTTGCTGTTTGCTGCCCATCTGCCAATTCTCTGTCCATGCCAATAAATTACTTCCAACACCATGCTCTTATTTTATGACTTAACCTTTTTTGAGATACCTTGTCGGCGCTTTGTGGAAGCCCAAATACAACACATATACTAATTTCCCCTCTATCCATTCTGATTGAGAGTGCTTTGAAAATCTCTAATAAATTAGACCAGGTAAGGACAGTAGATTTCCTTCCTTAGAAAAGAAGGACATTAGTGAACTAGATATGTTTTTATGACAGTGGCTGCCGTTAGACCAGCTCCTCCATAATAGCAATTAAATTCTCTGTTAACAATGAGAAATTAATTGAATTTTTATCTTTTTGAATGAAAGAAACCCTTTTACTAGCTGACTAATATTTATATGATTTCCATAGCTGGGATAATGAATCTATACAGCTTGCACAGACATGGATACCCAGGGAAACAGGTACTGTATTTGTCAGTTAATGTTAAGTTTATTTCTTTTATTCTGAAATGAATTTTTCAACAAGACTTAATATTTTTATCAATTATTTTTGTAATTGTTACAGTACTGTTCATAGCTGATGTACGAGTAAATTATGATAGTTTTCGCAACACCATGGCTGCCACTGTGATCTCTAAAACCATAATTACAACAAATCCTGGTAAGTCGTTTTGACATTTCATTAAATGTAACGTCAGATCGATTTTTAAACATTAAGAATACTTTTCAGGTAATAATATTAAGAACATAGCATGGAAATCTTTGTACATGTGAACATACAAATCAGGAGCAGGAGTAAGCCATTTGGCCCACCTCAAACTCTTCCATTCAATAAGATCATATCTGATCTGATTGTGATGCTCATATGTTCCTGCTGACCCGTGATAACCTTTGAATCCCTTGCTTAACAAGAATATATCCAGCTCTGCCTTAAAATGTTCAAGGACTATTAAGTTTTTCCTTTTTTAAAAGATGTCTTTCTAGACCATCTGGTTAAGGCAAACTTTCAAGTTTCCAAAATTATTTTATATTTACAGAAACAATGTGCTTATTTCATGACCAATCTTCTATAACCACATTCTATAAATAAAAGCATTATATTTACTGGAAAACACTCGAGAACATAAGGGCCCAATCTTGAAGCCAATATTTTTTATTTCAAAATTTCTGTCCTAATGGGTTTTGATATAACCAGAGTAAATTATAGATCATTTATATTATAGAACCACTTCAATTTGACGTAATATGTTTATCTCAGGTTATACATAACAAATTTAGTAACATAAGTTTAAAAAGGTTTTAAAAATATATAAAATGGATAACATACTGCAGATCAGCTGATATCTTTGGCGAGACCCCTTAAGATGACCGTGGTTAATGAGTCCTAACTTGTATTGATTTAATCAGCCTGTGCTCGCTGTCCAGCATTGGAGTCAAGGTGAAGTAAAACCTTGTTTTTAAAATCCCATTCCTTCCTATGTTTATAATCTCCTCCAGCCCTACAACTCTCCGTAATATCTTGAGCATCAGCCAGCAATTGGCAGCCATGCCTTCAGCTACCAAAGCTCTAAGCTCTGGAATTCTTTGCTTAAATCTCTCATCTCTCTCGCTCTTTCGACCATTGAGGCGCTCCTTGAAACTTGTTCGACAAAATTTTTGGTCACCTACCCAAACAGTACTGTTTTACTGAATACATGTTAGAGGTTTGGTTTGTTACAGCAGTGGAATGTCTTAGTAGACTAGTATATTGTGGTAATCCTTCAGGTTTTTCCTTGATAGCTCAACTTAAATGGAATGAATTTAACTTCTTGTGAAATGCAGTTCTTTTAAAAAGAACACTGAAGCCTCTTGCGAGCATTAAGCACTGTTAGATCAGGCAATGCATGGCCAAGATCTAAATGGAATCTCACTGCTCTTAACCTAACCTCATAAAAAGTATATTCTGCATTGCTAGTGTAACATATTTTGGTATAGTGGACCTTTCTATGGTAATGAAGGAGTCATTAATTCCAGATACTAATAGATTACGAACAGATGCCATAAACAAGATTTTTGTTCATTCATTCGTTGGGTATGGGCATCACTGGCTAGGCCAGTGTTAATTGCCCATCCTTATTGCCCTTGAGAAGGTTGTGGTGACCTGTCTTCTTGTTCCATTTGACATAGGTACACCCACAGGGCTATTGGGGATGATACTGCAGGATTTTGACCCAGTGTCCGCAACACTGAAGAAACAGTGATATAGTTCCAAGACAGGGCGGTTTGTGACTTAGAGAGGAACTTACAGGTGTTAATGTTTCCCATGTTTCAGCTGTCCTTATCCTTCTAGATGGTAGAGTTTGTGGGCTTGGAAAGTGCTGTCTAAAGAATCTTAGTTATCACAGTGCATCTTTTAAATAGTACACACTGCTCCCATTGGGTCTTAGTGTAGTGGGAGTGAATTTTCAGGGTGTTAGATGGATGCCAATCAAACTGTTTTACTGTTTTAGTGAATACCTGTTAGAGGTTTGCTTTGTTACAGCAGTGGAATGTCTCAGTAAACAAGTATATCATGGTCATCCTTCAAGTTTTTCTTTGATAGCCACTTATCAGCCCAGGTCTAGCTGTACTTGGACTACTTCAGGATCTGATAGCTGTGAATGGTGCTGAACATTGCACAGTTATCTGCAAATATCTTCACCTTATGATGGTGGGAGGTCACTGAAACAGTTAAAGGTGGTTGGACCAAGGACAATACGGTGATGTCTTGGTAGTGAGATGATTGATATCCAATAACTGCAACCATCTTCCTTTGTGCTAAGTATGACTTCAAACAGAATAAAGCTTTTCCCCGATTCTCATTAACCCCAATTTGCTAGGATTCCTTTATGCCACACTCTGCCAAATATTGCCTTGACGTCAAGGGCAGTTCACTTCCTTTATCGAGTTCAGCTGTCTTGAAATTCCAGTTATAGTGAATATACTACACACTTGCATTCTGGTTATAATCTACTTTTTTTTACTAATACTTTAGGAAGAAATGTTGGCTAACATGTCAGGAGATCTCCCTCCGCTTCACTTCAAAGAGTGTTATGTAATATATCACTGATTTTAACTATGGAATATATTCTGTTATCTGAAAAATGTGGCAACTCTAACACTGTTGCAGTCCCATTATTCTTAATTCTTATTCCAGCCTAAATTGTTTATGTAAATCCTGGAGGGGTTTAAAACCAGTTTTTTTGATGATTACACTGACCTTTATCCCGGAGGAAGTTCAGTGGTGGAGCATTAGTTATTCCAGGATACCTAAACTGCATATCTGAACAATTTTATTTGTTAACACCATTTATAAACGATCTATAATGGCAGTATTTCAAATGTGGTTCTATAATCCTACAAATAGAAAGTAATACAATAATAAAAAAGATTTCTTGATTCAATCATTTTAGCCCAAACATCTTTTAATCTTTTCCTGTTTTGTTCATTTAGTCTGCGATGATGTCATACTGATATCTTTTTCTATATGGTTATGATCAGCAAGTTGTATGTAGTTTATTCACTATTGCATCATCATTGAATAAGCAGGTCATGTTTTTCTTTTTCTGTTTTGTGACTGGATTATAATCCATTGACTAATTTACAATTTACTTGCTTTTTTTCTGGATTGACCAGAAGATTGTTAACTTTAAATATCTAAAAGTGTTCTAAAATGGATTATTGCTAAATTTTGTGTTTTTACCTGGAATTATGAAGACACAAAAGAAGCCAATCTGCTGTTTAACTTTGCCAAAGAGTATGCAGAAAACGATGAAGTAGATCCAGAACAAAGGAATGAATCAATTAACTGTAAGCCATTACGTTTTATATTAATCTGTATTTTCAAATGTAATATTCACCAGTGATTTTAAAATGTATAAAAATGGTTTAAAAATTATATTAGACAAACAACACAACACCCCTTACTTAACTTTGATAAACATAGCTGTACCTTGCAGTCAGCAGCAACATTACAGAATTTCTGCTAACCTTGAAGCAAGTTGAACACAAAGACCTACTGATCTCAGTGGCAAAGATTTTCCTCTTCCCAACATCTGTTTGAAACTTGCATCAGTCATCCAGCAATAATTATGTCATCCAGCAATAATTATGTCATCCAGCAATATTGAAACATTTTCCAAGAAGTCTGAATCTCTGATTACCTTTTGATTTTTAATGTCACCACACAAGTTAGAGTCAAACCTGATAGAAAGGAAGATGGTTGCAGTTGCTGAAGGTCAATCATCTCAGCTCATCTCTGCAGTAGGTCCACAGTGTAGTGTTCTTGGTCCAGCTATCTTCAGCTGCTTCATCAATGACGTTCTGTCCAAGGTCAGAAGTAGGGATGTTCGCTGATGACTGCAGTGTTCAATGTTTAGCACCATTTGCGACTCCTGAGATGTTGAAGCAATCCATGAAGTTGTTGACTTGCTCACCAAGCAGTGATTAATGATGCCCATTACCAACTCCACAGGTACGACCGAGAAATTGCGTGAGAAAAATCACAGTATCTAAACTCTACGGACCAGCAATGGACTACAACCCTAGAACAGGCCATCGCCATCAATCAGCACAAAACCAAAACTAAGAATAGACACGAGCTACAGGAGCAACTCGCCAAACTGATCCACCACAAAGACAAGGACAACAACAAACCAGACACATGGATAAGAAACCTATCCAACAGACAACTCACATAAACTAAGAAAGCTGTCCTATCACGCGGACTGAAATATAACCACAAAGATGCGAACAGAACAGACTTCATGGCTGCTCTGGAGAATATATTAAAAGACAACAAACTCACAGACGAAACACAACAAGCCATCCGACCATCTATAATCCCCACACTGCACAGAAGGAACAAAGGGCACAACCTGAACACAGCAGAGAGAAAAGCACTAGATTAACTCAAGAAAGACAAGGATATCATAATCCTACCAGCAGGCAAAGGGTGCATGACCGTCATTATGAACAAACCAGACTACGTTAAGAAAACACAGGCATTGCTCACAGATACAACCACTTACCAACAGGTGGCAATAGACCCAACACTGCAGCTAGGAAATAGGATCACCCAAACACTGAAGTGACTAATGAATGCAGGGCAGATAACCAAGACAGCCTTCATGAGAATGAAACTGGAAGACACAAACACCCTCCGCTCCTATGGACTGCCTAAAGTACATAAACCAGACATCCCTCTCCAGACCCATTGTTTCCCTACCAGGCACACCATCGCACAAATTGGCCAAAGACCTACAGAGATTGAAACACCTAGTAGACAGATCACTCCATTCTATCCACTCCACCCAAGATTTCGTTGACGTCCTCGAGAACATAAAAATCAGCGTCAACGAGATTATGGTATCCTTTGACATCACAGCTTTATTCACATCAATCGACATCCCACTAGCTAAAGAAACACTGGCCACATTACTAGATGAAACAGCAACGCAGACCAGCAGCTTCATCAGCAATGACAACATACTTAAATTACTAGACCTCTGCCTCACCACATGCTTCGTCTTTAATGGTCAGATATACAAACAGATCAGTGGTACACCAATGGGGCCACCCATCTCAGGACTCAACGCAGAAGCAGTCATGCAAAGACTGGAACACACTACCCTCCCCCACATTCAACCTAAACTGTGGAACCGGTACGTAGACGACATATTTGTCATTATTAAATGCAACAAATTAGAAGAGACCCACCACCTCATCAACAGCATATTCACCGGGATTAAATTGAAAAGGGAAGAAGAAAACAACAATCAACTTCCATTTCTGGATGCTAAAGCAGAGCAATTGACAAACAGGGAGTTCCAAACCTCAGTATACAGAAAAGCAACCCATAAGGATCAAATCCTCAACTTCCAAAGCAACCACCCCAACGTCCACAAACAAACTGCATTAGGACACCTTGCAGCACTCCAGAACTATGCAGGAAAGAGGAAGAACAGTTATACAAGATCCTCGCTTTAAACGGATATCCCCGCAACTTCATCCACAGATGCTTACAAAACAGACAACAACAGGAGGACACAGTATGATCTAACACACTGCCCTACGTCAGGAACATATCAGAACTGACAACAAGACTCCTAAGACCACTAGGAATCGTGGTAGCCCACAAGCCCACAGCCACTCTATGACAAACACTTACAAGGATTAAAGACCCCATTCCCACAACATGCAGAACCAACGTGGTTTACAAAATATCATGCAACGACTGCCACAAACATGACATCGGACAGACAGGAAAGAAATTAGCCATCAGAATACAGGAACATCAGCTAGCAGCAAAATGGCACAATGAACTCTCCTTAATATCAGTACATTCAGACAATGAAGGCCATCAATTTAACTGGGACAAGGTAACCATAGTAGCCCGAGCCAAACATAGACACACACGGGAATTCCTAGAGGCATGGTTCTCCACTATACTTCAATCAACAAACATATAGAATTGGACCCCTTATAAAAACCCATACAGATCAAAACCAGAAATGACAGTACTCACCATAACGGACTGGACAGTGTAAATTCCAAGCGGAGTAGAATAACATCGCTTCATTGGAGGCTCCACTGATGATGTCGCCTAGCATGGTGATGAAACGTCTGAACAAAAACAAGCCAGTTCGGCAAACAAGTCAACAACCTCATCCACAACCTGAGCTACAGATCTTTGCCAAAACTTTGAAGCAATCCATGTCCAAATGCATCAAGGCCTGGACAATATCCAGATTTGGCCTAACAAGTGGCAATTAATATTCATGCCACTCTAGTGCCAGGTAATGAATGTCTGCAACATCACAGAATCTGACCATCACCCCATGACATTCAATGGCATTACCATCAATGAATCCCATGCTATCAGCATCCTGGGGTTACAAGTGACCAGAAACTGAATTGGATTAGCCATATAAATGTAGTAGCTATAAGGACAGATCAGACTATGAATCTGGCAGCCAGCAACTCACCACCTGAGTTGCTAAAGATTGTCTGTGAGTCAGAAGTATGATAGAATACTCCCAATTTGCCTGGATGATTGTAGCTTCAACAACGCTGAAAAGCTTGAAACTGTCAAGACAAAGCAGCCTGTTTGCTAGGCACCCCATCAACAAACATTCACTCCTTCCACCATTGACGCTCAGCATCACAAATGTGTACCATCTACGAAATGCAGTGCAGAAATTCTCCAAGACTCCTTATTCAGCACCTTCCAAACCCACAACGCCTACAATCTAGAAGGATAAGGGCAGCAAGTTCTTCTCCAAGAGGCCGTAGTTTTAAGATAAGAGGTAGCAGATTTATAGCAGAGATGAGGTGAAATTACTCTCAGTCATGATTCTGTGGACTTCACTACCCCGGGGCACAGTGGATGCCGGGACTGTGAGTAAGTTTGAGGAGATAGACATACTTTTAATTTTAATGGCTCAAATGGTTATGGAGAGCAGACAGAAAAGAGACCAAGATGAGACCAGCCATGATCATTTTAAATGATGGTGAAGGCTCGAGGGACTGAATTGCCTACTCCTACTCCTAACTGTTATATTCTTATAAGCTGTACACCATGCTGAATTGGAAATATTGAGTCAAAGTCCTGAAAATCCTTCTCTAACAGTTTTAAGGGTACAGCAATGGGCTACAGCGTTCCAAGACAGCAGCTCACCGCCACCTCCAAAGGGCAACTGTGGGTGGGCAATGAATACTGGCCCAGCCAGTGATGCCCACATCTCATGAATTTTTTTTTTAAAAGCTGGGGTATGATATAAAGATTGGAATATACATTTTGTGAGTATGATAAAATCTGGAATATCATTTAAAAAATCTTAAAAGTGATAATACGTGAATTTTTAAAATCATAATAAAGAAATGTGATGTTTCACAAAGATGAAAGTAGGTTTTCTGATCAGTCAGGCAGTTCAGCAATGATTATGAAGATGGTCACAGTTAAATACTGAATTGTTCCTCAAATAACAAGGTGTGACTTTTTCAAGGGTTTTTATAGCAAGGTAAACAGCTTAAAAGGCCAAAATCTGGTCAATTCAGTGGTTTCTGGTTGAGTGTTGTCTGGGAAGTCAAACACACACGCTTTGGTAAAGTGTAGAATCATTGACATCAACTTCTGGATTTTTACATTAAGCTGTGCATGTGCAGTTTCCAGAATTGCTGTCAGTTTCAGGGAAATAATGAAAGCGACCACTAACAATTCCATCAACATTACTACTCCAATCTACTTAACAATTCACTTGGTAGATAAAAATTAGATTTTGATTTCTTTTTCTTTATTCTTTCCTGGGATGTGAATGTTACTGCAGTGCAGCATTTGTTGCCCATGCCCACCTGTCCTTGAACAGAGCCATTTCAGATGGCCAGTTAAGGAATGTGAGTTATTGACTCATTGACACATCAATACTTAAAGGACCACTGCTTGATTTTAATACAGAAGCTAGCTATGTTTGAAGTTGTACTGCCGTTTTTACTATCACTTTTTAAATTACGTACATAAGTCTAAACAGCAGTGTTAACTGTTAACTTTAATTCTGCAACATTATTCAGTCATTGTGACTTTTATTAATATGGCAGCAAGTCTTTGAACAGCATCAAGGTTACTGAGTATCAATTAAGTATTTTTCCACGAATATTAAACGATGACATTGAATTGATTATGCAAAAGAGTCTAGCAAAGAAAAATTTCCAAGGCCTAAGGAACATGCGTCAACACCTGATGAATGCATGAATGGCAAGATGTTTGTGATCTTATTAATGAGATGCCAGAATACTATGATTATGAAATAATATTAATAAGAGGTTCACTGACTACAAACAGAATGTAAAATAAGCTGCTACAAACTGGCAGGAACAGACTGATTTCGGAGATCTCATTAATGTTAACACTAATACCCTAAGACAAAAGTAGCTAATTTCTAGCCCTGGGGATTTCTGAAATGGTTAAGTTAGCAGAACCTGGTTTTCTCTCCCTTGAAGGAAAGAAATCTGGTACGAATTATAGTTTTTTTTTAACGCTTGAATGTTTAATCAGTCAGGAGTTGAGTTGAAGCAATTGTATATGCTTGGAGACTCTTTTAATTGTAAATGATAGCTAATTTGTGTATAATAGAACTGCTGCACAAAAGAAATATTTCAGAATAAACATTTTTTAAATTTATTTATTATGACCCACAAAATATTCTTTACAACTTAACATGCTTTGCCTGTTAGGCAAAATTACTCAGCAATTCTAAACAACTTATTTTTATGTCACAACTAGCACACAATGAAATCAAACAGAATAAGCAGTTTCCATGAAGTAATGATCTTGATGCCAATAAAAGTAAAACCTTTTAATTTTCCTACTTATAAAAAGAGATCCATTAATACAAGTGACATTATCAACATTTACAAGGCTTTTTTAGTCATTCACAGTCATTACTTGCTAAGGAAGCATTAGTTTCCCATCTCTAATTGCCCTTGACAAAGTGGTGGTGAACTGCCTTCTTGGATTGCTGCAGTCCATGGAGCAGAGAGTGAGTGTAGTTAGATACATCCACGGTGCTATTTGATAAGGGTGTTTCATGATTTTGACCAGCAACGGTGGAGGAGTATAATTCCAAATCGAGACATTTTGTATGAATCTGAGGGGGACTTGCAGGTGGTGGTGCTTCCATGCATCTGCTGCCCTTGTCCTTTAAGTAGTAGACGTCATGGTTTTAGAAGATGCAGAGGAGCTTTGACGAGTTCCTTTCTAGCTCTATCAATGTCATTAGTACCAACATGGATGATGACAACTGGACCCCTCTCCTTCCACTCCATTTCCTCTCCAGGCCCAAGGTGATGTTCTTAACCTTGGCTCCAGGTAGTTAACACTGCCTTCAGGACTCTCACTCATAGCTGCAGAGAACAGTATCTATCCCCTTAAATTTACTATTGGGGTATTGTGGTAGATTGTTAATTTTCTCACTCTCGTCCACACAGCTGGCATGAATCTTGTAATTGTTGGACAGTTGCAAGGACAGAGGCCCTTTGAGGTCTGTCCATGGGTCCCCATTCCCACCTCAGCTCCTACCATACCCACTTGTCCTTGACAAAGACCAAGTTTGAAGTACCTACTCTAAGGCATGTGACCACCTCTTGGAGCAAAGTATCAAGGTAACTTTTCCTCTCCCTGATTTGGCACAATATCTGCTGCTCAGAATTCAGCTCCTCAACTTGGATCCAAAGTTGTTCAAGCTGCAGACACTTGCTACAGATGTGTTCCCCGTGGATAATGTTGGTGTCCAGCTGCTTTGATATGCTTCAACTGCAGCACATTACCCGATTTGTCATCTCTATCGTATTTGAATTAAGTTATTAGCAAAATCACTCCAGTATCTTGGGATTCTTTAAGTGTAAGTAACAAAGTGTTATCACTTCATTCAATTTTTTCCCTTTTTTAACATCTCCGTATCAATCTTATACTGAACAACCTATTTTTTAAAGGAAGAACAAAAGAAAAAAGTACCAGAGACCTGTTTACAATCTTAATACTTGACTTTAAATTTAAAGATCAGAAATACTCTTTAATCAGACACTTTGCTTAGGCAAAAGCAACGAAACCACTCGTTCCTCTGCTGAACTTCTTGAGACAGTCAACTCCAAGACTGAATTTGAAGTCGCACTGTCAAGTGCTCAGTAACACTAAGTTGGCTGCTTATATATGTTGCCAGAGCCAGCTCTTTCAATGCACCCCTTGAAAATAAGCCTACTCAAAGTTTGAAAATACAGAATTTTAAGCTGCAGATTTCACTTTAAAGCCAACTATAAATTACAAAGCAAATTAAGTTTGTGAATTTGGAAGATTTAGACACTTACATAGCTGGCAACCTCATGCACTCAGTCCAAGGCTGAACTGGACTTTCTTATTGAATTATTTATTTTAAACCTGTTTTTCTAATCAACCTATTAGAGATGTTATTACACACCTCTGGAGCAGGTGGGATTTGAACCTGGGGTGCGGACACTACTACCGCGCCTGAAGAGGGTCCCTGTTATTGAATTTATAGTTCCCAAATCAAAGGGTTTATTTCACTTGGTTAATGAGGTCCAGATTCAGCCAGTTCTTAATTAGGCTACTGTTCTAATATACCCCTTGAAAATAAACTTGCTCAACGCTTGCAAATAAAGAATTTTAAACTGCACATTTCACTTTACAGACAGCTACAAATTCCAATCTAAATTAGATCTACACAAATGGAAGACATTGACACTTTCTTACCCAACCAATGCACATCTTTGTTGTAGGTATGACTTTAACCATTGGAGCGTTTTCCCCATGCTTCTCATTGACTCCAATTTTGCTAGAGCATTTTGATGCTGTACTGAGTCAATGATTGCCTTGATGTTACCTTTCCTCTGGAGTTCAACTCTTTTCTCCATGTTTGGACAAAGGGTGTAATGACATCAGGAGTTGAATATCTCTGGCAGAAGCTAAACTGAGCATCCGGTGGCAGGTTATTGCTGGGCTTGGTATCACTGTCAGTGATTCATTCCATCACTTCGCTCATGATTAAGAGTAAACTCATGAGATTATAATTGGCCAATTTGCAGTTGTCCTGCTATTTTGTTGGCAGGACATTCCTGGGCAATTTCCCCATTGCCATGAAGATACCAGTGTTGTAGCTGTACTGGAACCACTTAGCTAGGGGGCAAGGTTAATTTTGGATCACAAATTATCAATACTGTTGCTGGGATTTTGCTAGGGCCCACAGTTTTATCAGTATCCAATGCCTTTAGCTGTTTCTTGACATCATGTGGATGTAAATCGGCTGAGGCCTAGCATTTTATGAAGTAGGAGCCTAAGGAGGAGGTTGAGATGGATCTTCCACTTGGCACTTGTGATTGAAGATAGTTGCAAAGCTTCTGACCTGTTTTTTGAATTGCTGTGCTGGACTTCCTCATCATTGAAGATGCAAGTTTTTTTTTATTCATTTGTGGGATGTGGGCATGTCTGACTGGTCTGTATTTATTGCCCGTCCCTGGTTGCCCTTGAGAAGGTGGTGGTGAGCTGCCTTCTTGAAGCACTGTGGGTTGACCCACAATGCCATCAGCAAGGGAAAGCCAGGATTTTGATCCAGCAACAGTGAAGGAATAATGATATTATTTCCAAGTCAGGATGGTGAGTGTCTTCGAGGGAAACTTTCAGGTGGTGGTGTTCCCATGTATCTGCTGCTCTTGCCCTTCTAGATGGAAGTGGTTGTGGATATGAACGTGCTGTCTAAGGATCTTGGGTGTATTTGCCTCCACCTCCTGTTGGCTGTTTTAATTGTATGCCACCATTCATGGCTGAAAGTGGCAGGAATGTAGAGCTTAGATCTGATTTGATGGCTGAGGGATCACTTAGCTCTGTCTATTACATGGTGCTTCTGCTGTTTGTCATGCAAATAGCTCTGTGTTGTAACTTTAGCAAGTTGAAATCTCCACAAGGCCTGTACAGTTGTTGTTCCTTTGGATACTATCATGGACAGGTGACTCTGCGGTAGATAAATGAGGAGGAGGTCAAGTAAGGTTGTCCCTCTTGTTGGTTTCCTCATCACCAGGCACAGATCCAGTTTAACAACTACATCTTTAGGACTCAGACAGCTTGGCTAGCACTACTACTACCAAGCCACTTTTGGTGGTGGAAATTGTCCCCCACCTTGAAGACTTTCTGTGCCGATGCCCTCAGTTATTTCTCCAATTGATGTTCAACATGGAGGAGTATTGATCCATCAGCTGAGGAGGTCCGTCCATGGGTTTCCTTGCCCATGCTTGACCTAATGCCAAAAGACATCATCATATCTGGCTTAATAGTGAGGATTCCCAGGACTTCTCCGTCCTGACTGTATATCACTGTACCGCCACCTCTGGTTTTAACTTCCAGTGGGAGAGGACACAGCCAATGATAATGACAGTATTTCCTTGACATTGTCTATAAGGTATGATTCAGTGACCAAGTCAGGCTGTTGCTTGACTAGACTATGGGATAGCTCTCTACATTTTGGCACGAGCCCCGGATGCTAGTAAAGTGGACTTCGCAGTATTGACAGGCTAGGTTTGTCATTATCATTTCTAGTGCCTAGGTCGATGTGAGGTAGTCTGTCTGGTTTAATTCTTCTTTTCCGGTTTCAAAGTGGTTTGTTACAACTGGGTGACATTTAAGTACAATTCCAAGGGCGTTTAGAGTCAACTATATGGCTGTAGGTCTTGGGTCACATGTAGACTGGACCAGGTAAGAATGACAGATTTCTTTCCCTAAAGGGCATTAGTGAATCAGATGAGCTTTTATGACAACTTTTTTTATTCTCGTGAGCCATGAGCATCACTGACTGGCCAGCATTTCTTCCCCATCCCTAATTACCCATGAGAAGGTGGTGGTGAGCTGCCGTCTCGAACTGCTGCAGTCCACCAGATGTGGGTTGACCCACAATGCCATTAGGAGTTCCAATACTTCGAAGCAATGCACAAACATCTTAAAAATGGCATACCAGATTTAAGTTTTCATGTTTCAAAAAGAAGTATGGCTGATTTTCTAAGTAAAATACATCCAACTTACAATGTAGGCAGGATTTTGACCCTGCAACACTGAAGGAATGACAATATATTTCTGAGTCAGGACAGTGAGTGGCCTGGAAGGGAACTTGCAAGTGGTAGTGTTAGTTCCCATCCAAGCCACTCATCTACATGACATGATTTCAACTAACAATAGTTATCAGTGGACTAACTTCTAATTCCAGATTTATTAATTGAATTTAAATTCCACAAGCCGCTATCCTAGGAGTAAATGTCCCTGGAGAATTAACCTGAGCCTCTAGATTACTAGTCCAGTGACATTACCATTACATCATTGCCACCCCTGTAAGCCTGTCTAGTTCCATATGTTAACCACTTCTGAAGATACAATATGTCCACATTCAAATTTCTGCTTTCCTCATGGTCTAGCATATTACAAAAGGTATGTGCTAATAAAAAAAAATTATGGACCCTAGGCAATGATTAAATGTGAAACACCCAAGTTGATACAACTGTTTATTTGTGCAGTAACTGTACAATGAAGGCTCTTTTTGCACACTTCTTTTTTTTTGAAGGGTTCTTGTTTGCATATTACATAGATATCTTAAAGAGTAAATTTAATGGCAGCTGACATTTTCTTTCATCTATTGAGCTATATGACTTGTTACACTTCTGTATTGTGCACTCCTTTTACTATTGTAGAAGAGGAACATTTTATACTGCTCAGGAATTATTTCACCATAATTTACTTATTTTCATTTTATGTTTGCAGTACAATCTATTGTGGATGTCTTCACTGTACAGCAGTTAAAAAATAAACCAATGGACAATGTTGGCAAGGCAGAACCTATCTATGGAATCATATATGCTTATATTAGTATGTTTAACATTGATTCTGACAATTCAAAGATAATAAAATCTAAATGGTAAGAATTACACTAATTTTAATTTTGTATACTAAAGATGCACAATTTTATGTGGTCCTGTACATAACATATGACAGTCATGTTTTACCTTTAGTCTTGACAGAAAATAGATGTATTGTGTATATACATAATATTTGCATAATTTTTCTATGTTGAGTAGTCACAATTTGGTAACAAATGTTTACTGGATGCAAGGATTTATTTTGCAATTTATCAACAATATTGAATTTGAAAGTATCTTCTCAATAGAAATGACAAAGTAAGGAAAAACTCAAATGATGCTAGAAAGCAAATAATATTTTGGCCAAAAGCTTCCAATATTGGGGAACATTTTTCACAACTGAAAAAGTCCTGCAACACACATGCTGACAATACTTAGACAGGAGGTTTTAACTCCTGTTGATTTTATCCTACCCTGATTGCTGCATGATTCCCTAGCACAGTGAGATAAGTTGACCATATTCATGCAAACTAGGGCACTTTACCCTATACATGCCCTGCTTTTTAAATGGGTTTATTTCCTGTTTTCCAGCTCAGGAGCTCAGCGCCATGTAAGTTAGCTGGTGTGTCAGTGCTCTCTGGAGGATCTGAAATTATGAAACCAGAATGCTAGTTAAAATTGTGCAAAACAAAAAATGGGAAAAATTATTATGATCTGAAATTGCATAACTTGATTTTGAATCCAGAACATTGTAAAGTGGCAAGTTGAAAGATTATACGCTGTTCCTAATGTTTTAATTAGGTTTCATTATGACAGTGTTCAGGCTGGAGCAGGGTGCATAATTAAACAGTAAGCAAGAATTGTAAAGTTATTTTGTGTTCCATATTTAATGGGAATCCTAAATGCATAATTCTGTGTATATCAAAGTGGCAGGTGCAGATTTTTGATTGATGTTGGTTCGAATGTATGCACAAATCCTTCCTGTTCATCTGGCACACTGAGTCCCTCAAGTATCATCACCAGTTTTGATTTCTGGGTGGATGTGTCTGATCATACTGGTACTCTTCAATCATGTAACTTATCAGGAAGCACAGCTGAAAAAACTCTTGGCTATACAGTAAGTAGCTGGGACATGGGAGTTTTGATTAAAGTTGCAATATAGCAACTGGTAGAATGCACTTTTTTAATATCCAGTGGTTCACAAATTGGGGTCTGTAGAGATTATCTATGTACTGTGAGAAATAACATAATTTTTGAGACATGGGCCCACCAGTTTTGTCAATATTTGTAAGTAAATATCTGTCTACTAAGTAAATTCCCAAAACTTTGTCTACATGCTGCACTTTCATATTGAGAATTATATAGAACTATAATTTAGATTGGGTTGGGGTGTTGACGTAATATCTCTGATTGCTAATCTATTTGAGAAGGGAACCTTTAACCAAAAGAGTTTGAGAATCACTGCTTTACTGCAATGTAAATTAACAATGAACTTCAATTGCATTGGCCACGCCATCCAGAAGTTTTACATCTCTGGACAGACAAAGAACGGTAATGTAGAAAAATTGGCTAAACTCAAAACAGTAGCATTAAAACTGAAAGAAATAAGTCATTTTTTAAAACCTCTTAT
Source organism: Rhincodon typus (assembly GCF_021869965.1). Taxonomy (NCBI): domain Eukaryota; kingdom Metazoa; phylum Chordata; class Chondrichthyes; order Orectolobiformes; family Rhincodontidae; genus Rhincodon; species Rhincodon typus. The sequence continues at coordinate 43,048,800 of NC_063352.1, read as the reverse complement.
AGATGCAGGTAAAAATTAAAGACTTTATTTTGTAGATTGTTTCTTTAATAAATTTGTGTTTTGCCTGTTTCCTTTCAAAAATATTGCATTTACACATTTCATAGTTAAAAACAGCTCTATATTAATTAAGAATCAGAGTGGATATTTCATTTTAACACAGTTAGCTAATTCAACTTTTCAATTTTGCTGTACCTGTGAAAATAGGATAGCACTTAAAAATATGTTACCGTCCATACAGAAAAGCAAATAAAATGCAATTTCTTTTCTTTCTGTGGATCATTAAAGGATTGCACTATCTTTAAAAAGTCAAAGAAGTATATAATAAGAAAATATTTGTGTTTTGTATAGGCACATATTACTATCTTAAATTATAGCTAAAACAAGAATATCAAGTGTCCTTATTGAAGTCTAGATTTTTAACTTTGTATTTATAATAAATTCATAATAAAATTTAGTTAGCAATATCATAAAACAAACCTTTAAGGTAATTTTGATTTAACGTGCTATTACTAGTTTTCCTGGGTAAAGACCACTTTGAAATGAGAATTTTCCCACAAAGACGAAGTTATTTTATATTGGAGTCCGAGCCACTATTGTTACCCAACGCAGAATGTGTTAAATATAGTCTGATAACATAATGCTACAGTGTTGCATATAACTGAGAGACTAAAGATGATGATCCCAACTGCACTGCCAGTCACATTCCTTAATCAAGGAATTTCATTCATAGAGTCATACAACATTGAAACAGACCCTTCGGTCCAATTCTGCCTCGCTGACCAGACATCCCAATCTGACCTAGTCCCATTTGCCAGTATTTAGCCCATATCCCTCTAAACCTTTCCTATTCATCTACCCATCCAGATGTCTTTTAAACGTTGTAATAGTACCAGCCTCCACGAATTCCTCTGGCAGCTGATTCTGTATACACCCCACGCTCTGTGTAAAAAAAAAAAAAGAAAAAAGCTGCCCCTCAGATCCTTTTTAAATCTTACCCACCTCATGTTAAAACTCTGGAATCAATTTGGCGAATTTCCTCTGAACTGCTTCAAATTCATTATATCCCTCTCTTTTTAAATTAATTCACATTAATGAATTTAATTAATTAACATTCATGTTATTAAAGTTATCTAATAGAAGGAAAGAAAACTGCAGCCCTTAAGTAAATGTTGTGCTGGTTCAATCACTCTATTGCAGGTGTATCTACAAGTTATACTATCCATATATGAGAAATTAAACAAAGAACATACAGATGGCTAGTCATAATTGTTGCTATTTGTAATGTGGTTTCTTTAGAAAGTTCCATGAATAAGTTTTAAATGATTGATAATATAAAATTATGTTAGTCATAAAATTTGCATTAACTGCATGTATATCAGATAAGGTTCGGAATTATATCCAGCCGACTAGTAATGTATACATTAAAAAGTACATCACCAGTAGCTTGGACTATTTTTCAAATTCCAGAACATTTATTAGGACATTTCCAATTCCACTACTGCCCACTAGTGGTCAGTATTCTTTGTATGCTGGCTTCTGAGTAATAATTTATCGTCATTTTTTTCTAATACAATGACAATAAATTGTTTTATGGACATAGTAAGCATTTTATAGAATACTTAAACACTCAATGCAACTAAAAACATAACTAGAAGTTTTTTTAAAAGCTGTAATTCTGAAATTATGCACGTGAACGTTTTGTAAACAGCAATGTAACTCATTTCCTTGCTCAAATGGGAAAGATTTAATATTAACCAGGCTGCATTGTGGAATACTTTTAACTGTAGCCATTCCCCACACATAGAATATTGTGTTTTTACACAAAAGTAGATTTGATATTTGACTTTCAACAGAAAATGATATTTCTGTATATGTATGAAAATAGTTATGCTTTTAAAAAATAATTTTACACCTAATATATTTTTCATTGTTCTGATTTAAATTTCAATTACTCTAAAAAGGGATGAGAATCTAATTTATACCTAAACCATGTTCTTATTACTTAGTAAACCAGATTCATTTCCAAAAAGAAAAGTTATTTGGCGATAGCTCTCCCAATGTCCTTGCCTTTGTCCTGGTTTGAAACCAATTTCATTTATGATTTCCCCAGTTTTGATGAAAGGTCATCAATTTGAAACATTTGTTTTTCCAAGGATGGCCTGCTACGTATTACAGCATTTTTTGTTTTCATTTCACACCTAACACTGAAACTAAATATAAAACTTCATGTGTTTAATTTGCATTACATCAACAGAAGCGATATAAAGCAGATGTACTGCAATTAAATCTGTGCAATTGCAGTAAAAGGTGCAGCACTGTAGTACTGTGGATCTGTCTAGGTCAAGTATCAAATTACAGATCCTCACCTAGAATTTACTTGGTTCAATGTTTTAATTGCTTACCCTTGAGGATCCATCACACCCAGATTTCTTTCTAATTTGAGGCTACTTAGGAACAAGCAACAACAGTGTCAGTGCGAATAATGCAGCTTCAAGAATAACGACGCAATGCAGGAAGAAATGTAATGATCTATGAGTTAACAAGTTTGGGAATTTAGTTAACAAATGGTGTACCCTAATAATCACACCACAACCTATTGTTCTATTCACTGTACCGCCATCCCACACCAACAATTAGTACTCAACCCTTCAACTCATGTTTTATCCCACTCTTGCAAACTTAAAACTATTGTAAGGAATTTGAAGATGAGTGACTTTGAATGACACAGGCTCAGAAGGCAAAGGCAAAAGACTGAATGGAGGTCAAAGCATTGAGGACCTGAAAGTAGTGCTGCAGGAAGTTTAGTGACCTCATGAGTTGCCAAGATCAATGAATGTATCTTCAATTACTATTTTCTACTAACTGTACTAGCAGCCTCAAATGTTGCATAATTTAGCTCGCCACAGCACCTAAACATTCACTAATAAACCTCACACCCCATGCAAGCCAATATGGTGCTCAACAACAGGCAGCAGGATCTAATTAGAAGCCTGCCTGCAATGATCTAACTCCAATGAGGGAGTACAGTCATTAGGCCAGCCATTATTGAGGCCATGGCCAGCAGCTCGGCTGAAAGTATTGAAAATGACAGTACTTAATATCTAATCCTCTTCACAGCCCACCATCCATTATCCTATTCTCTCTGGCGCTTCAAAGACTTGTAGCACCTTTGAAAAATTCACTAATAAACCCAATTACTTGCATGGGAGTAATTGAGAGAATGACCTTTATTGTATTAAATTATGGCATATAACTATGAGGAAATTTACTGTTAATTAAAACTACAAAACTGTAACTGTGCATCTCATGCTATAATTCCTAGACCCATGAGTTTTGCAGTTTAACAGAAGAGCAGAGGACATCATTAAAATGGAAATTCCTTTTGGAGAGGTGCAAGATTTATCTAAAGGTTTGGATTTTATTCTTCCTTAATTATGCCTTCTTTTATATTTTGCAGCATATTACATACAAAAAAGTCATGCTATTTAACATAAAACGAAAGAATATTTTATAATTGCTGTAGCGCAAAACTGCCTCCTGTGAAGGAACTACTCAATGTTCATGGTAGCCTGTGTACACTGGTCATATAATCACTACATAAATGGCAAATCCATTTATGGTAATGGGTTAAGTAAGTCAGACTTCATGAAGTAATCCACTTTGAATCCACAAAGAAAGAATACGGGAAAGGAAATCTTCAGTCCACTTCCTCCATGCAAGATATATCCTCATCTTGGTCCAGGGGTGAAAACTCTTCTACAGTGTTCCAACAAAGGGACAGCAAACCAGAACAAATCAGATTTGCCAATGCTGAATATTGCAACACAGTGAAATTAAAATATTCTTTGTTTGATCCTTCTTCCTATGAGACCTTCTCCCCCAAACTCACCTTTTCCTCCAGAAAGAGTCCATTTGACAATACAGCCTGCCCTGCTCAGTGCCTTCCCTCACTTTTGCCACCTGCTGCTTTGGTACACAATTCTTGAGATTTGCAGTCCTGGCAACACAACATAACATTTCCCAAGCAGTTGCATGATTAGCAGGTTCACTTGTGCCATGATGGGTGCACTGGTTGTTTCCATGTTAGTGGCAGCAATCGCTTCTTGCACCAGTCGACTGGGTAAGTGATAAGGGATGAGGTGATATCCAGCATTCCTTGTAAGGACCTTCTCAGCCTCTTACCTGTACGGATACCTTCCATCTGATCTGGTGGTGAATCACTCACATTGGGATTTAGCTTGGTTAGGTCTCTGGGAGTCTTACGTTGAATCTGCCTCAGTTTCTGCTTCTTGGTAGGTCTTCCTTGTATCATTTTCCAGGACAGGAGAAAGTCTCCTCACATAGGATGCAGCCCTTCAATTCACAACTCACAGGTCACTGCAAGATTTCTCATCATGATTTGGCTCCACTTCACTCAAGCCAGCACACACCAAGACTTCAGGTTCTGCAATACTGCTGATTGAGCTATTTGCCTCCACATCATCCATCAGACTTCTGGTCTGAAGCAACTCCCCACTGTGAACCATTTTCTGAGGATGCCATCCAACTATCAGTTCATTAACATAGGCAGTTTTCAGCTGCTTGGTGAATGTGTAGTTCAGGGTCCCATTCATTCTGCATCTTATTCAGATCCCCAATGTTCTGACAATGGAGGGATACTGTTGTGCCATTTGGAAAGGCAGTGCTGTCAGCCTTGCAGTTATTCAATGTTTTCCTTCTCCCTCTCAGTCCTGTTGGAAACCATCTTGAATGCCTAGCTTAGCCTTGTGTGAAGCTCAGGTATCCACTCATTGACCTGCCCATCTCCAATGAAAGGTGTGGTGAGCTCAAGGAGAATGTTCATAGGAAGGACTGGGTCTTGTCCAAAGAAGAGGTAGCAAGGAGAAAAGCCTGTGCATGAATGTGGGATGCTACTATAAGCTTAAAACATATTTGGGCTACTTGTGTTTACTCTCAGGAGATTTTTTTTTTCCTTTATTCATTAATGGGATGAAGGCATTGCTGGCTAGGCAGCATTTATTGTGCATTCCTAATTGCCTGTAGGGGAGTTAAGAGTCAACCACATTGCTGTGGAAATGGAGTCACATATGGGCCAGACCAGGTAAGGATGGCCGTTTCCTTCCCTAAAGGGCATTAGTGAACCAGATGGGTTTTTCCAATAATCGGCAATGGATTCACGGTTATCATTAGATTCTTAATCTCAGATATTTATTGAATTCAAATTCCCCCATCTGCCATAGTGGGATTTGAACCCAGGTCTCCAGGATGTTATCTGGATTGACAGTCCAGTGATAATACCACTAGGCCATCGCCTCCCCATGAGTGATAGTCATGCAGAGTATGAGTGAATTGTTCACACTCTGTTAGCCTGTAAATGATAGGGAATGGTGCAGCTTTAATCAATGACACAGACTTTGTACAGTTCCTTTGCTCTCGAAGTTGCACCCATGGTCACTCTGAATCTGACACACAACACCGAAACAGTCAAATCAATTGCATATTATCACTCTAGAAATAAATGAACCCTTTTGGTCATGTGGGAATGGCCTGCATGAACTTGGTGAAAACATTTATGAGGATAAGAACATGCTCAGTCCCATTAATACAAGGATCAAGGACTGTAAAATCCATTGCAAGGACCTCCAGAGGTCTCTTGGTGTGCAGGGATCTCGTTGTTATGAACAGGCCCTGGGTAAGTTCCAGATGTGACAGAACTGTTAGGCTCCTAGTTGAGGAAGGATGGTTGCAACAAGGTTAATTTATAAAGAATCCCTTCTCTTTTGGGTACCTTTCTCCCAAACCCAAATAAACTTAGGTTTTGAAAGTAGCCAATTTAAATACACTTTGAGTCTAGAGCCATACAGAACCAAAACAGATCCTTTGCTCCAACTAGTCCATGTTGGACATAGTCCCAAGCTAAACTAGCCCCACCTGCCTACTACTGGTTCATATCCCTCCAAACCTTTCCTATTGATGTACCTATCAAAATGTATTTTAAACATTGTAATTGTACCCACATCCACCACTTCCTCAGGAGGTTCATTCCATACGCAGGAACATGGGATTTCTCAGGCATATAGGCATCAGGAAAGCTAGATTACCTGGCATTCTAAGATGTGGTACCAATGACCACAGATGACTTGTATATTGATGGAATGGAATCTTTTTCTGTTCATGAAGTCAGCTGCAAATGATATGGTGTTCTCAATGCAATGGGCGTATACTCTCAGGCACCCAGTCGCTGGAGTCTGCTGCTGGTCTTGGGCTTGCTGGCACATTTAGTTCTTCTCTGTTTCTCTGCACCTCCATTGCACTGTGGTAATAGTGACAATAGCCCTTGCTATGGTGGGATCCAGTGAATCTGTGTGGGGAACATCAGAAACAGAACAAGTCTTTAGTAGTGTGAGCAGTCAGAATTCATATCACTCAAAAGGGATGGTTTAGCATAGTCCTCCATATAGTGGGACATGTAGTCCAACGAGGAAGTCTATGAAATGCCTTCACGTGGACCTTAGATTTCGGGACTTTATTCTGATAAATGTAGCAAAAGCCGTGTCACGTAAATACAGTAGGTGATCTTAGTTGCTATATGATTACTGATACCTTGGCAACACTCCACATCATTCAAGAAAGGCAGCATTGTGCGTAAGAGATTTGGTGAATTTCAAGATGGGAGGAAATCAGTACCACTTAGACTAACGTAGAAATAAGCAATTTTCCCCATCGAGTCTGTTCTGATGTTCAGTGTGATCATGGCTGACTGATAATCCTTAGCTCCATTTTCCGATCTTTCCTCCATAACCCTGATTCTCTTATTGATTAAAAAAAGACATCTCTGCTTTAGTGCACTAAATGAAAGAGCCTGTACATTCCACAAATAAAGATTTCCACAGATTCACTATCCTCAGAGGAAATTCCTCCTCATCTCTGCCATTAATGGACAATGCCTTACTGAGATTATGCTCACTATTCTAGACCCTCCTCTAAGGGAAAACAACTTCTCAGTTTCTACCCTGTTAAGTTCCCTAAGAATCTTATATGTTTCAATCAGGTCACCTCTCATTCTTCTGAACTCTAATGAGTCCAGGCTCAACCTACTCAACCTTTCCTCATAAGAAAATCCTTCCGTACCTGGATCAATCTAATGAATATTCTTTGCACTGCTTCCAATACCAGAGTATCTTTCTTAGATAAGGAGATTAAAAACTGCTCACGTTATTAAAAAAATTGTCTGATTTTTAAAATTTTGTTTCAACATTACGTTTGTATATAGGAATTTCAGTTGCTGAAAAATTAGCAGTGAAAAGAATTCTGAATGCAATTTGAACAATTTGTGGCCTTATTGTGTAATCGCTTCCACCAAGACATAGCATTGCTGCAGCTGTGAAGATGACCATCGTAATACATTTTCATACAACTAGTTTATTCCAAGCCATCATATGGGTTAAATGAGTCACTCAACTATGAATATGTTACGCTAGAACCAAAATATTGTAAGATCTGGAGGGAAGCTCTTACGCTCAAAATCTACAGAGTATTTCGAGTATTTTCTGTTTTTATCTCAGATTCCTAAAGTCTGTATTAATGTGATTTTGTATGTATATTGCCTGGTATGCAAAATAAATCTATTCTTTAACTTCTGATTTTGGTTTTCCTATTTTACTATGTCTCTCAATAAAAAGTTGTGAAGCCACTAGATTCTCATTACTTAGCTAAGAATAGTTTACTTTAAGCATCCTAACTCGAAATACTCTTGTAGATTTTGAGCGTAAGAGCTTCCCTCCAGATCTTATTTATTAATCAATACAAATATTCACTGCTACATGTTTTTATCTCATTATAAAAATGCTTTTTTTTCTTGTCATTGTGTATAGTTACTTGCATCAGGCAGTGCAAGAAATGGTGTGAGAACAAGCCTACTTTCCTGCAAAGTAGCTGATCCTGAAGAGGCCAGTCAGACTTTGTCCACGTTAGCAATTTTCTGAAACAGTTGCTAATTATATTGATGATTCCCTTGGAGCTCAAATAATTATGCAGAAGTTCTGTTGTCAGTTTATTTGGACTAATTAGTCTTTAGATAATTTTTTCCATTATTTTGTTGTTGCAAAGACTTATGAAACATCAGAATATCCAACAAAAAATGTTTCTGTCCAATCAGTTTACAGTAAATGTATAACAAGAAAACAGTGTGACCAAGGTGAAAAATATTTTACTTACAGGAACTTGCTGTCATTCTTTCTAAGTTCACATATTGCCTCAGACCTCAATAGTTTCCTTACAGTCGCCAGACTTTGTTCAATCTGTTATCTTTTTTAAATACTACAGCCTTTGAATTATTTTCATTGATTTTAGAACATTTGCAAATCTTCTAGTTGAACCTTATCAATGTATCGTCCTCTTCTGTGCTGTCTATAATTAACAAAGGTATCCTTTATAACAAAAAAGAATTTAAAAAAAAGAAAAAATTAAGATGAAAAATGCATAAGGGAGAAACATAAAACAGTGTTTCACTCTTGTGTGTCATCCATAGCACAATATTTTGTACATACCCATTAGATCTGGCATAAGGATTCGAACATCCAAACACTAGGCAGTTAAATTTTCAGGTTAACTCTTGTTTTCTCTCACAGAAACTGCCAGACCTGCTGAGTTTCACCAGCAATTTCTGTTTTAGTTTCAGATTTCCAGCATCCACATTTCTGTGTTTAATGTCAGTTAACTTATTTGGTGATGTCACAATAACTACTTGTCACCTTAAAGACCTTTGGAATTTGTCAGTTTATATTTTAACTGATAAAACAGTCAGTGATTTCTGATATTAGGTAAGTAAAACATCTCTATTGTAAAATCTGCTAGTTCTTTATTTTAACAAGATAGTGCCTTTTGGACAGTTTAGCAGCATAGTTTTCTCTGATCTAGTGTTTTGTCACTGAAAAACATGTTTTGATAATATTGATAGACTTTACTACTTGACAGTTGGTTGTTCTGAACACTGCTGTGTTTTAATACCAAGTTAACACTTTTTTATCGTCTTGAATGTGTTGTAATATTACAATGTAAATGTAACTCCAAAGTTAACTTGGGCATTTGATATCTAAGGCATTAAATACAACATGTGTACAACAGCCAATAAAAATTAGATTTTTGTGGAGTTTCACAGGTTTCCACCTACATCTCTGATACTGAAATAGAACTCTCCAGGGAATAATATATACCTTTGTCTCTGAGTAGAATGTAGCTTGTGTCCAACCTCTCTGAATTTGTGCTTACTATGTAATCTCCATCGAGAGTCACATATCCTTATAATAAAACTAGAAAGTGTTAAAGAAATTCAGCATCTGTGGAGAGAGAAACAGAGTTAACATTTTGAGTCCAATGATGCTGTTTCAGCACTTTCCATTTTTATTTCAGATCTCTAGCATCTGTAATAGTTTGCTTTTATTTCTGAAATTATTCTGGAACACAATTTTTCCACCTCTTTCTGTAAAAATTAAAAATCCAATGTCTGCAAATACTTCATGCAACTTTTTCAGCTATACGTCTGTTTAAATTTATGATGAAAATAGCCTACATAAACTTACCATATTGTAATTACATCCTAAACCCTAATAGCAAAGCTACCACTTTTCAGAGTGTAGTTATATTGTAAACATTTAATAGGTTGTATCCATTATAAATGGAATGAGGTTATAGTGGAAAATATAAAAATAAGTACAGAATGTGAAGACTGTAAAATGGGGACAATTAGATCTGTTTGTGTAGGCACAATTACAGTATCCCCTAGCCTCCCGCCATCTGAAATCTATATTTAAAGTGGTGACAACCCTGCATGGTTAATAGACTAGAACCATACAACACAGGAGCCCTTTCCCCAACATTGAAGGAGCTATATCCAATTAGTTCCCAACCACTTCTCTTCCTGTATAATTCTACACATTTTTATTTTCAATTAAATATCAAATGTTCTTTTCAGTTACTATTACATTAGTTTCCTTTCCTTGTCAGGCAGTGCATTCCAGAACATGAAACCACTGTGCATCAAATGATCTGACCCAAGCTCACTCTGGTTTTTCTGCCAATTATCAAAGTATCAAAAATAAATACAGTTTGACAGTAACAAAAACAGAAATTGCTGGAAAAGCTCACCAGGTCTGGCAGCATCTGTGAAGTAAAATCAGAGTTAATGTTTTGGGTCCGGTGATGCTTAAAACTCTCTTGCAGTACATGAGTTTTGTTTTGTAACAAGCCTAACCTATGAACACAGTTGTTGAAGTGTTAATTGTCAGCGTCAGCTTCAAATATGTCATCTGTGGCCAATAAATTAAAATGTTGGTACAAGTGTTAAAACTATTGGTCCGTCTCAAGATACATGACAATTTCCTTGTGCTGAAAATGCTGTAATAGTTGTAAATTTCTGTTGTATGTTAATCTCAAAGTAACAACATGCTTTTTCTGCAGCGAGGTAGTTCCTGAACATTTGTAACTTCTCATGATTTATGTAGATGATTTGTGTAATTTTGGAAAACGGATATATTTTCTATTGCCAACTTTGAGGAAAAAACTATGGTAAAAATATGAACAATACACTGGTTTCATTTGTGAACAATCCATAGGTTTATATTTCTTTGCACTTGATGTTACTATGTGGGTAATCTTCCCAATATTCAGCTCCTTAATATTTAAAATATTAATATTGTCTTTCATACAATTTCATGTATTTTAGCCTGTTAATTTCAATGCATGCAGATGGTTAGAAATGTTTATTATACAGAACTATTTTATACACCTTTACTTGTTCAGGCCTTTTGTTTTTCATCATATTGCCCTGTTTACTTTTTAAGAAGTTTTGTACAGATTTTGGTTGACATAATGTTGAGAAATGCCAGTCCGGCCTTACGTTTAGTCATTGAGTCATAGAGCTGTACAGCATGGAAACAGACCCTTCAGTCCAACTGGTCCATGCCGACAAGATATCCTAAATAAATCTAGTCCTGTTTGCCAGCATTTGGCGCATATCCTTCTAAACCCTTCCTATTCATTTACCCATCCAGCTGCCTTTTAAATGTTGTAATTGTACCAATCTCCACCACTTCCTTTGGCAGCTTATTCCAGACACACACCAACTTCTGCATGAAAAAGTTGCCCCATAGGCCTTTTTAAATCTTTCCCCTCTCACCTTAAACCTATGCCCTCTAGTTTTGGACTCCCCCACCCATGGAAAAGACCTTGGCTATTCACCCTATCATTGCCCCTCATGATTTTATAAACCTCTATAAGGTCACCCTCAGCATCCAACGCTCCAGGAAAAATAGCCCCAGCCTATTCAGCCTCTCCCTATAGCTCAAACCCTCCAACCCTGACAACATCCTTATAAATCTTTTCTGAACTCTGTCAAGTTTCACGTCTTTCCTCCAAAGTGCAATTTTATCACATTATATTATTGGTTCAGCTCCACTCGTCCAATATAGCCAAAGTAGCTTCAGAAACTAGTTGATGCTGGGTTTCTGCGCTTCATCTGATATTCAAATGATTCACAGAATAACTTTCAGTCATGCATCTGGAAATTTTAAATTGTAGTTCAGACAAGTGAATGTATGGTCACTCTTACAGATCTTTCCATTGGGGGACAACAAAAAGATCTGCTTAAGGAAATTCTGTTGAGTGTTAGAGCAGTATGTCCAGAATATAGACCTATTCCCAACTTTAGTGCATTGTTGGGTAGCGACAGTAACACTGCATTTCTGCCAACTAAAGTAAGTATTTTTGACATTGTATCTAAGTGGCTGATGCTTACTATATTTGGGCCCAACCAGGCTCAGTGGGCCTTATATTAAATCTCCTCCCAGCCCAGCTTGACAGAATCCAGATGTTGAAGGAGCCAATTTTCTTATTCACAGAATCTGGGTACCACTGCCTAGGCTATCATTTACTCCCCTCCCGAATTACTTTCGCTGCCTTCTTAAACTGCTGCAGTCCATTTGGAATTTCATAAGTTCATAAGAAGTAAGGGCAGAATTAGGCCATTCAGCCCATCAAGTCTGCTCCACCATATGATCAGGGCTGATATACTCCTCACTCCCATTTTCCTGCCTTCTCCCTATAACCCTTCAACCCATTACTAATTAAAAATCTGTCTAACTCCTCCTTAAATTACTCACTGTCGCAGCATCCATTGCACTTGGGGTAGTGAATTCCACAGATTTACAACCCTTTGGGAGAAGTATTTTCTCTTCAACTCTGTTTTAAATTTGCTACCCCTCATCCTAAGACTATGACCTTTCGTCCTAGAATGCCCCACAAGAGGAAGCATCCACTCCATGTATATTTAATCTATATCTTTTACCATCTTGAATACCTCAATTTGCTCTCCCCTCATTCTTGTAAATTCCAGAGAGTGTAGGCCTAAACTCTCTCTTCATACAACAAACCCCTCATCTCTGGGATCAATCTCGTGAATCTCCTCTGAACAGCCTCCAATGTCACCACATCCTTCTTCAAATAAGGGACCAAAACTGTGCACAATACTCCAGGTGCAGTCTCATCAATGGCTTGTATATTTGCAAAAACCCTTCCTTACCTTTTATATTCCATTTCTTTAGCCATAAAAGCCAACATTCCATTCACTTTCTTTATTATCTGCTGTGCCTGCGTTTTAGTTTTCTGTGACATGAATGAGGACACCCAGATTCTTCTGCACTGGAGTACCTGAAGTGTTTCCCCATTTAGATAGTAGGTCACCTTCCCGTTTTTCCAACCGAAATGCACGCCCTCACACTTATCCACATTAAACTCCATCTGCCAGACTTTGGCCTACTCTCCTAACATATCTATGAACATTTGTAACATTCTTATTTCCTCATTGATATTTACTGTCCTGCCTATTTTTGTGTCATCTGCAAATTTGGCTATAGTGCCTTCTATCCCTGTATCCAAGTCGTTAATGTAGATTGTAAATCGCTGGAGTCCAAGGACTGAGCCCTGTGGTAACCCACTTGTTACTTCTTGCCGCCCAGAAAAAAACCCATTCATGCCTACTCTGTCTTCCATCCATCAGCCAGTCACCTATCCAAGCTAATAAATTACCCCTAATTCCATATTATCCAACTTGTGAATTAACCTTTTGTGCGGCACCTTATCAAATACCTTCCGAAAGTCCAGATATATTACATCTACAAGATCCCCATTATCCACTTTGCTTGTTAATCTTCGAAGAACTCTAGCAAATTATCAAACATGATTTGCCCTTCATAAAATCATGCTGACTCTGATAGATAGTGTTTTCACTTTCCAAATGTCCTGATATTGCTTCCTTGATAATTGATTAAGAGAGTTGCCCAACAACAGATATTATGCTAACTGGTCTGTAATTTCCCACATATTGCTTGCCTCTCTCCCTTTTTGAATAGGGGCTTTACATTAGAATTTTTCCAATTCACTGGAACCTTTCCCATGTCCAGGGAATGTTCGAATATTGTAACCAATGGATTCACTATCTCTGCCACCACTTCCTTTAATACTCTAGGATGTAGGCCATCAGGCCTGGGGAACGTGTCTGCCCTCAATCCTAATAGTTTGCTGATTTGGTACACCAATAGCATTGTTAGGAAGCAAGTTGCAGGAATTTGACCTAGCAATAGTGAAGCATCATCTATATAGTTCCCAGTCAGCATGGAGAGCGGCTTGGAAAGGAATTTGCAGGTGTTGGTGCTGTTCGGGAGAGGGGAATGGTCAAACCCCTCTGATAATTAAACCAAAACACAAGCCCCACCTGTCATGATGGGAGTTGATGTTCACTTCTAATAGTTACCCCTGAAACACCCAGAGAAGCTTGTCTTTCCCCTCAATCTATTAAAAGCGTGGTTAAAAGAAAGAAAATCCCTAATCTCCACCTTACAAATACCAAAAAACAATTTATTTATTTAACCCTAACAACGAACAAATTAACAGAATTACTAACAAACTGAACAATTCCCTTCTAGACTACTAACTACTTCCTAACTGGTCTAAATTCTACTGGAATGCTGTTCAAATAAACCCAAGTCCCACTTGTACAAACTCAAGTTAATAAAACAATAAATTAAAACTTAATCTCTCCAAGTTCGCACAGTCTGTGTCTTCTCCGCTTTATCTCCAATCTTCCTTCTGTTGATTTCACATCATAAATGCCTTTCTTCCACTGATTCTGCTTTCTTGGATGTTTTATTCCACTTTAATATCTTCGGTGAGGACTTAGAGCTAAAATACTTTTGATAGGTCTTTTTAGAGAGCTCAATAATTTTATGTGAAAGCCAGGTTTGTATCTCAGATGATGGACTTGCTTTCACTGCAGCTGAAGTTTGGTTGTCCCCTCAGATGGTAGTTGGCTATTTCCTGATTTTCCAAATGCCTTCATCTTTATATCCATAATGACATCATAATATTTCTTATGTAGGATAGGTTCGATGTCAACATCATCAGTGTTTAAATTCAATTAGCTGTCTGTATCTCAGTGTTTGGTTTAAATTAATTGGCCAAATTTGTTGTCTTGGTAAAAGAAAAAGCTGTTTGTCCTTTCAATATAAACGTTTCAATTTTTGGGAACTTTCTGTACTGGCACCCTCTAGCTGCTGCTCACATACGTACTGGGCCTCCTCCAGTGTCACAATGATGCCACCCGGAAACTGGGGGAGCAGCACCTCATATTCCGCCTTGGGAGCCTACAACCCAATGTGGTCTCAATGTGAACTTTACTAGCTTCAAAATCTCCCCACACCCAGCCTCATCCCATGACCAACACTCCCTCTCATTCCCGCCTCCTTGACCTGTCTGTCTTCTCTCCCACCTATCCACTCCTCCCACCTCACTGACCAATCCCCACCACTGCCTACCTGCACTCACCTATCACCATCCCACCTACCTTCCCCAGCCCAACCCCCCCTCTCTATTTATTTCAGAACCCCCTTCCCCTCCCCAATTTCTGAAGAAGGGTCCCAACTCAAAACATCAGCTTTCCTGCTCTGTGATGCTGCCTGGCCTGCTGTGTTCCTCCAGCTCCACACTGTGTTATCTCAGACTCCAGCAGTGGCAGTTCTTACTATCTCTCACATACATTTTAAAAATCTCTAAGCACAGGAAAAAAAAACACCTTTTAAAGGGACAACACACTGCTTTTCCTCGCTATCATTTTTGCCAACAAATTCCAACTTCCTGCCTTCCATTTCATGATTATCCTATACAACATCGTAACAATGCTCCTTTGCATCCATTGCCCTTGTCCTTTCAGTTAGTAGAGGTCGTGCGTTTGGAAGGTGTTGTTGAAGCAACCTTGGTGAGTTACTACAGCGTAACTTGCAGATGGTGCATTCTGCTTCAACTGTGCATCTGTGGTGGAAGGAATGAATATTTAAGGTGGTGGATGGGGTGCCATCAAGTGGGCTACTTTGTCCTGGATGGTGTCAAGCTCCTTGCGTGTTGTTAAGAGTTGGATATATTCAGGAAGGTGGAGATTATTCTTTCATATTCATGATCTATGCTGTAATAGTTGTACCTATAATAGAACAGGCATTTACCCACTTCTTTCTCAGTCCAAACTGGCCAACTGCAGTTTAAAATTGCAGGCAGAAAGGCAACAGGAGCCAGTAGGATCCTTTTTAAATATGCACATTAGGCTGTGATGATATCTTGGGGCCCCTTCTGCTATTATAACTTGAAACCTAAGCTGGAAGTGCCTGCCAGAAACAGCGCCAAAAGAGAGACAGTAAAGCAAGTTGTTTTTTTTTAAGTTCTAGTTTCGTCCAGAGCAACCACAGGCATTTTTGTCCCCAGGATTCTCACCCTGCCCCTGAAATGCACTTCCTTACTTGACATGCAAGTGTCTGGCAACTACCTGCTTCACTTTGAAGAGCTGGCAAACACATGTCTCCAACTTCCCAAACATTTTGTTTGACAACAAGCATGTTAACAAGTCCTGGCTATTCACTCAAGTATTTTGAGTTATGTTTAGAAATGTTCTGTTTAACCATGCCAGTAGTGCCCAAAATCTATCAATAGCAACTTAAAACTGGATATCTTGCTTTCACATGTGCTGTCACAAGTGCTTTTCCACTTCAGTTGGCAGAAACACTTAACTTGCCCTTGGCATTGTCTTTCTCTCTGACAACTTAAACTCAGACATTTAGTCTGTATCAGTGAGTGCTATACTTGACTGCTGCTCTCATAATATATGTTGGGTGGTTATCCTAGCAAATGGGCCTGGGAAGAGTCTAAGTTTATCAATTATATATTCCACAAATTGGCATTTCTGGCTTCAATACACATTCAATGCCTATAGCCTTTGTCAACTTGTATGAAATCATGAGACAACAAGGTGCAGAGCTGGATGAACACAGCAGGCCAAGCAGCATCATAGGAGCAGAAA
>NC_063352.1:43024798-43032004 GCF_021869965.1 Rhincodon typus | reverse complement strand
AGATGAAGGGTCTAGGCCCGAAACGTCAGTCTTTCTGCTCCTATGATGCTGCTTGGCCTGCTGTGTTCATCCAGCTCTGCACCTTGTTGTCTCAGATTCTCCAGCATCTGCAGTTCCTACTATCTTTGTATGAAATCATTTTGGCTTAAGATGCAACCCTTAAAATATAGCAATTAATTCATTTATAGAATTATTTCTATAGGGGGAAGACAGTGCCAAAGTGATGATATTACTGAGTTAACAATCAAGGGGTCTAGCCTACTAATCATCTGGGAACATAGTTTCAAATCCTACCACAGCAGCTGGTGGAATTTAAATTTGATTAATAAATCTGGAAGCTTATAATGGTAACTGTGAAACTATCATTTGTTGTAAAAACTGATGACCTTTAGAGAATGAAATTTGGTGGGGCTTTCATGAGACTCAAGACTCTCACACTTGATTGCCTTCTGAAATCAGTTCAAGGGCATTTAGCAATGGGCAACAAATGCTGACCTCGCCAGTTACATCTGCATCACATGAAAGATCAATTTTCTAAAAATTATACTGAGACAAAAATTATGAAAACTCCTAAATCACAAAACCAATTATTCAAAGGATTTGATGGTCACCCACAGTACAAAATGTGTTTAAAAATCAGAATTTATGAGTCAGCTGACAGTGATTCCTCTAAGTTAGTATTGTCACTGAAATTTTAGTATAGTGGTGGACATATAAAATTATCAACATACATCCAATTGAATTCTGAAAAACACCTGACATGTCCTATACAATTATAGATTCTTATCTTGACACAAGTTAGATTGAGAAAGATAATTTTGAGCAACATAACTTTAGAATTAAGTCCTAGTTTGTTGCAAGTGGTTGTTGAAATAGGAATAATGTGAGATGAAGGAAGTTACATTTAAATTGTAATAACTACTTTCAAGATATCCCAAAGCACTAAACTTTTTTTTAAGTAATGTTACAATACAGCAGCCATGTAGCACAAAGCAATCTGCCATGAAATATCAATTTATATCTGTGGAGGGTGCTCTTGTGATCCTATCTGAGGCAGAAGGTCTGCATTCAACTCCTACCTACAACTAAAAGTGTGTCAATAATATCCACAAATAGATTGATTAAAAATAATTTTACTTGTGGCACTAGTAGTGTAGTCACTGGTAATGTAAGGAATGATTTAATATCAGGTCACAGATTACATTGTTTATGGTCCAGAGAAGGTAAGCCAAATAGAAATGTACCTATCTCAATAGAAATCAAGTAATTCGTATTGTTCAGCAATTGACAGACAGAATTCCACGCTGCTATTGTACAGAAAATAATAATACAAATAATTAATTCTGCAATAAAATTAATTGCTTTCCACTTTGAACTTCATAGTGATCAGGTCATCAATGCCAGCTTGCAGTTCATCATGTTCCTGCACATCAGACACTCCTGCCGGTGTCCCCGTGAGGACCAGGTCCCCTTCTTCCAGTTTCATAATCCCACTGATATAACTGATGAGATAGGGGATGGGGAATATCATCTGGGAGGTGTGTCCCTGCTGCCTGAGCTGCCCATTGACCTTGAGCCAGAGAGTCAGGCGGTGTGGCTCAGGGATCCTGTCCTTGGGGATGAAGTCGCTCACTGGACAAGAGCAGTCGAAGGCTTTGGCCAGAGTCCAAGGGTGACCTTTTCTCTTGCACTCCTCCTGGGTGTCCCGAGCTGTCACGTCCAGGCAAAGCGCGTAACCTCCCAGGTAGCTCATAGCTTCTTCCTGCGGGATAGAGCTGCCGCCCTTAGCCAGCACCAACCCCAGCTCTACCTCCGGCTGCACCTGGCGGCTATAGCGGGGTGGCCGGATCGCAGATCCCGGTCTTAGGTAGGCACTGACCGGCTTCAGGAAGAGCAGCGGCTCGGCTCCGGGTACGGGGTTCCCCAATTCCCGAGCGTGTTCGGCGTAATTCCTGCCAACGCAGACAATTTTCCTGCCCCACTCCCAGAAAGAGTGCAAGTCCCGAGCCATGGCTCTGAAACTGAAAATTAGAAAACAGCTTCAGGTCCCAGAGTCTTTCTCTCTCTCTCTGTACCTTTGTACAGATATTGCAAAGTCCTAATTGCTCCTCGGCCTTCTTTAAACTATTCGCAATGACAACGTGCGCAAGGGTTATGGGGAAAATGTTGCAATTGGTTGAGATCGCCCAATGAAGGAGAGGCTGAGGGTTGGAGGTGAAAGGCTGCTGTGTGTAGCTGGAGCGTCCCCAGTCCCCGGACTCTGACTATGCTGCTGCCCCTATACCGACTCGGCAGTGTGAGTGTCACCGTGCTGACTGCTGCTGCTCGCAGGCTCGGTAGGAACCCCCTTACCTCACCTTGTCCTCCCACTGTCAGCAAAATACCTTTGCATTTGTCACTCTAGGCTTATTCTGTTCTAGAGCTGTGTCATTGCTAAATGCAATTTTTTTTCAGTAATATTTTCTCCTGCAAACGTTTTAACACTTTAGATATTATTTGTAATATTCTTTAAAAGTCTGTATTTCTGTTTAAAAGCAATTGTTCGCATGGGTCATACTGTACATGATGTTGCAATTTTATACAATCCATGCGGAAGTCAGCCCACCTTATTATGTAAGTGGGTAAAAACCCACACGTGATGTATCTGCCTCTTCCTGGTACCTTGTTTTGGTAGACATTTCTTCAAAATGGGTCTGTCAGTTAGCACAGTGAGGCCCATCTCAGTAAATGTTTACAGTGTATATGATATTGACAAGGGATTAGTGGAGTGTTCCGGCCCTCTTACACTGGGGAGAAATTCAAACGACGTTATGGCAGGGTGATAGTCGAAGAAGTGTGTCTGGGCTGCTGTTCTGAATAATTTAGTAAACAGCAGTAAAGAAGCATTGAAGTCATATAACATGGAAACAGACCCTTTGGTCCAACCAAACCGCGCCGACCACGTTCCCAAACTAAACTAGTCCCATTTGGCCCATATCCCTCTTAAACCATTCCTAATCATGTATCTGTCCAAATGTCTTTTAAATGTTGTAATTGTACCTGCATCTATCACTTCCTCTGGCAGTTCATTCCACATACAAACCACACTCAAAAAAAGTTGCCACTCATGTCCATATTAAATCTTTCTCTCTCACCTTAAAAATATATCCCCTGGTTTTTAACTTCCCCACCCTAGGGAAAAGACCCTTGCTATTCACCTTATCTATGACCCTCATGATGTTATAAACCTCCATAAGATCACCCCTCCACCTCCTATGCTGCAGTGAAAAAAGTCTCAGCCTGTCTTTATAACTCAAACCTTCAGTTCCCAACAACATCCTGGTAAATCGTTTCTGAACTATCTCCAATTTAATAATATCCTTCTTATAGCAGGAGTGTACACAGTACTCCAGAAGAGGCCGCACCACCATCCTGTACAATCTCAAAAAGACATCCCAACTCCTAAACTGAAAAGTCTGAGCGATGAAGGCAAGTGTGCTAAATGTCTTCTTAACCATCCTGTCGACATATGACGCAAATTTCAAAGTATTATAAATTTGAACCCCTAGTTCACCCTATACTATATTACACAGGGCCCTACTATCAATTGTATAAGTCCTGCCCTTGTTCGTCTTACCAAAATGCAATACCTCACATTTTTCCAAATTAAACTCCATCTGCCACTCAGCCCGTTGACACAATTAATCAAGGTCTCTTTGTGATTGTAGATAACCTTCTTCATTGTCCACTATGCCATCAATTTTGGTGTCATCTGCAGTGTCTCCTAAATTCTCATACAAATTGTTTATATAAATGACAAACAAAAGTGGATCCAGGACTGATCCCTGTGGAACAGTCACAGGCTTCTAGTCTGAAAAACAACAGCACTACCACCACCTTCTGTTTCCTACTGCTAAGCCAATTTTGTGTCTAGTTGGCAAGCTCTCCCAGAATTCCGTATGGTCCAATTTTACTAATTAGTCTACCATGCAGAACCTTATATTATGGGAAACTTGATTAAAGAGTGTGGTTAAAATAAATAATGTGCAAAGGAAAGGAAGTGTGAAAAAAAGCGTGCTCGAGCAAAAATGTTCTTTTAGCAAACTGACAACTTACTTAATCAATTTAAGTTTACATACTTAGGGTGTTGGCCAATATTCTGGTGATTTATCATGTGCAGTGTTTGGAGTTTTCCAGCCTAGAATAGATTGTGCCTAAATCTCAATAGATTGTAGAGCAGCACTTTACTACAGTGAACAAAGCTGCAGGTGCTCCACTTTAAATATAAAGTACTTCCTTTGTGTTACAATAGACGGTATTTTCCACATTAAATAAATAACTTGTCTCGTTATTCCAAAGTCAACTCGGACATTTATAATGATAATCAAGTAGGTACAGTGTAAATTGAAGTTGCTTTGTAAAGACAGAAGTCCCCTTCAAATCTATCAAGTTTTTTTTAATCCAGTCGATTATGACTAATATCAGACGTAAGGGAGCCTTTTACATGAAATGCTCTGGATGAAGTCAAGGTGAAAATACAGAATGGGGCCTTTTGCTATCTCTTCGTCTGGAGCCATTTACTCATATTTGTTATCCCCGACCCGGTCTCTAAATGGTATGTAAATATGTCACTTTGAAATTGGGACTGGAGAGAA
The DNA here is from genome assembly GCF_021869965.1 of Rhincodon typus. NCBI lineage: Eukaryota > Metazoa > Chordata > Chondrichthyes > Orectolobiformes > Rhincodontidae > Rhincodon > Rhincodon typus. The sequence goes on along the minus strand of NC_063352.1, from coordinate 43,027,370 downwards.
TTCTTCCTGGCTCAAGTTAGAAACCAAGGGAGTAAAGAACGTGGCTTTACTTATTACAGAATATCTACTTTCAAAACAAATTTCTAGAGTCATACAGCATGGAAACAGACCTTTCGGTCCATGCTGACTATGTTCCCAAACTCACATCTACCTACGCTAGGCCCAGGTCTCGACAAATGCTTCGTATTCTTTGCTGGAGATGGGATTTCTTTCAGATGACAGGTTAAACCAAGGGCTTGTCTGCCTCTTAGATGAACTTAGACTGTCCCATAATGCTTTACAAATGCAGTTTATTTCTTTCTCCATTGTTTGTTTTTGATGAAGTTTAACCGGGAAGGCTGCAAATTGAATTCAAACCTGTGGAAATAGATTACCAAGTGGTCTGAAGTGCAGAAATTCTGAAACTCAAGGATGTGTGGGATGAGGGGGACAGGGCCATGCGGGGACAGTACCAAATGAAGCACCTCAGGGTTCAATATTGGAAACAGCCAGCATGCCACTTGTCTGTCCATGCTCCTTAATCTAGTCTCTTATGAGCAGGTGATGTATTCCTCAGCAATAGACAGACAGGAGGTTCAAAGGTCTGCTCGATCCTCACTGTTTTTCACTGAGGTCCAGACATGTGGTTTATCTGAACTAACATGACATCATCCAGTTTTGTAATTGACTGTTACTATTGGCTTCAGCATCTTGAGGCAGGAAGGGGTATAAAAGGACCGTGATGCCTATGAAAGGATTTGTGCAGGAAGTGCCTTTTGTGAGGCTGGAAATGAAATGCAAACGAGTGCAGGGAGAATGTTCACTCAGGTGAGATAGGGAAGGGTTAATAGCGTCAATAGAAATTATAACAGCAAAATAAAGCATTTGGAAGAGTTCAGCTGAAACTTGGAAGGATAACAATTTCAATCAATAATCATTGTTTTATATAAAATTAGACACCTCTTTGCAAACCATATAAAATGTTTATCATACTCTTGGTCAATTAACAGCCTATGATTTTCAATGATATAAAATATTCAGAAAGAATGTACATAATTTTGTATGTGTTTGTTTATCTGCAGGTTCACTATCCGCTCAGTTTGGAACTGCTGTTAGAAGGTCTGAAACCATTATTCAGGCAAACATGAAGGTTGAATTGTTGCCAGCTCTGGCCGATAACTATATGTATCTCCTCATCGATAATGAAACCAGAGAAGCAGCAATTGTGGATCCAGTGGAACCACAGAAGGCAAGCAGAAACAAACATTTTTTTTAATTGTTTCAGCCAGTTAGATTTTGGAATTACTTGCAAATTTGATGATAATGCAACTGAAGCAAATCAGAAGTTATCTTTTGTGTAAAGCTGTTAAATTATGAATTAACATTTATATAAATTAATTCGGGTCTTTAATGGGTGTTACCTAATTTTTTTTTTCTTATTCTTTCATTGGATGTGGCATTGCTGACAAGGTTATCGCCCATCTCTAATTTGACCTTCCCAAGTCACATTTCAACATTTTCCGAAGTTCTAGAGTCACATGTAAGCCAGAGTGAGTAAGAATGATAGATTTCCCTCCTTATTAGACATTATTGAACCAGATGGGCTTTGACAATAATCAGTAATAGTGCCACAGTCCCCAGCAATTCCAGGTTTCTACTGACAACTTCTTAAACAACTTGTACAAAACAATGTCTCCCAAAGTAAGAACCGTACACATAGACCAATGAGCCAACACAATTGCAGGTTTCTATTAATTGAACACAAATTCCACCAGCCACAATAGTGGGATTTGAACCTGTTCCCTGGCATATTAGCCTGGGAAACTGAATTACGAGTCCAAGGATATTACTGCTACACCACCACTTCCCTATAATTCAGATCTTGATCCGATCTTACAAAAGCTAACTCAGCTAAAATAGAGTAACAAGAGTTCAAATTGCAACATGAATGTAGAACAGTTCTGGTCTGAGTATCAGTTGACTAACAGGAGTAAACATTTAGGAAATGTTAATCTGCTACATCTGTAACGTGCTATTATTATAAGATGTGGTATCAACTATGGCAGAAGTTTATTTCTAAAAGACTTGCCTATTAACTTGGTTCATCTTAACATAGTATAATTCAATTTTGGATACAACAGCATTTAAAGTTCAAATTATTACAGCATAACAGTAAAATTTGGGAATTTACAATATACACCAGTTTTTATACTGATAAATCATTGATATGTCTCCAACATTAAATTATGATTTCAGTAACATTATTATGTAAGCATGTCTTGGATAGCAAATATCAGATTAACTAAAAACATATGATCTAGTTATTTGAGATAGTAGGAACTGCAGATGCTGGAAAATCTGAGATAACAAAGTGTAGAGCTGGATGAACACAGCAGGCCAAGCAGCATCAGAGGAGCAGGAAGGCTGACGTTTCGGGCCTAGACCCTTCATTAGAAATGGGGGAGGGGAAGGGGGTTCTGAACTAAATAGGGAGAGAGGGGGAGCCGGATAGAAGATGGATAGAGGAGAAGATAGGTGGAGAGGAAACAGACAGGTCAAAGAGGCGGGGATGGAGCCAGTAAAGGTGAGTGTA
>NC_063352.1:43011121-43024698 GCF_021869965.1 Rhincodon typus | reverse complement strand
GGTGGGAGGAGGGGCTAGGTGGGAGGAAGAACAGGTTAGGGAGGTGGGGACGAGCTGGGCTGGTTTTGGGATGCGGGGAGATTTTGAAGCTTGTGAAATCCACATTGATACCATTGGGCTGCAGGGTTCCCAAGCGGAATATGAGTTGCTGTTCCTGCAACCTTCGGGTGGCATCGTTGTGGCACTGCAGGAGGCCCAGGATGGACATGTCGTCTGAGGAATGGGAGGGGGAGTTGAAATGGTTCGCGACTGGGAGGTGCAGTTGTTTAGTGCAAACCGAGCCTAGGTGTTCTGCAAAGCGTCCCCAAGCCTCCATTTGGTTTCCCCGATGTAGAGGAGGCCACAACGGGAACAGCGGATGCAGTATACCACGTTAGCAGATGTGCAGGTGAACATCTGCTTGATGTGGAAAGTCTTCTTGGGGCCTGGGATGGGGTGAGGGGTGAGGGGGAATGGGGGTGAGGGAGGAGGTGTGGGGGCAGGTGTAGCACTTTCTGCGGTTGCAGGGAAAAGTGCTGGGTGAGGTGGGGCTGGAGAGGAGTGTGGAGCGGACAAGGGAGTCACGGAGAGAGTGGTCCCTCCAGAAAGCAGATAAGGGTGGGGAGGGAAAAATGTCGTTGGTGGTGGGGTCGGATTGCAGCTGGCGGAAGTGTCGGAGGATGATGCGTTGGATCCGGAGGTTGGTGGGGTGGTACGTGAGGACAAGGGGGATTCTGTTTTGGTTGTTATTGCGGGGACGAGAGGGATGAGTTGCGGGAAATGCGGGAGACACGGTCGAGGGCGTTCTGGACCACTGAGGGGTGGAAGTTGCGGTCTTTGAAAAACGAGGACATCTGAGATGTACGGGAGTGGAATGCCTCATCCTGGGAGCAGATGCGGCGGAGGCGAAGGAATTGGGAATAGGGGATGGCATTTTTGCAGGAAGGTGGGTGGGAGGAGGTGTATTCAAGGTAGCTGTGGGAGTCGGTGGGCTTGAAATGGATATCGGTTTCTAGGTGGTTGCCCAAGATGGAGACAGAGAGGTCCAGGAAGGGGAGAGAGGTATTAGAGATGGTCCAGGTGAACTTAAGGTTGGGGTGGAAGGTGTTGGTGAAGTGGATGAACTGTTCGAGCTCCTCGTGGGAGCACGAGGCGGCGCTGATACAGTCATCAATGTAACGGAGGAAGAGGTGGGGTTTAGGGCCAGTGTAGGTACGGAAGAGGGAATGTTCCACGTAACCTACAAAGAGGCAGGCGTATCTTGGGCCCATGCGGGTACCCATGGCCGCCCCCTTTGTCTGTAGGAAGTGGGCGGAATTGAAAGAGAAGTTGTTGAGGGTGAGGACGAGTTCGGCTAAGCAGATGAGGGTGTCAGTGGAGGGGGACTGGTTGGGCCTGCGGGACAGGAAGAAACGGAGGGCCATTAGGCCATCTGTATGGGGAATGCAGGTGTATAGGGACTGGATGTCCATGGTAAAGATGAGGTGTTGGGGACCGGGGAATTGGAAGTTCTGGAGGAGGTGGAGGGCGTGGGTGGTGTCACGGACATTAGGTAGGGAGTTCCTGGACCAAGGGGGAGAAAACGGAGTCCAGATAGTTGGAGATAAGTTCGGTGGGGCAGGAGCAGGCGGAGACAATGGGTCGACCAGGGCAGTCAGGTTTGTGGATTTTGGGAAGGAGGTAGAAGCAGGCGGTGCGGGGTTGGGGGACGATGAGGTTGGAGGCTGTGGGTGGGAGGTCACCTGAGGCGATGAGGTTGTGGATGGTTTGGGAGATGATGGTTTGGTGCTTGGGGGTGGGGTCATGATCAGGGGGCGGTAGGAGGAGGTGTCGGAGAGTTGGCACCTGGCCTCAGCGATGTAGAGGTCAGTGCGCCATACTACAACTGCGTCTCCCTTGTCCGCGGGTTTTGTGGTGAGGTTGGGATGTGAGCAGAGGGCTGCACGTTCTGCGGGGGAGAGGTTGGAGTGGGTGAGAGGGGTGGAGAGGTTGAGGCGATTGATGTCTCGACAGCAGTTGGAGATGAAGAGGTTGAGGGAGGGTAGGAGGCCTTGGGGTGGTATCCAGGAGGAGGGGGTGTGTTGGAGGCGGGAGAAGGGGTCAGTAGAGGGAGGGTTAGGTTCACGGTTGAAGAAGTAAGCGCGGAGGCGGAGGCGGCGGAAAAACTGCTCTATGTCCAAACGTGACCAGTATTCGTCGATGTGTGGGTGGAGGGGGACAAAGGTGAGCCCTTTACTGAGGACTGACCGTTCGTCCTCAGTAAGGGGGAGGTCTGGGGGGATGGTGAAGACTCGGCAGGGCTGAGTGTTGCTGTTTATCGTACTGCTGTGTGTGGGAGCTTCAGGTGTGCAAATTGGTTGTCAATCCCTTTACAAAACACTTCAAAAGATTTGCATTAGCTGTAAAGTGCTTGGGAAGTTTGAGAGTTTTGAATCCACAATAAAAATCTAATGCAGTATTGACCATTGACAGCTGAAATTCCTACATTGTACCTAAACATTAATGGGGCCCTAAGCTTTGATGCTTGCTAACCTATCGCCAAGCCTTCTGAACCATATTCCCAGGGGAAATGGTGCAGAGTGTATATCATGCAATCAAGAGCTTTTTAAAACCCACTGACCAAATAATTGAACGTTGTATATGTAATGATAACCCAAGCTGAATGAAGACAGTGGAAAATTCTGATGAAAACCGCTGTTACACTCAATTTCTACATCATAGGCGGGACAGAGGTGGATGAAAGAGGGGAGGGGGAGTTGCATTTTTGATTAACGAGTGTATCACAGCAGTAGTCAGAGATGAATTAACTGAGGGATCGTCCAGTGAGGCTTTGTGGGTGGAGCTAAGAAATAACAAGGGGATGGTGACATTATTGGGGTTGTACTGTAGGCCCCCAAATAGTCAACAGAAATTAGAGGAATAAATATGCGGGGAGATTGGGGAGGCTTGCAGCAGCAATAGGGTTGTCATAGTAGGGGATTTTAATTTTCCTAACATAGACAGGGACTGCCATGGTGTTAAGGACTTAGATGGAGTGGAATTTATTAAATGTGTTCGGGAAAGTTTCCTCAAGCAGTATAAGAGGGTCCTACTTGGGAAGAGGCAAAACTCGACCTACTCTTCGGAATAGGGCAGGACAGGTGACTGAGGTGACCATGGGGGAGCACTTTGGGACCAGTGACTATAGTTCTATTAATTTTAAAATAGTTATGGAGAGGGACAAAACTGGTCCACAGGTTGAAGTTCTAAATTGGGGCAAGGCAAATTTTGATGGAATTAGACAGTGGTTAATTGGAGTAGTTTGTTTGCAGACAAAGGGACCTCTGGCAAGTGGGAGGCCTTTAAAACTTTAATAGCTAGAGTTCAAGGTCTGTATGTTTCTGTGAGGGTGAAGAGCAAAGTTGGCAGGAGTAGGGAACCCTTAATTACATGAAATATTGAGGCTATGACCAGAAAATAGAAGGAAGCATAGTTCAGGTACAGGCAGCTGGAATCAAGGGAATCCCTGGAGGCACTTGGGGGATACGGGAGTTTATTGAAGAAGGAAATCAGGATGGCAAAAAGGTGACATGAGATAGCTTTAGCTGAGAAGATTAGGGTAAATCCAAAGAGATTATTTCAGTACATTAAAGGAAAAAGAATAACTAGAAAGAGAATAGGACCCTCAAGGACCAGGGTTGGCATGTATGTGTAGAACCACAGGAGATGGGCGACGCCCTCCATGAGTATTTCTCCCATGTGTTTACCATGGAGAAAGACATGAAGACTTGGAAACTTGGGGACGTTAGTGATGATATCTTGGGGACTGTCCATATGACAGCAGAGGAGGTGTTGGAAGTATTAGAATGTATGAAGGTGGATAAATCTCCTGGTCCTGATAAGATATACCCAAGGACCCTGCAAGAAGCTAGAGAAGAAATTGCGGGGGCCCTGGCTGATATATTTGCATCATCATTAGCCACAGGTTCTGTAAGATTGGAAGGCAGCGAATGTTGTGCCCTTATTCAAGAAGGGCTGCAGAGAAAAACCTGGGAATTATAGACCAGTAAGTTTAACATATGTGGTAGGTAAGTTACTTGAAAAGATTCTGAGGGATAAGATATATATGCATTTGAAAAGACAGGGTTTGATTAGGAGTAGTCAGCATGACTTTGTGCATGGGAGGTCATGCCTCAAGTGTGTTAGAGTTCTTTGATGAAGTGACCTGGAAGGTTGATGAGGGTAGGGCAGTAGACATAGTCTATATGGTCACCAGACCGGAAACATTAGCTCTGATTTTTTTTTCTTCACAGATGCTGCCAGATCTGCTGAGCTTCTCCAGCAACTTCTGTTTTTGTTCCTGATTTACAATATCCGCAGGTCTTTCGGTTTTTATTTAGTAGTCTATATGGATTTCAGTAAGGCCTCTGATAAGGTTCCACATGTTAGTCTGCTCTGGAAGGTTACTTTGCGTGGAATCCTGAGAGAGCTGGCAAATTGGATAAAACACTTGGCTTGATGATGGGAAGCATACAGCAATAGTGGAAGGATGCTTATTGGGCTGGAGGCCTGTGACTAGCGGTGTGCCTTGGGTCGGTACTGGGCCTATTGCTGTTTGTTATCTATATCAATGATTTGGATAAGAATGTACAAGGCATAATTAGTAAGTTTGTGGATGACACTAAAATAGGCAGTATTGTGGATAGTGAGGAAGGTTATCAGAAATTGTAGCAGAATCTTGATCAGCTGGGGAAGTGGGCTGAGAAATGGCAAATGGAGTTTAATATAGATAAGTGCGAGGTGTTGCATTTTGGAAAGTCCAATCAAGGTAGGAGTTTCATGGTGAATGGTAAGGCCTTAAGGAGTGTAGTGGAACACAGGGAGCTTGGAGTTCAGGTGCACGTTTCTCTGAAAGTGGAATCACAGGTAGACAGGGCAGTGAAGAAGGCTTTTGGCACACTGGCCTTCATTAGTCAGGGAATGAGTATTGAAGTTGGGAAGTTATGTTGCACTTGTACAGGACATTGGTGAGGCCGCACTTGGAGTATTGTGCTCAGTTTTCGTCATCTTGCTATAGGAAGGATGTTATTAAACTGGAAAGAGCGCAGAAGAAATTTACAAGGATGTTGCCAAGACTTGAGGACTAGGTTACAGGGAGAGGTTTACAAGTTAGGACATTTTTATTTAGAGCATAGGAGACTGAGGGGAGATCTTGTAGAAGTGTGTAAGATTGTGAGTGGCATACATAGGGTGAATGCACTCAGTCTTTTTTCCCAGGGTTGGGGAATCGAGAACTAGAGGGCATCAGTTTAAGGTAAGAGGGGAAAGAATACATGGGAACCTGAGGGCAACTTTAATACACCAAGGATGGTACGCATACAGAATGAACTACCAGCAGAAGTGGTTGAGGAGCGTACATTAACAACATTTAAAAGGCATTTGGACGAATACATGGATGGGAAAGGTTTAGAAGGATATGGACCAAGTGCAGGAAAATGGGATTAGGGTGGATGGACATTTTGGTTGGCATGGACCAGTTTGGGCCAAAGGGCCTGTCTCCCATGCTGCAGGACTCTATGACTCTATATCACAGGGATTTATCTTTGCAATTACCTTTATAAATCCCAATTATACTTAAATAACATCCAGTTACCAAATTACTGAAGTTCTTTATGAAGACCTGTGATTTGAAAGTTGCCAATAATTTCAGGCTATCTGTGTTTTTTCTTTTAGGTGGTTGAAGCAGTAAAAAAACATGGAGTAAAGCTGACTACGGTTCTTACCACCCATCACCACTGGTAAGTGTTGGTGTTTTCGTTTGAAGTAAACTTTACAAAAGGAATAAATGACATACTAAACAGAAAAAAAACCTACCATTCCAGCATAAACCCCGATAAAACTCGGTTCAATTTGGTGATTGATTTGTGCTTCTTAGCTCAATGTATTCCTACAGGTGAGTGTCACTTCTATATTCAGATCTGGACTTGACAAGAAGGTAAGAGTGAGAGAAGAGCAATCTAAGTTTATTAAATCTGCTTACTATAGTTAAAGCTCAACGCAGCCCAGAGAGCAGATGCAATGGAAAAGTAAAGTAAAATAATCAAAAATGTGAACAAAAAGAAATGTTTGAGGAGGTGTTTTGTGGTCTGTCAACTTGAGGGAGGAAACTCCAGAGTATAAGGTTGACACAACCAAAGGGTTTATCACCAAATGTTGGAACAGTCAGAAGAGGTGAGATCCACAGCGATCAAAGTGTGAGAGTAAATGGCATTGCTTGGGAGATAAGATTGGCAAAGGTGTTATGGCAAGGAAGGACCATCAATAACAAACATTTGAAACTGTTGGTTACAGAGAGGTGATGATGATAAGTCATCTAATGCAAATGTTGGAAACCCATGTGGTAATGTGGAATGTCAACAAGAAGGCTATTGGAAGTGTTCAGTCTAGAAGTGATAAAGCTATTACTAAGGATTGCAGCAGCCTTGAACGTGGACAACAAAGTCACTGAGGTAGAAGTTAGAGGACTTGGTGAAAGGTATGCTGTTGACTCAAGATTGTGCACAATTGCAGCATTCTGTTTAGCCTAATCTTGAGTTTGACCTTAGCAAAAGGCAAGAAGGGAGTACCAATGGTAGTAAGGATATGAATATGATCTTTAATATAATCTGTATCAATATGCTGCTAGGAACAGTGAGCGAATTAAAGAGAGAGAGAGAGACGTTGGTAACATGGAAGATGCAGAGTCTTGAGTTATAGTGCATCACAAAATAAAGCAATAAAATGAAATGTAACCAAGCAGTGTTCCATTGCAAAAACATTGCAGTAATAGGTAATTGTCACTGAGGGAATTATGAATAAAAGCTGAGAGAGATCGCGGATTCCAAATCAAGAGGCAGATTGACAGACAGTGCAGAGGGGTAATGAAATGAAATTCTTTTTGCCCAATCCCTGCTGTTTCCTTTGTTACAGCACTGTACCTCGCCCAAAACTTCCACAGATATTCTCACTCTCGCCTCGCCGCAGTATCTGACCTCGACAAATCCAACACTCCATGCCATTACTTCTAATGCAAAGGAGAAAAAGCCAATAAGGCAGAACAACAAAAGACACAAATAAGGATGAGAGATAACACAGTGTGGAGCTGGAGGAACCCAGCAGGCCAGTCAGCATCAGAGGAGCGAGAAAGTTGACGTTTCGGGTTTCGGATTTTTCTGAAGAAGGGTCCCGACCCGAAACATCAATTTTTCTGCTCCTCTGATGCTGACTGGCCTGCTCTGTTCCTCCAGCTCCACACTGTGGTATCTCTGACTCCAGCATTGGCAATTCTTACTATCTCTGAGTAAGGATGAGAGAAATGGACAGCTGATCAAGGGTACATAATTTTTAACAAGCCTGTTATGGACCAAACCCACTCTACATATTTTAAGAAGGTAACCTAGACCCTAACTTCTTATTTTAAATGTGTTCCAGATGCAATGTGACTGGTCAAACAACTCAAATTTAAGCAAAATCCAATTTATTTAAACACTATAGTTAAAATACAAACAAAAGAAAGAGGAATTCAGAATAACTTAACTATTGGAAAACTTAACCAAATAATACAGTACTAATTACTAACTAACTAACTGTTCCAATATAGTAACATTCCATAAGCACACCTCCTGGCAAAAAGGCAAATTCAGATACAGATCCTCACGTGCAATTCTCCAATCCAGAAGGAAAAAACATCAACAGAAAAATACATAAAAGTAGCAGCCAAGAGACATTTACTGAAGCTTCCAACTCTTTTGAGACCCCAAAGGCTTCTGCTTAAAACTAAACCTACACATTTAAAAGAACTAGAAAGCTTGATCTGTGAGAGCTGGCCACACCCAGGCTGCTTCCATTGTTTCAGCGTTTTAAAGAAAAACCCAAGGCTTCACAAATTGTTTACTTTCTTAGAGACAGCTCGACAACTCTACCTTACAACCTATCTTCAAAAAAAACCTGGGTAAAATGACCTCTTAAAGTGACAGCATTGTCACATGCCGAACACTATTATACATACAGAGTGAAAGTATGATGATGAAGAAATGCGGAGATATCTGTAAGAGATGCAGAGTCAAGTGGAGCTACTACACAAGTGCAATCTCACTGTTATATCTTCCAAGTGACATGCCACTGTTATAGCTGTCTAATGTCATTGATTAGTTAGTGGGAGAATGTTTCTGGGTATGTAGGGTCAGAGTGCATGGTGCAGACGTCTAGTCCTGTGCCCATATGATGAGTGTTGAGGTACTCTCCGTATTGGCTTATTCACATTGATCTGAGGATAGGAAGCAGACAGGCACTTTGGAGGCAAAGTGCGATTCAAGATCTCCTCCAATGCAAAATTGTATCGTGAGGAAAGGAGCTAACCAAAGCTTAAGTGGGTAGATTGGTGTTAAGTGCAACTGAGATAGGAAGTTGCTGTAGCTGATGGAGGAGGTAGATAATGGGAGAGTTTGCAGTTTGAGAGATAGGGAAGAGTTGAGAGCAGTGATCAGGAAGGTACCCATGTCCTATCTGCCCACAAGCAGGTATCTATCCACCCTTGCCCCTCCATACCCATAGCACCAAAACTGTGCATATACGCATTAACTATTTTCCTGTATCATTTGATTTTGGTGAGTTTGACCTGCCATCTTGTTTCCAGGGACCATGCTGGTGGTAACGCAGAACTGGTGAAGAAGGTGCCCGGTCTCCAGGTATACGGTGGTGATGACCGGGTTGGAGCTCTCACTTGCAAAGTGAGCCACAAGAAAACATTACAGGTAGATCACAAGAATCTGAGCTTTAACCAGATGGATCAGCTGTGGCATAATCATTGTAGACAATTTCCTGCTGGTTTCCGTTTGCCAGCCCAACTGTGATGTAAATGAATTTCAGTAGAGTTTATGATTTTATAAGTGACGGTTTATGAAGAAGACTCAAATTATTTTGAAGTTGTGTTATCTATTTTGTCAAGACATATAATTGCATTCTTGTTTAAATGTTATCAGATTTGCCATCTTTTGTTTCCCTGGGGACCAATTGGGTACACTCCCAGCCTGGAGTGCTGTGGAGATGGTGGTGTGGACTGCTTGATAATTAACTTGTTTCTGGGAGATACGGATGCAGTTTTGTATGTCTGCTTGTCCTCTATCTTTCCTCCACACCCCTCAAAGCAATATTATGTCAATAATGTAAACTTGCTAAGAGCTGTTCAAACTTTCCATTTACTGAGGGCAAGTGATGGGTGACCGCATCTCCAAATGTACCTGCTGCCTATGCCCTGTGCAGGCCAGATTTTGTAATTTATCCTCTGTATAGCTATAATAGTAAGACCTTTCTATGCTCAAAGAATGAATTCTATATTGTTCGATATGTTTTGCTTGCTGTACATAAAGCTGTTTAATTTATGAAATTACATGGTTTGGAAAACAAAAAGAGGGACTAGAAACTTCAAGAAAAGACTAGGTCACTGATTCTTACAGTGAGAGAAACCATGTTTTAAAAATTAAACTAACTACAATACATGATGTGCTTAACCATTCAGGTTGGCTCTTTGAATGTGAAATGCCTCTTTACACCCTGTCATACATCAGGACATATCTGCTACTTTGTGACAAAAGAGAATAGCAGTGAAGCACCAGCTGTGTTCACTGGTGAGTGTAGCTGAAACCTCCCTTTATGGTGTAACAAAATAATCATTCAACAGACAGATAACTCTCTGTACTGAATACTCATCGGATGTAAAAGTAATCCACATTTATTACTTTTGGGAATTGTAACATGTTGAGTACTAACCAAGCTTTCTGTAATAAGCCCAAGTGACTTTCTTTTTAAAGTTTAATTTTTATATTTTTTATAGACTAGACCTAAAATGTCCTTCAGTTTGATACATACCATGTTGGTTCTGTTTAAATTAGCCTGTAGAGAAATCTTAAGTTGCTTGCCTTGATTTACCAAGTTTACGAACTTTTCAAATTAAGCCTTAAAAATTTGATCAAGCCCATTTTGGAGCCTGGAATGTGGAGGTGCCACTGCAGAGAGTCAATAATGAGTTTCGAAGCACCCTCTGTATTGAATCTTAGGCCTCAGGTACTGTGCAGTTCAAGACCATAAGCACTGCTAAGTCAGATAAGTAAAGGGAAGTGGCAAGGATTGGGGTCAAGGGCAACTAATCAGGGAAGCTGAGGGGAAGGGGTAGTTGCCAGGAGCAGTTGGCAGCTAGTTATCAACAAAAGGGATCAGTTAGCTTAGTTGGCTGGATGGTTCCTTTGTGTCACAGAGTGATGTCAACAGCATGGGTTGGATTTCTGTACCTGCTGAGGTTACTCTCCTTCTGAACCTTTCCCCTTGCCTGAAATATGGTGACCCTCAGATTAAACCACCACCAATCCCCTCTCTCTCTGTAATGGCAGTGGGGGTGATAGTGATTTTGGGGGAGTGGGAGTAAGTGAAGGTTTGAACAGCGATGATTGATTAAGTGGGCAATAATAGTTGGGTGGGGTAAAGAGTCCCAATATCCCGGCTCTTAATCAGATGAGTTTTTTTCGATAATTTGCCTTGCTACTGGCCATCTGTCATGCTTCCTTAATGAACCTCTAGTTAAGGGTTACATTTAGACTTGGTTTTCCAGAATGTGACCAACAGCTGCCCAGTTAGAACAAACCAGGCTTATCAGGCATTGAACAGATGTTAAGCGGCTTCTTTGCATTTAATATGGACAATAGCATTGATTTTGTGACCTTTACCAATGTGACTTAAGTTGAGTGATACTACCTGTCTGCAACATTGGAGGTTCAGGATGCTGTTTGGTAACTGTTTTGTGTATGCTATGCTGCCCTGCTGAATTTTTAGGCTATGCCAGTTCAAGCATCATCATACAATAGCTCATAAGGAGTCATACAGTGCAGAAACGGACCGTTCAGTCCAAATTGTCCATGCCAACCAGAGATTTGCATTTATATAGCATCATTGGCAACCTGAGACAAAGTACTTTACAGGCAGTTATGTACGTTTTGAAATTTGTTGCATTGTAGGAAATTTGGTAGCCCATTTCCACACAGCAAGCTCCCACAAAAACGATCTGATAATGACTGTGTAGTTTATTTTATTGATGCTGAAAATTGTTGGTAATGTGTGCGTACAAATTGTGTGCTTCCACAGTCATTACGAGGAAAATGCTGCTTTAGTACCCCTTTGTGCATTAGGAGATTAAAGATATTTGTGGATAGTGAAGTCTGCCTTGCAATTAGTGATTCAGTCTTGGTTGACTTTACATTGTGATTTGCACTTTCTGTTCTTAAAGTCATCGTTCATCAATGCGAATGAAAATGCAGAGGTAGTTAGAAATAACGATTTGTCAAAAGTACTTAGTAAATTGAAGCTCAAATCAAGGGAGCGATTAAACATAAAGCCAAATGAAAGATATGAAATACACTGACCATTGAATAAATGCTATGATTTTTTTTTAATGCTTTCTGACCCCTGTTCTAATGGAATGGCTGAGGTTTCTGCTGTATTCTGTTTATTTAGAACATTAAATGTGCTGGATTCACACTGTTTTAAAAAAAAAATCCCAGTTTTTGTTTTCTGTTCAACCCCTCACATGTTTAATTTTACTTATGCATGTTCTAAATTTCAAGCCCCACTTGTGTCTCTGGTGTAGTTATATGTTGGTTTTGGTCTCCCCACAGGTGACACACTATTTGTTGCTGGATGTGGCAAATTCTTTGAAGGATCCGGTGAGGAAATGTACCGAGCACTGATTGACATTCTTGGCAGCCTGCCATCTGAAACAGTAAGTGTTTTAGTTTTCAGTAAGGACTGTAACTGACCACGTGTTATTTTGAAACATCAACACTTTGATTATTAATGAACTCCACCATCTCTATTTTGTCACGACTATAATTCTGCAAAATCATTTTAATATAAATATCACTGCACCCTGTTGTCCTAGTACTTTTCTTGCCTTGCTCCTTTTGTTTTTGAAACAAAAATAGAAGTTGCTAGAAATGCTCAGCAGGTCCAGCAGCATCTGAGGAGAGAAATCAGAGTTAACATTTTGGGTCGAATGGCCCTTTCTCAGAACTGATGGTAGCTAGGAAAATGTCAGTTTTTATGCAGAAGGGAGGGGGTAAGGAGTAAATGTTAGGTGGGGATAGAGCCCAATGCGAGAGAAGAACAGTTGGACAGACAAAGATAAAGCCAAATCTGCCCTCTGATGCTGCCAGACCTGCTGAGCTTTTCCAGCAGTTTCTATTTTTGTTTCTGATTTACAGCATCCGCAGTTCTTTTCAGTTTTTCCTTTTTTTGTTTTGAAAATGTGTTTTTCCCTTTGCCTCCTCCACGCTTGGACATATTAGGCAGTTACCAGGTTTAGGGACTCTCGAAGACCTCATCCAAGGGATTATATTTCATGGGTGAGTTATACTTAGTGCTGATGGGCTACCTCGACTTTGGCAGTATCACAGGTGGCACAAGCCTGTCTTCATCCAGTGTTCTCACAAATAGACTTCCTATAGGGACAAAGAGATATAAATTAGGAAAATTAACTTGAGTCTATTTTTCCCTTATTCCGAGATGTTGAGGGAATATGTTTGCCTCCCTGGTGTCGTTGCAAGTGAGATTACCTGTCAAAACGTAGACTAGGAATTAAGGACAGTATTGAAGATCTGTGGTTATTTACTTATCAGACACTGTCTACACTGTCTCCTTCGTGTCCTCACTCCCAGCCCATACGACGCCAGATGCCATTCATGCTTCATTTCACCGTTTCTCTGCGTATTCGTCTCTCAACTTAGCAAACTTCCTTCACAATAAAGCCCTTTTTTTGTTTCTTCAGTCTTCCTCTGCAGATTGCTGACAATTGCTCTTCTTTGACTTCAGTCAACATTGTCAAACTAACCCCATGCCCACTGGTTCTGAATCTACCCCTTCTCCTTAAAATACTGCTCTGAACATCGGTCGTTTCGACCATTGTCTTGTTTCCTCATCAGGCCCAGGAATGGTGGCCACTACCCAAGTTATCAATGATATATTGTGAGAGTTCGAGCATTTCTGACTCAGTAATTGTTCAGGTTCTGCTATTTTTCCCAGCACAGCCATAGAAACCCCTTAAATGGTTTCTCTTTCTGTGCCCAGTGAATCAACTGCAGTATGCCCTTGAGCTAAATCCACAGTCCCATGCTGTTTCTAATGTTATGGCCAAGACAGGATGGTGAATTGATTCCTTTCTGATCTTTGAAAGATCATCGGGGATATGCAGGAAGTCAAGTTGAGGTTAAAAGCAGATCAGCCGTGTTTTATTGAATGGCAGAACAGACTCAAAGGGCCAAGTGACCTACTCTTGTTCCCCTTGTTTGCATGTTCCATGTCCCACTGGTCATATAGAAGTTTGAATTTAAAAAGTAAGGTAAAATTGCTAGTTCAGACTGTATATACTCAGTATCAGAAACAAGTCAGAGATAGTAGGAACTGCAGATGCTGGAGAATCTGAGACAACAAGGTGCAGGGCTGGATGAACACAGCAGGCCAAGCAGCATCATAGGAGCAGAGAGGCTGACGTTTCGGGCCTAGACCCTTCATCAGAAAAGGGGGAGGGGAAGGGGGTT
>NC_063352.1:42977160-43006121 GCF_021869965.1 Rhincodon typus | reverse complement strand
AACCCCCTTCCCCTCCCCCTTTTCTGATGAAGGGTCTAGGCCCGAAATGTCAGCCTCTCTGCTCCTATGATGCTGCTTGGCCTGCTGTGTTCATCCAGCCCTGCACCTTGTTGTCTCAGAAACAAGTCAGCCCAATTTCTTAAGTAACGAGTAAAGGAATAGTTTATTGCAAAAAAAGACTTACTGAAGTAAGGATATCGAGATTATTAACAAAAAGTTTAAGCTATGAAAATATATGCAGTTGTACTTGCTGAAAAGTAACACACAGATTTGCACATAATCTCCAAATCTGTGAAAAGATATTACAGCTCTATAGAGTGTTTTCATAAAAGTGCTTTGGTCATGTAACAATTAAATTCAGAAAAGAAGAATTATTGATATAACAAGGTGTAGAGCTGGATGAACACAGCAGGCCAAGCAGAATAAAATTAGCAGAAAAGCGGACATTATTCCAAAACGCCCACTTTCCTCTCCCTCTGATGCTGCTTGGCCTGCTGTGTTCATCCAGCTCTACACCTTGTTATCTCAGATTCTCCAGCATCTGCAGTTCCTACTATCTCAAGAAGAATTATTCACAGATTGTCCCAAGTGCTGATTTCTAACCAAAGTCAATTTGTGTACATACTGTTGGTGCTGGGATTTCTTCCTGGATCAGTTATGGCTAGCTGAATTCACTTTTTTTTTTCTGGAGACAGTGGTGGTAAATTATGGATTCTTCTTAGGAAACCCTTCACTTGTTGAGATGAGTCTTTCTGTGTATGTGCAACATTCAAACTTTGAGAGCCGTTTAGGAGAAAAGCCAAAAGGGAAAGGAGTCAAGGTTGTTCCTGGAAAATTACCTCTCTCACTGCCTGTTCAAATCCTATATCTTTATTTTACCCACAAACTAGGTAACATGATTGTTTTCTGAAAGTATTGTAGACTTGACAACTTCATCCAAACTCCCTCCAAAGGTAACATTGAAGCACCTGTAGTCAGGGTCTTTTATTTTAGAAAATATTCTTTCCAAAGAATTCAAGGTTCTATGTCTGATCAAGTATATTGCAAACTAATATTTTGAATAACACATTGTTGTTACAATAATCTATACATTATCAATGATGCTGCCATCTGCAAACCCAAGTCCAGCTTGCAGATGTATTTTGATGACATCCAGTTTTACCCTCTCACCTTCACCACTGAGTCCAAGATACTCGTAATACTATCTTAACTCTGTCTCCAGTATTAAGGCTTAGATAAGTCTTGATTTCCTCCAGCTCAGCATTGGATCCCCGTTCCTTAGTGTGGCTATTTCATTGTCCTTGTTCACATTTTCAAATTGACGGTTTCACTTCCTTTCTAATCATGTTTTTTTCCCAACTCTGTATCCTCTGACCCAAGTTCACTATTTATTTGTTACAGATAAATTGGAATTTGTAGTATATCTAACCAACTTTTTGAGTGGCTGTGATCATAATGTCTGGGATACTGGGGAGGCAGTGGCCTAGTGGTATTATTGCTGAACTGTTAATCCAGAGACCCAGGTTCAAATCCCACCATAATTTGGATTCACTAAATATCTGGAATTAAGAGGCTGTTGATGACCATGAAACCATTTGTTGGAAATGCTCATCTGGTTCACGAATGTCCTTTAAAGAAGGAAACTGCCATCCTTGCCTGGTCTGGCCTACATGTGACTCCAGGCCCACAGCAATGTGGTTGACTCTTAACTCTCCTCAGGGCAATTAGGGATGGGCAATAAATGCTGCCTAGCCAGTGTCACCTTCATCCCATAAATAAATAAATCTTTAAGAAAAAACTTTTCTAAGTCTTCCATTTCACCTCTTGTCTCCTTTCCTTCAAAACGTAATTAAAAGCATGGAAAAGCCTTTTTAAACAGTGCTGTCAGTCCTAGAATCTCCCAGGGGAGAATATATCCTGTCAGCATACTGTGAAGCCCCCTCTGATATGTAGATTGTTTCTCATTCTTCCAAACCGTCAGATCTGTACAGGCCCAATCTGCTTAACCTGTCTTTCATAAAGCAATCCCTCTATCCATGAAAATAGCCCAGTGAATCTCCTCTAAACAGCTTCCAAGGTAAGTATATCTCTTCCTAAAGAGACCTAACTGTGCATGTTATTCCAGGTGTGATCTCACCATTGCCTAGTATAGTTCTAGCAGGTGTTCCCTACTTTTATACTCCATTCTCCTTGCCTTGAAGACCTGTATTCCTTTGCCTTCCTAATTAGTTGCTGTCCTCCTTTTGAGATTCACCTACAGGATGGTCAGATTCCTCCATACTGCGTTATTCTGCAGTTTCTCTCCATTTAAATAATATTCTGCTTTTCTTTCTTCCTGCTAAAGACAGCCTTACATTTACTCCACCTGCCATTTCTTTTACCATTCTATCCATACACCATGGCAGACTCTGCTATCCTTCTTGCACCTTACATCTTAGTGTCATTGGCAAAGATGGCTACAATGTACTTGGTCTCTTCATCAAAATGAATAATAGCGATTTTAAGCAGTTAAGGCCCAGTGCTGATTTCTGTGGCACACCAAAAAGTATAGTTTGCCAACCTGGAAATGACTAGTTTATCCCAACTCTGTTTCCAGTTCATGAGCCAATTCCCAGCTTCTCATAATGTATCACCCCAAAACCATGCAATAACCTTGTTGCAGCACCTTTATTGAATGCTTTTTAGAAATCCAAATATTTTAGATTTACTGATCCCCCTTTTTGTTCGATTCCACCTGTTTGTTACATCCTCAAAGAACTCTGATAAAATGTTTGAACATGATTTCCTGTATTGACTTTATCAATTTATATTATGATTTTTAAAATTCCCTGCTGCTGCCTCCTCAATAGTAGATGTATTTTCCCAATAATAGATGTTATCCTAACTGGTCTATAGTTTCCAGCTTTCTTTCTCCCTCCTTTTGTGAATCAACTTGTTCAATTTACAGTTTCACTGGGACCTTTCCAGAATCTGGAAAATTTTGGGAGGTTACAAACACTGCATCCACTCTCTCTGCAGCCATTCTTTTAAGATCCTTAGGTTCATGCCATCAGGTCCTGAGGACTTATCAGCTTTTAGTCCCATTACTTCTCCTATAACCTTTACCCTAGTAATTGTTTATTTATTTTAAGTTCCTTCCTCCCTCCCTTTTACCTCCTTTATTTTCTATTATTTTTGGGATGTTCTTTGGGTTTTCTACTGTAAGGATATAAACTTAGCATTTGATTAAGGTCTCCACCACTTCCTTCTGCACCATTATTATTTTCTCAGTCTCACTCTCTGGGGGATCAATGATCATTTCAGTTCCTCTGTTTCTTTTGTGATATCTATGGACATTTTTACTGTCTGCTGTTACGTTTCTTGCCAGTTTACTTTTGCATTCTAGTTTTGCTCTCTTTCTTTCAGTTATAGAGTCACAGAGCCGTACAGCACGCAAACAGATCCTTCAGTCCAACTCGTCTATGCCGACCAGACATCCCAATCTGACCTAATTCCATTTGCCAGCATTTGGCAAATATCCCTCTAAACTCTTCCTATTCATATACCCATCCAGATGCCTTTTAAATGTTGTAATTGTACACACCTCTACCACTTCCACTGGCAGCTCATTCCATACGCACACCACCCTCAGCATGAAAATGTTGCCCCTCAGCTCCCTTTCAGATCTTTCACCTCTCACCTTAAACCTATGCATTCTAGTTCTGGACTTCTCCACCCTAGGAAAAAGACCTTGGTCATCCTTGCCCCTCATGATATTATAAACTTCTTTAAGGTCACCCCTCAGCCTCCGACGTTCCAGGGAAAATAAGGCCGGCCTATTCAGCCTCTCGCTATAGCTCAAACCTTCTAAACCGTGGCAACATTCCTGTAAATCTTTTCAGCACCCTTTCAAGTTTAACAACATCCTTCCTATAGAAGATTGACCAGAATTGAACACCGTATTCCAAAAGTGGCCTAACCAATGTCCTGTACAGCTGCAACATGACTTCCCAACTCTTATACTCAATGCACTGACCAATGAAGGCAAGCATACCAAACGGCTTCTTCACTATCCTGTCTACCTGCGGCTCCACTTTCAAGGAACTATACACCTGCACCTCTAGGTCTCTTTGTTCGGCAACACTCCCCAGGGCCCTACCATTAACTACCCTGGGTTTGCCTTACCAAAATGCAACACCTTTTATTTATCTAAACTGCCACTTATCAGCCCATTGGCCCATCTGATCAAGGTCCCATTTTACTCTGAGCTAATCTTCTCCACTGTCCACTACACCGCCTATTTTGGTGTCATTTGCAAACTTACTAACCATACTGCTGGTCACCGGCCTTCAGTCCTAAAAGCAATCCTCCAACACCACCCCCTGGCTCCTACCTTCGAGCCATTTTCCCAGTCTTCTGACCAATCAGTATATTTCATAGCGTTGGATGTCTTTTTGTTCAATTTGACACCACTCTTAACTTCCTGAGATAGACACAGATGGAGCACCTTACCATAGACTTTTTATTTCCCAATGGAATTCCTATTGGCATAAACATTCACCAAATGTATATATTTTTTTGAAAGGAAACTAACGAAAAGGATGGTGTAACATTGGCAGAAGCAAAATTACTTTAGCATAATCTGAAATGTGAAGCAAGATGAGAGATGTGTAGTAACACTACAAGTATTAATGGGAATTATGACAAAATTAGTGCTTCAGTATTCCCAATTTCTAAACGTGATATTAAATTTAACATATTTTTGCTTTCAGAGGGTGTACTGTGGACATGAGTATACCATCAACAATCTCAAATTTGCCCGTCATGTTGAACCAAACAATGAAGCAATCAGACAGAAATTAGCTTGGGCAAAGGTAAGTTTGCTTATCCTAAGCAAGTCATTAGAGTTAAACACTCCTGGGATTTGATACAGTAATGTGTGATCAGCCCAGTTCCATCTTTTGATTTGATTCCTGATCTACTGGCCATATGAATTAGTTGTTGTGTTGGGTAGGTTCAGCCTCTGGCATCTAGAATCGTAGTTGATAGAATCTGTACAGTGTGGAAGCAGGTTTTTTGGTCCATCAAATCCACACCAACTCTCCAAAGAGCATCCCACCCAGACCCACCCCTCTACCCGATCCCTGTAACCCTGCATTTCCCATGGCTAACCCACCTAACCTACACATCTCTGGACACCATGCATAATTTGGCACAACCAATCCATCTAATCTGCACATCTTTGGATCTCATGCAAAACAAGGCAGCTGGGACAGTGGAGCATTCCCTCAGTACTGCAGTGTCAGTTTAGGTTTTGCACACAAACCTTTGAAATGGGTCTCAAACACAGTAACAGGAGGATAACACCTCCTCCTAATTTCTGAATTCCAGCAGTACAGAGCTCTTGTTAGGGGAAGCCATAAAGAGCAGTGAAACTTGCTAAAGTTTCAGTAAAAGCACTTGACAAGTAATATAGGACAGGTAAACTGCACCTAAACTAGCTTCAATATTGTAAAGGATTTTTTCCCTTAATTTGTCTTTTAAGTTTTGTAGATTTTTGGAACAAAATAAACTTGATTAAAGCAAAATATATTTGTTTCATGACCTAATATTAAAAGTCTTATGTGCTCTGTACAGCTAATTCACATTACCAATATTGGGTAAATTTAATTTTTTTTTGTATTTGTTTTTAGGAGCACTATGATCTTGGAAAACCCACCATCCCATCCACTATTGGGGAGGAGTTCAGTTATAACCCTTTCATGCGAGTGAGGTACAGTGAAACCCAAGTTTAACATTTCTAAGACTTTTGCGTCTCTTCAGTCAGAATTCAGACTTGTTGCCAAGATGAAATGTAAAAAGGCAGAATCGTGAAACACATAATTAACTTCCTTTTATTAACTTTATTTGTCTTATTAATAGTTAACCTAACCATAATTTTCATCTCATGGAAATTTTCAAAAAAAACAAAAAAACTGCATAAAATATAGCAGAGAGGCAATGTGAGGTGCACATCTAAAGTGACTAGACCCTAATAATATCCCGTTTTTAATAACTTACCCCATTTTTAATGCTAATATAGCTCCCAAGTCCTCCAGAGCCCTTTACCATTTTCTTTCCTCTTAGAAGTGGGATTTTCTTGTAAACAATTCAGAGGGACTTTTCCCCTTCCTGCTGTGGTTTGAACAATTGGGAGAAATTTGGGGAACTATGGTGAAAATGATTAGATCAGCATTTCGACATCAGGAGAAAGGTTCCAGTTTTGTCCCTAAGCCTTCAGTGAGTGACTTCAGATTCTCACTGTTAAGTTGCGACCACCTGATTTCCGCGCATTTGCACCTCATCAAAAACTTAATTCCTCTTATTTATTCGCCACATCCGACATTCATTTTGTTTCTCAACGAAACTAACTGCCACAAATTGCCGATGTGTGAATCAGAGCAGGTACCCAGTGGCAGCAGCTTGATGGCCATCATTAAACTACTTCTGCAGAACGATGTCCATGTATGGCCACAGTCCTCCTCAAGCCTTTGTCCACACAAGTCAAACTACAAACCCCAGTACATCATCACACCTGCTGTTTGACTCACTTCCACGCTTTAGTTTGGAGCTGAACGGCACCTAAGACTTGTGGCCTTCTGCCAAGTCGCTTTGCACCAGAGGGACAAACTCACATCTCATGCATCCACACAGGATGCATCGTATGGTTTTTGGCTTTCTTAGCGCTGACTCACATTGTGCTTTCTTGAAGGCTGGCAAACTCTGTCTACTTCACATTGTTTACTTTAATGCCTAGCATCTTCAGTGTTGAGTCACAGCCTCTGTGACTTGCATTCAATTCAGCACAGAGGGAGACTCGGGCAGTTTGTCAGGGCAGGAAAAACTGAACAGTCCTAAAGGGCTGGACATGTCACCTTCGACACTGTGCTACATCGGTGTCATAGCTGCAGCATGTGCCAGCAGCTTAAGTGGCAAACACACAACGCATGCTACAAGCAAATGGCTATGTCCGAACGTCAAAGGTGAGCAGACCTTTGGGGTTCAAGGGGAGCTATTAGCTGTCGAGGGATATCACCGCAGTCAGTCAATGGCCTTGTTATAGCCAGATCAGCCGCAGTGTTGTGGAGAAAGCAGTTCAAGGAGTTTTTCTTAAATTAATTTGTGGGATGCAGGTGTCGCTGGCTGGTACCAGCATTTCTTGCCCATCCCTTGTTGCCCTTGGGAAGGTGGTGGTGAGCTGCTTTCTTGAACCACTGCAGCCCACCTGCTGTGTGTTGAACCACAATGCATTTAGAGGGAATCTCCAGGATTTTGACCCAGCAACAGTGAGGGAATGGCGATATATTTCCAACTCAGGATGGTGAGTGGCTTTAAGGGGAACTTGCAAGTTGTGGTGTTCCCATGTATCTGCTGCCCTTGTCCTTCTAGATGGAAGTGGTCGTGGGTTTGGAAGGTGCTGTCTGAGGAACTTTGGTGGATTTCTGCAGTGCATCTTGTAGATGGTACACACTGCTGCTACTGAGCGTCGGTGGTGGAGGGAGTGGATGCTTGTGGAAGTGGTGCCGATCAATTAGGCTGCTTTGCCCTGGATGGTGTCAAGCTTCTTGACTGTTGTAGGGGCTGCACTCATCCAGGCAAGTGGGGAGTATTCTGTCGCACTCCTGACTTGGGCCTTGTAGATGGTGGGACAGACTTTGACAAGTCAGGAGGTGAGTGGCTTGCTGCAGGATTCCTTGCCTCTGACCCGCTCTTGTCAGAGTGTACCAGTTTTTCCCTTCAGTGAGTCGAAAGGAGAGATTGCGTGTGATGCAGAAGCAGGAGAGATGATGATGAGCTGTCTCCAGTGATTGAGTACAAAGTGCAGATGGCAGGAAGGGATGCTAGTTTGGGAGGATGAGGTACACAAGCCAGGGAGTGGAGGTGATGCATTCGGTGGTAAGAGTTGGAGCCCGTAAGCTTTGGTGAAATATATTTGCGGCGGTCGAATTAATGTGAGTTTGAAGCGAGTAGACAGTGACACTGACCCTTGCAGCACACAGAAGATCATTAGCCTGCTTCCTGCACTCGTGAGTGTTCCTTTTAACCCAGGATACAGACCTGACCAGCGGCTCTCTCTAGGCCCCAGCAGACAGCAGGATAAATTACAGCCTCTCCCCAGCCCCATCCACCTGCAACTCCACAGTGCAGTCCCAAAAGCTGGCTGCACGCTTTTCTTTCTAAGTCGTGCCCTCGATGATGGTGTTTGAGCAGCCTGATATGGAGGACAGTTCCTGATTGAAGTGGTGTGCAGCGGAACTTCGAATATGGTGCCAACAGCATGAAAGGTCCTGGCAGCAGTGAGGATTTCTGCCTCTCCTGGCACGTGACTGCATGAGGCAGGCACCACAGACACTAATTTCACATTTACTGAGAGGTGAAGAGTGGAAGACTTGTGCAAAAAGCAATTTTGGACCATGGCAAACCACGAATCTCACCCGACCAACTCCAGCTGAAAATGAGCTTGCTGCACCCAGCAAACCCAAATGAGAGGGACATCAGTCAACCAGCCAGAGTGTGACACACAGATATCTTTATTTAAGCATTCGTGACAAATGTATTCAATGAAAAACAGCACAAGACCTTACAATCACTTTTTAGTAATATTCCCGTTTAAGCTTTTTTTTTAACTGCAGGAACCGCAACCACTAAACATATCCATTTCTAGCATTGGATTTACTTCTAGAATTTGGTAAGCTCATTGCTGTTGTCTTTTTTCCTTCACTGTTTGGGAAAATCATACCAGAACCAGATCAATTTCAAATACTTTGTCAGTCAAAGGCATGGTTTACTTTGGCTCCGTTATTAGTGAATAAATCTACCTGCACCTTCGTGCTTTCTCTACATAGCATCACTTTCTGTTAACTTCCCTTTACATTACCCTCTGGTTAGAGCACAGTGACAGAGTCATAGAATTGTACAGCACGGAAACAGACCCTCTGCTCCAACTCATCCATGCCAACCAGATATCCAAAAGTAATCTAGTCCCATTTGCTAGCATTTGGTCCATATCTCTCTTAAACCCTTCCTATTCATGTACCCATCCAGGTGCCTTTTAAATGTTGTAATTGTACCAGCCTCCACCACTTCCTCTGGCAGCTCATTCCATACACGCACCACCCTCTGCCTGAAAAAGTTGCCTCTTGGGTCCCTTTTAAATCTTTCCCCTCTCACCTTAAACCTATGCCACCTAGTTTTGGACACCCCTACACTGGGGAAAAACCTTAGCTATTCACCCTATCCGTGCCCCTCATGATTTTATAAACCTCTGTAAGGTCACCCCTCAGCCTCTGACACTCCAGGGAACATAGCCTCAGCCTATTCAACCTCTCCCTGTGGCTCAAACCCTCCAACCCCAGCAACATCCTTAAATCTTTCCTGAACCATTTCAAGTTTCACAACATCTTTCCTACTGCAGGGCAATCAGAATTGAATGCAGTATTCCAAAAGTAGCCTAACCAATGTGCTGTGTCCCCAGAACATTAGCTGAGTTTTTGGATTAAGAATCTGCAATAGGTCAAGAATGAGTTGCATCCTGGGTATGCAGGAATAAGAATTGCAAAGCAGTCAATTTAGGATCAAAGTATTCTACAGCCAGATGACAGACATCATATTTCGCTCGTTCACTCTTTCCCTGAACTCTTCATCCATTAAATTTTACAGAACTTGCATGCACCTCTGGACTATCCTAATAAAGACCATCTCTGCTATAACAAAACAGCATCCTTCACAATTTATCATCCCCTCACTAGAACTAAAGCAACTATTTTTGAGGTTGAGTTTGAGCTCCGAATTCATGCTCATGATTGGAATTGAAAGACTTTGTGCCAAACAGTGAAATTATTGTTACAGGGAGAAGAGTGTACAAGGCCATGTTGGACAGAAAGATCCAATTTCGACCATGGATGCAATCAGAAAAGAAAAAGATCAATTTCAAGTACCAAAGGATTAATTGCATCTGTACAAATACTTAGCCCCAGCACAGTCTTCAATACAGCACCTTCTGGTGTGCCTGGGGTGGCAGTGAGCTACAAAATACATGTTAAGTAGTGAATGTTCTGTTAAATATATTAAATTTGCTTTGCAGTTGGAATTTGTAAAATGTATATAGGTTTTCTTATTGGCAATCATAAATGATTGTGACACATGTTCTGAAGTGTAAGGGACTTTAGTCCTATTGAAACCTGTTTTCGTCCAGATTATTTTTTTCATTAAACCACGTCCTGTTCACTTCAATGCACTTCTGGTCTCTGTTGGTATCGAGCCAGAAGATTGCAATTTGAAACCCCAATGTCAACTTGTCAATTAGACTTGGCAATCATGTACTATTGAGTGATAAGCACCAAACATTTTCAAAGATTCTCATTCCCAGGTTTGGAAAACAAAGTGTAAGACTGTAGATTGACCCATTCGAATCCATAATGATGGAGACATTTTGAAAGTGGCTATAGCCACGTATCTCCTCTATTCTTCTGGCAAAAGAGGGATAGAGTGGACTTAACAAGTAGTGGTGCTGCCCGTTCCTCCACTGTAAATGCCATCTGACTGTCAGCTCTCCAGTCCTAGCAGCGCCACTGGGTATGGTGGCCACTGCTGGGACTGCATGCACTCCCAGCAAAGCAGAGCCAAAAACTAGATGGAAGGTGAGACTGGTGGGACCTCGCCCATCTCTGCAACTGCGGCAAGGTCAGATGTGGTTGGGTAGTGATGGGAAAGTCATCCTCAGAAATTTATGGCATACCCTCCTGCAAAGTGCCAAGGTTGGAGCTGTAAAATTCTGTTTAAAAGCTCATGATAATTGAATTTGGTCACTCTAGTTCCAAGACATACAATTTTGACGTTGAGGTGTTTATTTCAGCAGACTCCCATTTTTCTCACTGTCATACCATCCCAATTTATTCATTTCTGAATTTTGAAAATTGTGATTAGAAATTGAGATTAGAAAATTCGCGTTTAGTTTTATGGTGGTTTGAATGGGAGAGAATTAATTGTAATTTAAGTAGTAAATAATATATTTTGCTTTTATTTACGCACATTAATGGGTAGAATTAACTGTCCATTCAGAAACTTTCTATCTGAAGAATCAAAACTGAAATCATTAAATGGATTGCACCTTGTCAACATGTAGTTGGAAAAACTGCATGAACACTAGTTTATTTCCCTCTTCTTGCTAAAACATTAGGACTGCCCTAATACACCTGTATCTGGCCGTATGATATAAGCATTTCTGCTATTTTATAGACCACCTTTAATCTTGGCTTCCTTCCTTGCTTTAATTGTTTATGTAAAATCAAGAGCTCTGAAGGTCTTTTAAGAATCTGAAAATGCACTCTGAAAGCCACAATAAAAATGTGGTAATTTGTCTAGAAGCTAAGGCTAAACTAGATAACAATGTATTGATTTAGGATTTTAGCCAAAATTAATTGCTGTGTTGTGGATTGGTTCCCTGCGGAGTTATATCTAACATGATTGAATTTATCCATATTACACCTTGCTTAATAGTCCACCACCTTCCAACTCAACATAGATGCGTGTGTAGGCAGTCAATAATTAGCTTTTCTCAGCTCTCTCAAAAGCGTTCAAAATGTGTCACTATCTGTGCAATATGTTGATTTAAAATTATTCCAGCTTTTCTGTTTAAAATTAGATTGGGAAGAATTGCTTTTGTGGTCTGATGCCTTCTCCTTGACTTCCTTTTAATGGGATCTCTTCTACTACTAAGCTTCTGTATTGATACTATATAATCTGCTGATTGTGCTTTTGCTTTCAGTAGCATTCTTGGAATTGGAGTATTAATTTCACTGTTAACCATAAAATACATTGATAAAGCAAAATGCATTCAGTGGTTTTCATTTTCTTATACAAGAAGAAAAATGATAACTTTACACTTACACAAGTGTGGAATGATTTCATAACAAGAAACAATAAGTGATATTGTATTTGTGAACTGGTTTATTGCTCTATACAGACTTGCATTTACGTAGCACTTTTCACAAACTCTGGACTTCTCAAAATGCTTTAAAACCAATGAAATATTTTGAAGACACTGTTGTAGCTAAATTGCACACAGCAAGCATCCACAATCAGCAATGTAACAATGACCAGCTAATGTGGTTTATATGATAAAAACAGAAATAGCTGGAGGAACTCAGCAGGTTTGGCAGCATCTGTGGAGAGAAAGCAGAGTTAATTTTCGGGTCTGGTGACCCTTCAATGTTTGCAGTCCTTCGTGCTATAGGAGGTTGGATGGGCCCCCGGAGACCAATCCCTTGCTCCTCTTTAAAATTCTGCAACGGATTCTTTTAAATTCGCCCAAGTAAACAGTGCAGCTCTCCCTCAGGACTAAACTGGAGAGTCAGCATTAGTTTGTACGTTCAAGGCATGATTTGCAACCAACCTTTTGTAACTCATGCAAGAGTGTTACCTCCTGAAAGCCTTTGCTGGAATTCTGTAAAGTGGGAATCAGGGTGATAAGTGCTGGATACAAAGCACTTCATGATTCTTTGAACAACGTCATCAGAGAATTGAACTTCTTTCTTCCATTAGTGTTTTGGCAAGAGAGAGATTCATGGCACCCAGCCTGTCATGATCCAGAGCTCTGTTTTTCAAGCAATCTTCCACTCTTCAGCTCATTAATTATAGATCCAGGCTGTTGGGTGCCTCTCTTGGGGAATTGTGCAGCCAGAAAGGTAGAAGTTTGTGCCATTCATGCTGTGGGTGCCATATTTAAACCCAACTCATGCCACTTGAGCTGCTGCAAGCCTGGGAATTGCCCTTCATACTGTGGTACTCCACTAACCCAGAGGAAAGGAAAACACTTTTCTGAAAAAAAAACCCAAAGAACTGTAGAAGAAGGGCCACTGGACCCAAAAGGTTAACTCTGCTTTCTCTTTGCAGATGCTGCCAGACCTTATGTTTTTTCCAGCAATTTGTGTTTTTGGAAAGGATGGCTCATTGGCAGCTACGCTGATTTAGACCTGGAAGTGTTGGTGGACAGTCAGTTTTCACAGGATGAGGAGGGCAATACCTCTTCCACGTGGAGGCAATGCCTCCTCAGTTTTCCCCCACACCTCAGGCACAGTGACCCCCTCAGGTGAAACCACCACCAGTTATCTCTCTCTCTACTGAGAGAACAAGTTTGGGGTCTGCTCGGACTATGGCAAATTCACCCTTCCCTTTATCCTTGTAGTTGTTAATGGAAAAGGGCTCCCATTCTGTAAAGGGTACAGGAGGATGCTGCATTAAGGCACAGACCACACAAGAAATGTACCTTTAAGAAAGTTATGTGGCATCACAGCATGCAACACTCCAATATAAAGGTGCCTGCCTTGTCTTCAGTTATTCTCTCCGTGTTATAGAGTCAATGTAGATAGTTTAGGATCCATGCTTACTGATGTAACTGTGCATTACACACATATAAATGTGTGATATCTAGGATAGGATTGTTAGTAACCTTCCAAATTTTTGACTTAACAGACTCTGATATATGTGACATTGGTTATGTGGGCTAACGTATGTAGGAAACCACAAATGGCATGAGCATGCATATGTGTAAAAGGGATCTATATATGTTTATAATTGAAAGAGTTGCAGAGAGTGTGAAATGGCGCTCAGACAGGTTAGAGGTGATACAGCTACATGATAGCATAATATTGGTGGAATTCTGGATAAATTAAAGTTTGAAAGTAGCTGATTGGAGAACTTGATCATGAATATGAAATAAGACTAGAAGTTGAATGATATTGAAATGTGAAAACGGATAGTTTCAACAAAGGCCTCCATATACAATTCAAGCAGGGCACTAAATATACCCATTCCAAGGTTTAAGCTGAGAAGTCCTGGACATGAAGGGAAAGAACTGGATGAGCATATGGATATCAATCTGTGTTAATGGATATTTTAGACTATCAAATCTCACACAAGGTTGGAATTTTATTTCTACCAAAGGAAAAAGGAGCAGGTATAAACCACAGAGCTCCTGAGAATATTTCACCCCACACTACAGCTGATTTTTCCACCTCTACTCCACCTTCCTGCTTGATTCTTCCCAGCAGTTCCTTCTAATGCTCTCTTCCAACCTCTTCTGTCACGCAGAAGATACAGAAGCTTTTACACTCACCAACAGGTTTAAGAACGGTCTTCTCTGCCGTTATTAAGCTGCTCAATGGATTCCCTAACCTTAAATAATGTTGATGTTGATCTTGCTTTGCACACCTCCTGTGCAGTGTAACCTTGCATTGCCTCACGCTGTCTAAGCATCATAAGATCTATATGTCCTTGTTTGCTATGATCTGCCTGTACTGCTTGCAAAACAAAGCTTTTCACTGTACTTAGGTACATGTGACAACAATATATCAAATCAAAAATCTTAATTCCAATGGTAAAGTTAGATTTGTAAGTGAAAGATTTTAGCTACATCACAAACACTAGTGACTGAGCACCTAACAATTTTTCAATTAGAATAGTTTGTTTCTTAGAGAGTTTGTGTTATATTGAAAACTTAAATAATTTTAAGTCAACACTTTATTATAATCACATACAGCAGTTGTACAGGCAATGGCCTAGTGTTCTGTTAATTTAGAGACCCAAGTAAAGTTCTGGGGACCTGGGTTCAAATCCAACCATGGCAGAAAGTGCAATTTTAATTCAATAAAAAAACCCACCTGGTTCACTAATGTCCGTTAGGGAAGGAAACTGCCATCCTTACCTGGTCTGGCCTACATGTGACTCCAGACCCACAGCAACATGGTTGACTCTTAACTGACTTCTGTACTATTAGGGATGGGTAATAAATGCTGGCGTGGCCAGAGATGCCTACATCCTATCCTTGAATATAAAAAAAATTGCTTTGATTGCTGTATGAGTCTATACTTAGAGACAACAATTCTAATAAAAGTGGTTTAATTGAAAACCTTCCAAAGTAGAAAGGACACTCTACAATTCTTACAACGGCACAAAGTAATCAAGGAAAATGACACAATTTGTCTGTTATTTGATGCTGTTGTAATGAGACAGTCTCAGCCTACCAGGTTACTGTAATAAAAAAGTAAAAGGAACTCAATGGGATCCTAATTCTTTCTGAAGTATTCAATTACAGGCTTTTAGTCTCCAAAACACTTCAACTGCAATATCTGGAGATATAGGAGATGCAACTGAAATCAAAGATGATTTATTTCTGTCATGATTAAACAAAACTCCTGGCAGGTTAAGGATTGGTAATGCAATGGATTGAAATTATACCTAACAGGCTTGGGTCCTGAATTTAGAATTAACCTAAACTCATAGATGTATGTGTCCGAAAGAAAATAACTAGGGCAGTGTTGGTGCAGTTCTTGAATAACGCAAGTCCATAGCATTAATTTCAATATCACTCAGGTCATTTTCAAGATAGCTGGTTTGGGAATTAGAAATATCTTATTGATGAGGTGGAGGTGCTCTTCTGAATCTTTTTGCCAGAACAGATTGTGGAATGTTTACCTTCTGCCTTGGATTCTAATCTGGCAGTGATTGGTGCTGGAGGTGGATGAGCCAAGGTCAACTATTCAGCTGTGAACCTCCCTTCTCCCAGACAGCTTGTATTGTGCATTCACAAGAAAATAGGGCCAGCTGGAAGACGTTGAAGCTTACAAACAGAAATGAGGGTAATAGAAGGAGCTGGTTGAAAATTTTCACCATTCATTATCTGTCGGTAGCGAGGGTTTGAAAAAATATTTAAGGTTTATTTGTTTTCAAAAAAGGTCAAAATATACAATTATAGGTCGGTTAGTTTGAGATCAGTACCACAGTCAATCATGAGAAACAATCTGAGTGCATCTATTGCAGCAAAAAGAATACATTCAGCCAGTGTGTATTTATGAAGGACAGTTAATGTTTAGCAAATGAGGAATTGAATTCATGGGAAATGATGATTTATTATATTGACTGACATTCAGAAAACACTTGCTAATCCCTTCACAGGAGATGTATAGCCAAACTGCCCATAAGGACTAAGGAGGAAGTTGAAAATTAGATAACAAATTGGTTAGATAATAGGAAACAGAGGGTAGTTACCAATAGTAATAGTTCTAATTGGACTGCTGTGACCATTGAAGCACTCCAGGGATCAGTCCTGGGTCCCAGCTGTTCATACAGTTTATAAATGATCCTGTTGAGAATATTGTATTTAAAGTGTTTCGATTCTGCGGATAATTGTGTGGGAAAGCTGAATGTTCTAAGCTGGATGTAGAGTCTTCAGAGACTGAACAATCGAGCAGAAGAAATGTCATTGAAATGAGGCTGTAAGAGAAGACTTGATGACCAGTTGAATCATGTGTATCACCAAATCGAACAGATTGAGGGGAAATGATTGATGCGATCTTTGACCCAATGCTGAGAATGTTGCCTCATTTCATTACAGGAATCGCTGAGGTAAACAGTGGACAAGTGGAATTTATTTCAGTGGAAATTATCCAAAATATTAAATTACACACAGGTGAAACCACATTGTTTCCAGCTTTATTCAGAATAGTTATGAAAACACACATGAAGACAGTAGAATTGATTCCAAGAATGACTACTAAGATGGTGCATAATTTAAAATGTTACTCAGAGAGAGAGATACCATAAGATTTTAATAACCCCTGCATAAGAGGCTACATGACGTGTTAACAAACTATCCTCTTACCACTGGCCTCAGTGCCTCTCAGTTAGGGAACGGGAAAGATTTGGTCAAAGCTCCCCACCTGAATCAGTTCAGTGATCTACTGTGGGGAGTAGATCAGGGTATCATGCAGGGATATAGCAGGCTGAATCCAATCCTCTGTTAATCAGGTGCTTCAGTAACCCTACTGACTTTGCCTGGTCTGAACAGAATCCCCATCTGTGAGTTTAGCCTCGGTGGAAAGATACATCAGCAGGAGAGAAGAAGGGCCTATACAAAAGTGTGTATATAATGTGTACATTTTATTGACATATCCTTACAACACTGTCACTATCAAGTTAATGTTACTGCAAAGTGATCTCTAGCCTCTCTAATAGGAGAGGCGATGGCCTAGTGGTATTCTTGCTGAACTGTTAATCCAGAGACCCAACTAATGTTCTGGGGACCTGGGTTCAAATCCTGTCATGGCAGATGGTGGAGTTTGAATTCAATGCAAAACAAAAATCTGAGATTAAAAGTCTAGCCATGAATCCATTGCTGATTGTCAGGGGGGAAAATGCCATTTGGTTCAGTAATGCCCTTTATGGAAGGAAAATGACATGTGACTCCAGACCCACAGCAATGTGGTTGACTCTCAACTGCCCTCTTGGCAATTAGGGATGGACAATAAATGCTGCTTGGCCAGGGACACCCTCATGCTGTGAATGAATTTTAAAAAAGCCTTTAGCCTGTAAGACAGTGGCTGAACTCACAAACAAAGAAAGTTGATCTCCTCCAAGGATTCTTATTCCTCTTTGCCCGGGCTGAGTCAAGCTATGGATTCAGGCAGTACATACACTAAGACTCCCTTAAGAGAATTCAATAATCAGATGTATCTAAGATGGTACTAATCCATAGATGCATCCTATAACACCTGGAATTTGCTGGAGAAATTTACTGAAAAAGAAAGCCAAATTGCAATTACAGTTTTAATGTTGATTTCTTTATCATTGTTACAGATAGTATGACAGAAAAAACAGATTCATGATGGACCTATGTATTTGAGGGACAAGTATACTTTGATTTCGTTAACACAACAAATCATTTTTAATTTATTATATATTTATATTTCTCCAGATTTTAGTCTACTGCACTGTTCAAAATCAGTGGATTTAGTAATCTTGCAAAGTATCAAAGATTATATCATGTGATTAGTTTGCAATGTTTGAGCAGATTTAAAGCAACCTACACAAGAGAACTTTTCTTTCACTACTTTTGTGACCAATGGTTACACTGGGATCGATATACTAATGCTTCTACTAATTTAATTTTTTCAATATAATTTTAGGAAAAATTCACTAAATAGTACTCAGACTTCACAGCAAACTTTCACTTATAATGCAAGGATCTTGATTTCAAAATTAGTTTGAGTGGAAAGTTCCATGCCTTGGTTTGTGCATGGAGCATAATAAATGATTTATTAACTGAACTAGTTGAGGGCTTGTTGGAGTTTCCTACAGATCTGTATGACTAAGTAACTGCTGATCCAGCATTGAGTTGAGGTCTCCCACTAAAAAATGCACTTAATGTGAATCTTTGCCATTCCAGTTTTTAAAATTGCTGAACAATGGTTTTCTTAAAATGTGAACTCAACCTTCCTTCTTGGATTGAAGGAAGGTATTTGAAGTGTTGCTAAGTTTTAGTTTCTTGTCGGAAATTCCCTGTGCTATGGAAGTGTTCAGCTTCCAGCTCATCGTACTATGTCAGTTCATTAACTAGGTAAAAGTTACAATAATGCTTGAATATAAATACATGTACCAGTGATAGAAGTGACAGCCAGAGAGGCCCATGGATATCATCTCTGTTGTTTTAAAATGAGTAAAACACAAACTTGAGATACAACTAAAGAAAAACATATTGTAAAAGATTCTTAAAAACAGTTTAATATATTCAAATATCATGAAAATACTCAATAATACGTACATCCAAAGCAAAATCTCATGATATTTCTGATACTTTATTCATACAGTATTCAGTGTTACTGAAAAATTTATAGGAGCATAACTATTAATCCATTTCCAATCGCCATTTACTTGCAAATAATTTTGCCTATGCAACTTTATTTTCTGTTCTGTTTGTAAAATACTTTGAAATGAAAGGTACTACATCAATCATTATTTATATATATCAAAAATGAAAAAGCCTTGATGATTCCAAACTATTAGGACATGAAGACATTTTATTTTTAAAATGAGTTGTTAATGAGTGAATGCAGCACTCAAGCTGGTCATGAACCATTAAGAACAGAAGTAGCAAAGCCTTTGGGGACGGGGCAGTATGGGAAGGGGATGGTCAATTCTATAAAGAGATAAATAAATTAGCCTGGATTTTGCAATGTTAATAATACTGAAGATTGTGGGGCACGCATTTGGCCATATAACCAATAAAATTGGATTCCAAGTATGAAGCGCACTTAAGGCCTTACGAAATAGGAACAGGAGTAGGCCATTCAACTCCTTGAGCCTGCTCCACCATTTAATATTCCTCATGTCAGCTTTCCTGCTCTTTATCCATAATACTTGATTTCCCTACTGATCAAGGGTGGATCCAAGTGGTACAGTTACAACATTTAAAAGACATTTGGACAGGTACATGAATAGGAAAGGTTGAGAGAAATATGGGCCAAACACAGGCAAATGGGACTAGTTTGGGAAACTTGGTCATCATGAACCAGTTGGACCAAAGGGTTTTTTTTTCCGTGCGGTAGTACTCTATGACTTTAGATTTTCCCACCTGTATCTGATTGAGAATTGAGTCTAAATTTGTGCCAAAGGTAGAAAACTGTAGACTGTATTGTAGCAACATGTCACCATTCTGACCAAGCCCATGCAGAATATGAGTGCCAAACTTTTACTAAACACCTTTCTTTTCTGTCAGTCTCTCCCAGGCAATTTTATTGCTTGGGACGAGTGTTGTTTGCACGGAGAAATACAAATACTGAGTTATCTATCAATTGCTTCAGAATGAGCATTGTTAGTGCATGTATTTAGCCACAGAAAGGTTCAAGTATTCTCCCTTGGTAACCAACACAAGCCATCCTGGTTTTTCTCTGCACTCTCAGAAGTAACAAGGTCAATTTCATGAGACAGATATTCTTGTTACAGTTAATTCCAGCTGCAGCCTATTATTGCTCCTCAATACGCCAAATCAAATCCAGCATCTGCTTGAAAAAAACATTTGTGAGTCTGAAGCTTAGGTGTGAATACCTTAATGATTGTTGACTTACGCCAGCCAGCTTTTTACTGTTCAGCTCAATTTCCTGTTAATGAATGAATTTATCAAAATAATGGATTAGAAAAGTGGGAAAATCGCCATCAGGATACTTTGTTTGGAAATCTGCATCTAACAAAGCACATTGCTGAGAGTACCACAGAATCCCAATGTGATGCGTTGTGCTTAGAAAGAAGACAATTCACATATCTTACTTGGAGCATCCTCAGTTATGATTGTTAATACGAAAGTGAAACGCTACCATCTACAACTAGATGCTTTATATAAAGGAGAAATCAAGTGAGGGCTGGTGCTGATGATCTCTTTAAGCCAAGGGCCTCCATGATTTCTTGTGTATTTCTTTGTAACCAGGTAAATTAATATCCACAGATTAGTTCATTTACACTGATCTTTGAATATTTACTGAGTGTAAGTTGGCAGATTCATTCAATTTGCTGATGTTCTTGCCTGGCATTGAGGCATAATTAATGTTAATTAGGTGCAATTTGACTAGGCTGTAAGAATGTTAATGTCAGCAGGATATAACCATCTGCACAATGTTTATTTTTCCAGCATCAGCCATTAATCAGTAATAAAGTTAATTGAGCGTATCTAATTTTTGTATTTTAAATATTTAATTAGAACATTTTTATGTAGCACTGCAGGCATTTTGAGGTGGTGGAGGTTGTTGTAATAAACGTATTATTGGTACTAATTGGTGCTGTGCAAACACCAAAATTAAAATCATTTATCTTTAGGATGCACAGTTCCCAGGAGCTGCACACTCTTCGAGAACAGCACCAATTAACTGTAATTGCTTCATATCTGTGAGAAGATATGCACCAGTGTGTTACACAGTCTTAATCGCAGTGCAGTAGAATTGCGAAGATTTTAAATGTAATGCTTGCATATAAAATGATAATTTCTTCAACTCAAAAGTCTCCTTTTTCAATTTGCACAGATTTAGAAAGCCTATTGAAATCAGTACAATACTAACACACCAAGTTATTATCAGACAAGCTTTCAGATTATTTCTCCATTCGAGAAATTGTTTGAATGACCATGTTTCGAATGGCTGTACAATTTTTGTACTGATTAGATTATATTTAAATCCTCAGATTGTAGTTTGAGGCCAATGCACAAACTATTCTATTCTATTAAATGGATCGTGCACCATTCTACTTGTTTCTCCCTGTTTAGACAGGACAACTTTCCAAAATTACTGTGTATTTTTCTCAACCTGGGACTGCACCATCATTGGGGTCCTCTGCAATTCTATTACAAAAACTTTTATTTTGACCTCTTTCTTCCAGAGTTTTGTCCTCACCGTCCACTACACAGCTCTTCAATTTTATTGACTGGCGGAGTAGGCTTGAGCAGCCAAATAGGCTACTATTTTAAATGTTTGCATGTTCACGACCTTCTGTATTCAACAAATCGCCTTCGACTATTTCTGCAATCTACATGAAGCCATCATTAAAACCATTATCTCTCCATGCTCTGCATTCCAAAGGGATGATTCTGTCCACAACACCCTTGTTTCATTCTTCCATCACTCCTTACACTCTCTGTTTCCTTTCCAACTCAGCCTGGGAGACACAACACCTACAATAGCACCTCCTCCATTCTCATCATTCAAGACCCCAGACATTTCTTTCAAATGAAACAACTGAAATTTTTTAAAATGTTGCCTATGTATTCACTGCTCACAATATGCTCCCTTCTATATTGGGGGAAATCAAACCACAGACTGGGGGGCTGCTTCGCAAAATACCTCCATAAGGTCCACACGTGTAACTCCAGGCTTCCAGTGGAATGTAATTTTATATCTCCTCCTATGTAGGATCAGAAGTGGGCCATTCAGTCCATCAAGCCTGCTTTGCTGTTCAATGAGATCATGGCTGATCTGATAATCTGCAATCCCACTTTCCTGCCTTTTCCCATAACACTTGATCCAATTACTGTTTAAAAACTGCCTTGAATATTCCTAACAACCCAGCCTCATCATCATTCTTTATGGTAAAGAATTCCACCGATCATTACCTTTAGAGAGAAAACATTCCTCCTCATCTCTGTACTTGCTAGGTGACACCTTATTCTAAAATTATCCTCATTGACCTGGTCTCTCCCACAAGGTGAAACAACTTTCTGCATCTACTCTATCAAGTCCGCTAAGAATCTTACATATTTTAATCAGTCACCTCTCATTCTTCTAAACTGCTACGAGTAGCATCCCAATCTACTCAACGTATCCTCATGAGAAAATCCCTGCAAACCCAGGATTAACCCAGTCAACCTTGCCTGCACAGTTCCCACTAGCATTATATCCATTTCCTTAGAAAAGGACTACAACCAGGTGTAGTCTAGGTGTAGTCTAACTAATTCCTTATATATTTTAGCAAGACTTCACTATTTTTATATTTCCTTCGAAATAAAGGCGAACATTCCATTTGCCTTCCCTATTCCCCACTGAATTTGTATGCTAGCATTTTGTAATTCATGCATGAGGATTCCTAAATCCCTCTGCACTGCAGCTTTCTGCAGTCCTTCTCCTTCTAAATAATATTCAATTCTTGTTAATGTGCATAAACTCATAGTTTCTCATACTGCTTTACATCAGCCATGTTTTTGCACCACTTACTAATCTGAATATATGCTGCAGGAGATTCTTTCTGTAGTCTTCAACTTCTTACCCTTCTCTTACATATTTCTGCATCATCTACAAATTTGGCGACAGTGCATTCACTTCCCTCATCCAAGTTGTTTCAAATAATTTTGGACCTAAGCACTGATCCCTGTTGTATCCTACTAGCTACACATTGCCTTCCTGAAATGTATCCCTTTTCCTGACCCTCTATTTTCTTTATGTTAGCTAATCCTCTTTATTACCTCCAATAACATCTTATGAACTAGTCTTAATTTCTCTTCATAAAGCCAAGCTGATTTTTCTTGACTATATTATAATCTGCTATTTCAGCCTTCAGAATGGACTAACATTTTTCCAAGGACAGACATTTGGCTTATAGTTACATTTTTTGTGTTTCCATCCCTTTTTAAATAATTGTGTTCTATTGGCAATATCCAATTCTTTAGGACTTTTCCAGGATGCCAGAATCTTTAGAAGATTACTACCAATGCATCTACCGTCTCTGTAGCTACTGTCTTTAGTATCATAGGATATAATAATGAGGTCCAAGTGCCTTATCAGTCATTAATCCCAATAGTTTCCCTAATACTGTGGTGATCATTATTGTATTTAATTCTTTTTCCCCCTTTTGCTCCTTGATTATTTGACATTTTTGGAATAATATGAGCACCTTCTATTATGAAGACTGATACAAAATATTCAAAAAATTTCTCTGTAATTTCCTGGTTCCCCATTATTAATTTTCAGCCTCATCTTCTAAGTGGTCCATGTTCATTTTGGTCTGTCTTTCTTTTTATGTAATTAGATATGCTCTTGCAGGTTGTTTTGATTTTACTTGCTAGTTTTCCTTCAA
Source organism: Rhincodon typus (assembly GCF_021869965.1). Classification (NCBI taxonomy): domain Eukaryota; kingdom Metazoa; phylum Chordata; class Chondrichthyes; order Orectolobiformes; family Rhincodontidae; genus Rhincodon; species Rhincodon typus. The sequence continues at coordinate 42,982,718 of NC_063352.1, read as the reverse complement.
AGTTTATTGTCTCATTTTTTTGGTCATCTTTTGTTGATCTTGAAAACTTTCCCAATGCCCTGGTTTACCAGTAATCTTTATCACATTTATATTTTTCTTTCAATTTCATTATTCCTTAACTATCTTGGTTAGCCATGATTGATTTATCCCTGTTCTAGTATCCTTCACTGGGGTTCTGTTTTTGTTCTGAGTCAAGAATTAGTACCTTAAATATCTGCCATTCTTCTTCAACTAGCTTTTCTGCTACTTCTCCAGCTAACTCTGCTCTCATCCCTTTGTAATTACAATTATTTAAGTTCAACATAGTTCATTCCAATGCAAGTTTCTCACCGTCAAACTGAAATGCTAAATTCTGCCATGTAATGGTTACTGTTAACTAGGGATCTTTTACTCTGAGATAATTTATGAATCCTGCTTAATTACACATCAGCAGATCCAGAATAGTCCAATCCCTGGTTGGATCCATTACATATTGATCTGGAAAACTGTCCCAAACCCACTCTATGAATTCTTCCTCATGGCCTCTGCTGCCATTCTGACTATCCCATTCTACATGAATAGTTAAATCACCCATTAATGTTAATATACTGCTTTCTGTATATACTGTCATTATCTCCTGATTCATTCTCTGCCTACATAACAATGACTGTTTAGGGAGCCTAGAGACTACACCCACCATTATGTTTCTCCCCTTGCTATTTCCTACCACCACTGATATGGATTCAAACCAAGATCATTTCTTGCTATCATACTTATCCAATCTTATACTAACAAAGCTACCCCACCATCCTTCCCGTTCTGCCTATCCCTTCAAAAAGTCACATAGGCTGGAATATTTAGTTTCCAGCTTTGATTTCCTTGTAACTGTGATCATACCCATTAACCTCTACTTACTCCATTTATTTATTAATAAGTTCCAGATATTACACACATTTAACTAAAGAGACATTAACTTTCTCTTTTTACGATTTTGTCCCCTTTTCAACCTGTTTGCTGCTGTTTTGCTGTTTTCCTTCCTGTCCTAATCTCAGCATAATTACCCAAATATCTGCCCTGCAGTGATGTCACGTCCTTTTGCTTCGTAAACTTCATTTACCCTCTCCCAAGTCCTCTCTCCTTTGAATGAATTCAGATAGCTGGCTCCAACTCTGACCTTTCCAACCCCTAGACTGACCCACGAGAGGAACCATCCTTCCCACGTCCACCTTTGTCATGACCATTTGGAATCTGAGTTAAGATTTTTAGAAGATCACTCTTCTCAAGACCAGTGGAGTCAAGCCCAGCCTGTCCAACCTTAATATCAGAAACCTGTTCATTCCAAGTATCAGTTTAGTAATTGGGTGACACGGTGTCTCAGTGCCAGGGACCCAGGTTCAATTCCACCCTCAGGTGACTGTGTGGAGTTTGCACATTCTCCCCATGTCTGCGTGGGTTTCCTCCGGGTGCTCCAGCTTCCTCCCACAATCCAAAGATGTGCAGGTTAGGTGGATTGGCCATGCTAAATTTCCATAGTGTTCAGGGATATGCAGGCTAGCTGTGTTAGCCAGGGTTCTGGGGATAAGAGTAGAGTGGGTGGGTCTGGATGGGATGCTCTTTGGAGGGTTGGTTTTTTTTTCTTTATTCATTTGTGAGATGTGGGCGTCGCTCACTGGCCAGCATTTCTTGCCCATCCCTAGTTGCCCTTGAGAAGGCAGTGGTGAGCTGCCTTTTTGAACCGCTGCAGTCCTCCTGCTGTGGGTTGACCCACAATGCTATCAGGAAGGGAATTCCAGGATTTTGAGCCAGCAACAGTGAAAGAACTGCAATATATTTCCAAATCAGGATGGTGAGTGATTTGGAGAGGAACTTGGACGTGATGGTGTTCCCATATATCTGCTGCCCTTGTCCTTCTAGATGGTAATGGTCATGGGTTTGGAAGGTGTTGTCTGAGGATCTTTGGTGAATTTCTGCAGCGAATCTTGTAGATAGTACACACTGCTGCTACTGAGCGTCGGTGGTGGAGGGAGTGAATGCTTGTAGATGTAGTGCCAATCAAGCTGGCTGCTTTGTCCTGGATGGTGTCAAGCTTCTTGAGTGTTGTTGGGGCTGCACCCATCCAGACAAGTAGGGAATATTCCGTCACATTCCTCACTTGTAGCTGGTGGACAGGCTTTGAGGAGTCAGGAGGTGAGTTACTCACTGCAGTATTCCCAGCTTCTGGCCTGTTCTTGTAGCCACTGTGTTAATGTGGTGAGTCCAGTTGAGTTTCTGGTCAATGGTAACCCCCAGGATGTTGATAGAGGGGGATTCAGTGATGGTAACACCATTGAATGTCAAGGGGCAGTGTTTAGATTGTCTCTTATTGGTGATGGTCATAGCCTGGCATTTGTGTGACACGAATGTCACTTGCCACTTGTCAGCCCAAGCCTGGATATTGTCCAAATCTTGTTGCGTGTGAACATGAACTGCTTCAGTATCTGAGGAGTCATGAATGGTGCTGAACATTGTGTAATCATCGGCGAACATTTCCAATTCTGACCTTATGATGGAGGGACGGTCATTGATGAAGCAGCTGAAGATGGTTGGGCCTAGGACACTACCCTGAGGAACTCCTGCAGAGGTGTCCTGGAGCTGAGATGATTGAACTCCCACAACCACGACCATCTTCCTATGTGTTGGGTATGACTCCAACCACCGGAGCGTTTGCCCCCTGATACCCATTGATTCCAGTTTTGCCAGGGCTCCTTGATGCCACACTTGATATCAAGGGCTGTCACTCTCACTTCACCTCTGGAATTCAGCTCTTTTGTCCATGTTTGAACCAAGGCTGTAATGAGGTCAGGAGCTGAGTGGCCCTGGTGGAACCCAAACTGGGCGTCACTGAGCAGGTTATTTCTGAGCGGTGCTGCTTGATAGCACTGTTGATGACACCTTCCATCACTTTATGATGATCGAGAGGAGACTGATGGGGTGGTAATTGGCCGGGTTGGATTTGTCCTGCTTTTTGTGTACAGGACATACTTGGGCAATTTTCCACATTGTTGGGTAGATGCCAGTGTTGTAACTGTACTGGAACAGCTTGGCTAGGGGAGTGGCAAGTTCTGGAGCACAAGCCTTCAGTACTATTTCCGGAATGTTGTTAGGGCCCATAGCCTTTGCAGTATCCAGTGTCTCCAACCATTTCTTCATATCACGTGGAGTGATTCGAATTGGCTGAAGACTGGTATCTGTGATGCTGGGGACCACTGGAGGAGACCGAGATGGATCATCCACTCGGCACTTCTGGCTGAAGATTGCTGCGAATGCTTCAGTCTTATCTTTTACACTGATGTGCTGGGCTCTTCCATCATTGAGGATGGGGATATTTGTGGAGAATCCTCCTCCAGTGAGTTGTTTAATTGTCCACCACCATTCACAACTGGATGTGGCAGGACCGCAGAGCTTAGATCTGATCCATTGGTTGTGGAATCGCTTAGCTCTGTCTATCACTTGCTGCTTTCGCTGTTTGGTGTGTAAGTAGTCCTGTTTGGTGGCTTCCCAGCTGGATACCTCATCTTCAGGTATGCATGGTGCTGCTCCTGGCATGCCCTCCTGCACTCTCCATTGAACCAGGGTTGATTCCCCTGGCTGGATGGTAATGGTTGAGTGGGGGATATGCCGGGCCATGGGGTTACAGATTGTGCTGGAGTACAATTCTGCTGCTGTTGATGGCCCACATTATGGAGGCCCAGTCTTGAGTTGCTAGATCTATCTGAAGTCTGTCCCATTTAGCACAGTGATAGTGCCACACAACACGATGGAAGTTACTCTCGATGTGAAGGCAGGACTTTGTCTCCACAAGGACTGTGCGATGGTCACTCTTACCAATACTGTCATGGAGAGATGCACCTGCAGCTGGCAGATTAGTAAGGATGAGGTCAAGTATGTTTTTCCCTCTTGTTGGTTCCCTCACCACCTGCCGCAGACCCAGTCTAGCAGCTATGTCCTTTAGGACCCGACCAGCTTGATCAGTAATACTGCTACTGAGCCACTCTTGGTGGTGGACATTGAAATCCATTTTGTGCTCTTGCTATCCTCAGTGCTTCCTCTAAGTGTTGTTCAACATTGAGGAATACTGATTCATCAGCTGAGGGAGGACGGTATGTGGTAATCAGCAGGAGGTTTCCTTGCCCATGTTTAACTTGAAGCCATGAGACTTCATGGGGTCCGGAGTCAATGTTGAGGGCTGCTAGAGCAACAGCCTTCCGACTGTATACCACCGTGCCACCCCTTCTGCTGGGTCTGTCCTGCCGGTGGGACAGGACATATCCAGGGATGGTGATGGTGGTGTCTGGGACATTGTCTGTAAGGTGTGATTCTGTGAGTATGACTATGTCAGGCTATTGCTTGACTAGTCTGTGAGACAGCCCTCCCAGTTTTGGCACTTGTCCCCAGATGTTAGTGAGGAGGACTTTCCAGGGTCGACAGGGCTGTTTCTGCCGTTGTCTTTTCCAGTGCCTAGATCGATGCCAGGTGATCCATCCAGTTCCATTTCTTTGAGTCTTTGCAGCAATTGATACATCTGAGTGGTTTGCTAGGCCATTTCAGAGGGCAGTTGAGAGTCAACCACATTGCTGTGGGTCTGGAGTCACATGTAGGCCAGACCAGGTGAGAATAGCAGATTTCCTCCTCTGAATGACACTAGTGAACTAGATGGGTTTTCTGACAATAGGCAATGATTTCAAGGTGATCAGTAGATTCTTAATTCCAGACTTTTTTTTTTAATTCCAATTCCACCATCTGCTGTGGTGGGATTCAAACCCAGGTCCCCAGAACATCAGCTGGGTTTCTGGATTAATAGTCTAGCGATAATACCACTAGGCCATCGTCCCTACCCTGTAATGGTATGCCCTGAATGGCCTGCTTCCATGCTGTAGGGATTCTACTGTACTCTATAAATCTCCTCTGAACCACTTCCAACATATTTACATCCTTCCTTAAAAAAGGAGACCAAAACTGCACACAATTATCAAGATGTGACCTCAGCAATGTCCTGTATAACTGAAGCAGAACAGAACAGAACTCACATCAGAACTCTACAGCCATTCTCTATTTAAATAATACTCTGCTTTTTCATTCTTCCTGATAAAATGCATTAAACTCCTCCTGCCAGAGTTTTGATCACTGACTCAGCCTGTCAATATCCACCTATAACTTCCTTCTGTCTTCCGTCCAACATGCTTTCCTTCCTATGTTGATGTTGTCTACAGATTGAGTTACCATGCCTTCACTCTCTAAGTCATTGATGAAACTTATAAAAGGTTGATGTCCAAACACTATACTTTGTGGATTCCACTGTCACATCCTGCCAAACAGACAAAGATCCATTTATGCATACTTTCTGTTTTCTTCCAGCCAGCCACTCTTCTGTCCATGCTAATATTTTATCCCCTACACCACCAGGAACTTTTCTAATCTGCAATACCCCCTGGCACCTTATCAAATGCCTTCTGACAATCCAAGTATAGGATATCTATAAGTTCTCTGTTCTTACCTCTGTAAAAATATTACTCTTTCAAACAACTCCAATAAACTGTTTA
>NC_063352.1:42876241-42977150 GCF_021869965.1 Rhincodon typus | reverse complement strand
TAAACAGTTTATTGGAGTTGTTTGAAAGAGTAATATTTTTACAGAGGTAAGAACAGAGAACTTATAGATATCCTATACTTGGATTGTCAGAAGGCATTTGATAAGGTGCCATAGGGGTATTGCAGAATAAAAAAATTCCTGGTGTTGTAGGGGATAAAATATTAGCATGGACAGAAGAGTGGCTGGCTGGAAGAAAACAGAGAGTATGTATAAATGAGTATGTATCCTTATTACCAGTTTTCTTCCAGTTTGGCCAATGTAATGTTTCTCACAGTCCTTACATGATATTTTCTATATTATGTTAGTTTTATTGGTTGTGAGTATGGGATCCTTTATGTTCGTTAGTAGCTGTCGCAGGGTAGTTGTTGGTTTGTGGGCTACCCTGGTACCTAGGGTCTGAGTAGTCTTGTGGTCATCTCTGATATGTCTCTGATGTGCAGTAGGGTGACTAGTGTGTCTGGCTGTGTTGTGTCTTCTTGTTGTGGTCTGTCGGAGAGGTAACGTCAGATTGTGGTTTTTAGTATCCATTCCTTTTAAAAACTCTGTATAAGTGCTCCTGTTCTGCTTTGTGCAATTCCAGATTGGTGCAGTGTGTTGTGGCTCATTTAAATAGTGTTCTGATACAGGTCCATTTATTGGTGTTGGGGCAGTTGCTGGTGTAATTAAGTGTCTGGTCCGTATGTGTTGTCTGTCTATATACACTAGTCTGGAGTTCCCCATTGTTCTTACGTTCTACCATTATGTCCAGGAAGGGTAGTCGATTGTTGTTCCCTTCTTCTTTTGTGAATTTTATTCCAGTGAGGGTGTAGTTTATGTGTCGGTGGGTTTCTTCTAGTCTTGTGCATTTAATAATCACGAAGGTATCATCTACATAGTGGGCCCAGAGTTTGGGTTGGATAATGGGGAGCACTGTTCATTCTAATCTTTGCATTACTGCTTCTGCTATCAGTCCTGATATTGGGGATCCCATTGGTGTTCCGTTGATTTGTTTAAATATATGACCGTTGAAGGTGAAGTGGGCTGTGAGGCACAGATCTAGCAGTTTCAGGGTGCTGTCTGTGTAGATGCTGTTGGTGTTGTGGGGTGCCTGCCTTCCTGGTGCATCCAGAAGTGTGACAATTGTCTCTTTGGCTAGGTCGATGTTTATGGATGTAAATAGTGCTGTTACGTCAAAGGATACCATTATCTCGACCTCTTCTGTTCAGATGTCCTTGATGATGAGGAATTCTTTGGAGGAGTGGATGGAGTGGTAGTGTTGTTAACTAAGTGTTTCAGTTTCTGTTGTAGTTCTTTGGCCAGCCTGTATGTTGGCGTACCTGGTAGTGAAACAATGGGTCTGAGGGGGTCCCTGGCTTGTGTAACTTGGGGACTCCATAGAACCCTTCTGAAATGGATGTCGAATTCAAAAATATTGTGGTGCCTGCTACCTAGTGGTGTCTTTACTCAGAGGTTATTAATTAATCCTGTCACATTATACAATAGAAGTCTAATATAAACTGTCTTTTGATTGGTTCAAAAACAAACTGCTTTTAAATAAAAACTATCTCAGAAGCACTTTACAGTCTCTAGACTCAGCATTGAGTTCACTAACTTTAAATCCTAACCTCTGCTTCGTTTGCTTTTTGTTTGCTGGTTTGTTTTTTCTCTCTCTGTCATTTCCTTTACTGTGTTTTTAGACGATAGTTTATTTAGGATTCTTCCACTCATGCCATTTCCAGACTTTTTTTTCTCATTTGTTACGCCCCTTTGGCATTGAACCGTGAAATATGTTGTAATTTCATCTCTGTTGCTCTTTACGGATCCGAGACCTTCCCCTTTACTCTTCTTCCAACTAATTTCCCCATCCTCCCCCAACAACATTTGCTTGGCTCAAATATTATAACAATTCCAGTTCTGATTAAAGGCCCCGAACTGAAATGTTAAATCAGTTTCTCTCCCCACAAAAGTTGCCAGAGTTGTTGAGTATTTCCAGTGTTTTCTCCATTCATTTCAGATTTCCAGCACCTACAATCACTTTGCTTTTGCGAAAAGGAATCGCATCAGGGAAAGATACTTTATTAACATTCTAAATGTCCTTTTTGGCCTTTAAAATGCATCTGGTTTAACTATTTCAGACAATATCTGAACCTTCCCACAGTTTTACCGAGTTGAAAAGGAGAAATGTTTTTAGGAAACGTTTTCTCGAGTTTGATATGACCAGAGAATGTGGACAAAATATACAGAGGCAAAGAATCAGTTTGAAAGACTTTTCCTTCTGAGTGCTGTCCCCTAGAATCAAACCAGTAGCATTTTGGTAAGGAGCAGCACGGAGGATGGGGCAGAAGTTCGATCTTTGGGGACTCCAGAAGTAATACATCGAGAGTGAGACAATGGCCATTGCAGCAGAACAATTTGTATTGTGGCTGCTCAATGCTGCTGAGGTTGTTAAAGACTATTGGTAGCACGTTCTTTAACTAAATTTAGAGTCTGTGTGTTAAGTTTGCTTAGTGAAGTGCATGGCCCACAATGTTTCCTAAATCCTTGTATGAAACTTGAAAAGTAGTTGCCAGAATTGTTCCTGAATTTGGCTGTAAGATGTTTTTTCCTCCTTTTTCTACCTTCTCAAGAGGTTCTACACTTCAATGTGAAAATCAGAAAGGCATCCATTTAGACAGTGATATATTGGGAAGTGTGGATATACAAAGAGATCTGGGTGTCCTTGCAGACCAGTCACTGAAAGTAAACAGGCAAACAATTAGGAAGACAAATAGAATGTTGGTCTTCATTGCAAGAGGATTTGAGTTCAGTAGTATGGATGTCTTACTGCAGTTATACAGAGCCTTGGTGAGACCACACTTGGAGTATTGTGTGCAGTTCTGGTCTCCTTGCCTAAGGAAGGATATGGTTGCCATTAGAGGGAATGCAACAGAGTTTCCTGAGGCTGGGTACGGCATGACTGTCATCTGAGGAAAGATTGGTTCAACTGAGTGTGTAGTCACTAGAGTTTAGAAGGATGAGAGGGAGATCTGATTGAAATGTATAAAATTCTAACAGTGCTGGACAGGCTAGACACAGGGAGGATGCTTTCCTTGGTTGGCGAGTTTAGAATCAGGAGTCATAGTAACAGGATACAGGGTAGGCCATTTAAGACGGAGATGAGGAAACGTTTCTTCACTTAGACAGTAGTCAACCAGCAGAATTAGCTGCCACAGGAGGCCAAGGGTCACTAAGTATGTTCAAGAAAGAGATTCACTTTTTTAGATATTAAAAGCATGAAGGGATGTGGAGGGAAGGCAGGGTCAGTGAGATAGATGATTAGTCATGATCATATTGAATGGCAAAGATGGCTCAAAGGGCTGAATGGACTCCTGATTCTATTCTTTATGTTAATATTATTAATGACTGGGAGGAAAGTACATTAAGTTACACTGTCTAGTCAGTTGATCCGCAATGGAACCCATTTCCTAATAGTACTCTGGGTCTCTTGATCACTAGCCCAGAAACATTATTACGATCTCACCTTTTCCCCCAATCAATCTTACTGAAGACTTTTCCATTGGCTAAATTAGAAAATAAACCTTCACCAGTAGACAGTGGGTAATTATCCTGAATGCTGCCAAAAATCCTTGTGCTGTGCACTCAGCCAGACAAGTCGAGAATATTTCATCATGACCCTGACTTGGAAGTTGTAGATAGTGGACAGGCTGAGACAGTCAGGAAGTGACCTACCTTCTACAGAATTCCCAGCCTGCAAACTTCTTTTGCAGCCACAGTGTTCATGTGGCTGGCCCAATTAAGTATTTTCATTAATGACGATCTCAAAGATTTTGATGGTGGAGATTCAGCTATAGTGGTGCCATTGAAAGTCAAGGGGTGATGTTAGGTTCTTAATCGTTTGAGATGATCATTGCCGAGCACTTGCATTTATGCAAATGTTACATCGCATTTATATGAATATTGTTCAAGTCTTGCTGCATTTGGACACGAACGGTTTCAGTAGCTGAGGAGTAGCGAATGGAGCTGAACATTGTTCAGTCATTGGTAAACAATCCCACTTCTGACCTCCTGATGGAGGGAGGGTCACTGATGAAGTATCTGAACATGGTTTGGCCTAGGATACCAGTCTGAGGAACTCCTGCAGAGATGTCCTGGAGCTGAGATGACTGACCTCTAACAACCACAACCATCTTCCTATGTGCCAGGTATGATTGCAACCAGCAGAGAATTTGCCTCCCGAGTCCCATTGATTTCAATGATACTACAGCTCATTAATATCATGTTTGGTTGAATGTCGGGCGAATCATTGTGTAATTCAAAATTAATTGTCAGGAATGTTGCTGTGCTGTGCTTCATTGCTGTCCTAACAACAGATAGATAATTAAAAAAAAACTTTCCCACTCATATATACCAAGTGCACTTCTCTGTCACTAATCAATTTGTCTTCTGGATCATCTGCAAATTATTTTTAATTGCTCTATATCACGTATGTAGTGTTTTGTGTACAATTATATGATGGTCTGCACTAACCAGAGAGTAACTGCAATAAGAGGCAGTTCAAAGGTTTTATGGAAAAGAACAATATCTCAATGATTATGAATAAGGGCTGTGATCCTGGTGAATGATTTAAATGAGAAATGATGGACTAAACATTTTATTTCTCATTCTCATCTTCGAAGGTTTCTTCATATTTCATAACTGTGTATGAAACAAGCTCTCAGGTGTGAGTTAAAATTCTGTCCACAAAGTGTTAAATGCATCAGTTACTGAGACATAAGCTTTCTCCGGTGGGAGTTCCTCTGATTTATTAACATTTCAGATTAGCAGCTAGCTTTACTAGCCTACCTGGACCAGAGAAGACTAGCAGATGCACCATATGTGAGGTATTAATGATTTACCTACAACACTTGGTGTGATCATGGGGCCCGTGAATGAGGATATCACAGAATCACTTTTTAATGATCTAAAGCTGTGTGTGGCGTCAGTGAACAGCCTCTATTCCCAGCCCATCCCTTCAAACAAACTAATTGCTGTTAATGAATCACCTTATTTGATAATGTGCTGAGCAAATAAAAATGTAAAACTCCGATGTCAGTGTTGCCGTGTTTGACTGAAATGTACACAAATTATGGTAATCCATCATAATGATTAATAATGCTATATTGCTCTAGGGAAATGTGTGAATGAGAGACCCAGCCCCAAGCTATAAAGCATAACCTCATGAAAACACACACCGCTATAAATGAATAGTCAGTTATTCACAGTCTGATCAGTAAAGACAGAGTCCCATCTGAAATAATAATCCATCTTTCTCAGTCAATCCTAATCATCTTGTTGAACCAATTTCTGCTTTTAGCAGATAATAAAAAGCTTGTAGCTGTGGCTTTCTTTGCTATTTAATGTAAGTTAAGTACAGATTTCGGTAAGTTATCTTTTGATGCTGCGGTAAAATTATTATTGTCAGTACTGTGTTGCACAATGGGATATTTGCTGTATATTATTATCGGTCTAGAGCATGTGGTGGTTTTTGGAAGCTATTAATGGTGGTCACATTACTATCATCATAGAGTTTGTGTAAGTGTGTCAGAGGTGTAAAATTCCAGTGCATGCTTAGGGATGTGTGTTTAAGGAAGAAATCGGAGGATACCCTAGAATGCAGATGAACATTGAGATTGGTGATTCCCTGGATACGATTCTCAGGAAACATAGTGGGCTTACAATTGAGATATAAGCCCTGATGTTAATTCAATAGGTCGGCATTCCCTGAGTCAATCATCAGATTGTTCATTCTGGGTATCGTATCTGCGTGTTGTGCACTGCATTCATTTGCACCCACTTGGTGTAATCTGATGCCTATTATTTGAAGGGCCAGTGCAGAAATGGTATTTGGAGGAGGCATATGTTTAGGATAGAACACAAAGGGAAAAGCCATCGCCATAATTTATGATGCTTCCCTGCAACTACCACTGGGTGTAGTCAGGAGCAGGAGAGGGAAATTAATTCCCAGCAATGAGAGTAGAAACCTGTGACAGTCACCAAGGAGAAATGGTTGAAGATAGCGGAGGTGGCATTAGGAGGATGATGCCATGCTCTGATAATGTGTAGAAATAGTAATGACTGATTCTGATATACCTAGCATGGTGGCTGAGTGGTTAGCACTGCTACCTCACAGCACTAAGGACCCAGGTTCAATTCTACCCTCAGGCAATTATCTGTGTTAGTTTCCTCCAGGTGTTCTGATTTCTTCCCACAACCCAAAGATGTGCAGGTTAGGTGGATTGGCCATGCTAAGTTACCTATAGTGTCCAGGGATTTATAGGTTAGGTAGATTAACCATGGTAAATGCAAGGTAAAGGGGATAGGGAGGGTCTGGCTGGGATGCTCTCTAGAGAGTCAGTAGAGACTCAATGGGCCAGATGGCCTGCTTCTACCCTGTAGAGGATTCTGAGCTGTAAACCCCACCCCATCTGTCTCACTAAACACATTCCAGAACCTCATTCCTCACAGCAAATCCAGTTTCAGCATCACATGTTGCCAGAACAGCATTTACTAGCCATCCCTAATTGCTCAGAGAGTCAGCCACATTGCAGTGGGGCTGGAGTCACATATAGGTCAGACCAGGTAAGGATGCCAGATTTCTGGGTTTTTCTGACAATCGGCAATAGCTTCATAGTTATCAGCAGATTCTTGATTCCAGACTTTTATGTTGAATTAAAATTCCACTGTCTGTTGTGGTGGATTTGATTTCGGGTCCCCAGAACATTAGATGGGGTCTCTGGATTAATAGTCCCGTGATAAATCCACAAGGCCATTAGCTCCCTGAAATCGGAGGGTGGGAGAGAGGGGTTCTCACCATTGGCTTTCCCCAATTAAATATCCCTTTGTCACCAAGGTCACCCTGTGAGAGGATATAAGATTCTGTCTGAGAGGTTGTAAAATTGAGACAAGACCCTGGAGTTAAATAGCAATAGCCAACTGCAGATGCTAGAGATCTGAAACAAAGAACGGAAAGTGCTGGATAAACTCAGCGGGTCTGGCAGCATCTGTGGGAAGGGACCAGAGTTAACATTGCGAGGCCGGTAACTATGAAGGAGCAACTTCTGTTTTTTGTCCCCCCTCGATCTGAAGGAGAGGCCAGAAGTGCGCAGGTTATTTTGACAGTTATAAAACTCTCGGATACACATGCTGGCTTGACTTCATTATGAAGTCGAACCTGTTGGTCAGTCCCCTCACACAGGTATCACAGATCCCTCCATTATTTTCTCATCGACAGAACATAATGCGATTGGATCAGCACATTGTCCTCCTTTTTATAACAGCCATGTGACTCCCATGCTGCTTATAGCTGGGGTACTCCCAAATGTCTCCACAAATTTGGTGACCAGAATTCTCTAGAAATGTCTGTTCGAGGCAATTGTAAGAACCCGGGGATCAGAGATATAGACACCTGCAACCGAAACTCACCTTGTGGCTGGTGAATTTCTAAAACCTTTCTTAAATTTCTTAATTTCTAGTGAATTCCTTAAATTTAACAGGTGTTAAATTCAAATGTTTGCTTAACAAATGATGTTGAATTTAATTAATGTTGTGAATAGTTTTGTTTAACTAATGACCACAACACTGTTGCTGAACAAGTTACTCGCACACACTCAAACACATCCCTACTAAATCCAGAAATGGACAAGTTGATATAATGGTTAAGTCTTGGAGATGAGGTGATAAATATCGGAGCCTTTTGATGTTGGGTCAAACATTACTTTCTTATTTGAACATAGTAAAACAGCTCAGGGCCTCACTTCTACCATTAGGTTGCTTGAAAGTCATTTTTATTTGTTCATTCATGGGATATGGGTGCTGCATTGGTCACCATTTATTGCCCATATCTAATTGCCATTGAACTTAGTGGCTTGCTGGACCATTCCCGAGAGCAGTTTAGAGTCAACAGCATTGCTGCAAGTCTGGCAGCACATGTTGGTCAGGACAAGTAAGATCAGCAGATTTCCTTCCCTAAAGAACATTAGTAACCAAACAGCTTTTTATGACAGTCAATAATGCTTCCAGTTGCAATTTAATTAAAGAAATCTGGAATTAATAGTTTAATTCAAATACCACCATTTGCTGTTGTGCGATTTGAACCCATGTTTCAAGATCATTAGTCTTGGTCTCTGTATTACAAGTTCAGTGACATCAACAATGCCATCATCTCCTTCGTAGGTCTTTACAGTCATCACTTGCCAACAGGGATGTAAACTCTCTTGTTTATTTGTTCATATTAACCCTTTACACTACAGAATCAGATAGCATTTTAACTTTTACCCAATGCCAACCCTTTCATTTCACAGTCCATTCCATAGAGTCTAAAAGCATAGAGACGGAACATTCAGCTAAATTCATCCATGCTGGTATCTGTGCTTCATACAAACTTCCTCCTACCTCTCATCACCTCATTCTTCAAACATAACATTCGATTCCTTTTTCCCTTGTGTATGTACCAAGCTTCCCCTTAAATGCTTATAGCCTCAACTACATTTGTATGAGATAAGGAATTCCATATTCTTGCTTCTCTTTGCATCAAGAATTTCCTATTGGTTTTGTTAGTGTGTATTTCATGTTTATATCCACCAGGTGCTATTCCAAACGCAAAGTAATTCATTTGTTTACATAATTAACTTAGCACATCAATCCAAAGTGAGAAATAATTAACTATTGCAATTTTAAGAATCATACCCTACATGCAACCATTCATAATGATTTTATCCATTATGTTAAAATATTTACCTGTTGCATTCTACAAGCATTTTTGGCAATCACAGTGAAAAAGTTAAATAATTGCAGCACATCTATAGTGGACGCCTTGAAAAGAATCATACCAGAAACACTGAGGAACAGCTTAAGCATCAACCCACCCTCAATATGTACAAAGCTCATTAAACTGTTGGCACTTTTACAAACAAGGTCTACCACAATCAGGAACTGGAGGTCAAAGAACTGAATTAACCTTCCAAACAGGGTGGAGTGACTCCAAATCACAACTAACTCTGTTTAGTCAGGATAATTTCTGCCACTGTAATGTTCAAACTTTTTTTTTTGCCTGCTAGTGGCCTTTTGGGCTATTGTCTAAGTATTAAGGGCACTTCAGGATAAGAATCTCAACTGATATTGACAGAGGTCTCCCCATTAGGCACATGTTGGCTGTGAGATTTCCCATTACAATTTGTACAGGTAAAACATTGTTTCACTCCAGAGACCTAATGTGGCTCATAATTGCCACATGGACCACAGGAGAAGTTCAAGTAGCACACCTTCCCCTACCCCTACCTCCCAACAGATACTTCTCTGTCTCCCTACCTGTTTCACATTTCATAGCTGCCTCAAAACAGAAAGTCCTACATAACCATTGAGGATTTTTGATTGTCCAAATGTCGGGAGATGACAAGGATCTGATAGCATCATTGGAGATAATGTTATCTGGAAGATTCTGTTCCTGACCCAGAGACCAGATGGATTTATACCTGATGATATATATTTTAATCAACTTATAAATGCGAATCACTTTCATTTTATTCAAAAGAATGCTGATTTTGTTTCATTAACCTTTATAGGTTCATACAGCGCAGCAAAGGCCCTTCAGCCCATTGAATCTGTACCAACATAACTACCACAAAAAGTGCGCTAATCCCAATTTCTTGCACTTGTCTCATATCCTTGAATCTTGTGAAATATGAAATACTCATTTGAATATTTGTTAAAGGTTGTAAGGTTTTCAGTCTTCACTACCTTCCCAGGCAGTGCATTCCAGATTCCCACCATCCTCTGAGTGAAAAGGCTTTTTGCCAAATCCCTTCTGAATCTCCTGTCCCCCTATCCTAAAATCCTCTTGTGACTAACCCCTTAACTAAGGGGTACAGCTGCTCTCTATTCACCTTGTCCATACCCCTCAAAATCTTATACAGCTCAATCATGTTCCCCTTCCGTCTTCTCTGCTCTAGAGAAAACAATCCAAGCCTATCCCGTCTTTCCTTATAGTTCAATTTCTCCATCCTAGGCAACATCCTGGTGAAAGTCCTCTGTATCCCCTCTATCGCTATCGTGTCCTTTCTGCAGTGAGGTGACCAGAACGGCACACAGTACTACAGCTGCAAGTTCAGTTGCTTGTGGAATTGAAAGTGAACAAAACTGAATGCAGCATTTGAGCTGCAGAGTGGTGAATTAACAGTGTGTTTAACACAAAGTGGTTAGACTGTAACTTACTCAAAGAAGCTGTCACACTCCTTTCTCCACAGACAGTTAGAGTAGCTTCGACAGCTTGTCTAACACACGGATCCTGTTTACCTCAAGATGACCTCTTAACAGAGGTCTCACCTTTAAAAAAGTGTCCCCTAGTTTTGAACTCCTCCATTCACAAGGGAAAAGGCCTGAAGTGCCCTTAATAACTAGCCAATAGCCCAGAAGGTCACTGGCAGAGAAAAAAACATTTGAACATTATAGTGGTAGAAATTACTCTGATTAAACAGATTTAGCTGTGATTTAGAGTCTCTCCACCCTGTTGGGAAGGTTAATGCAGTTCTGTAACCTCCAGTTCCTGATTGTGGTTTCACCTTATCTATGCCCCTCATAATTTTATAAACCTCAATAAGGTCACCCCTCAACCTCTTATGCTCCAGTAAAGAAAGTCCCAGCCTTTGCAATTTATATCTCAAACCCCCCATTCTCGGCAACACCCCAGTAAATCATTTCTGAACCCTCTCCAGTTTAATAGTATCCTTCCTATAGGGTGAGGGTGCCCAGATATGAAGTGCTAATGGGTGACAAAGGGGAAATAGAGATATAACATGCACATAAACAAAGGGATGGAAAGGAGAGAAGGGTTTCGGTCTTTTGAGAGCAAAATCGACCAGACACAGTTGGGTCAGGAGGGGCCCGTCTGTCATAGGGGAGCATTGACTACATGGCACATTAACTGAAACAATAAATTGCACTGGTTCCAAATTATCCCCCAAACTATTCTTGCTGTGGAAATAACTCATGCAATGCTTCTAAAGAGCACTGAGTGGATCATAGTGGGAAACCTATACATTTAATAATCAAGTTTTTAAAATAACTGGCGCCATCTAGTGGATTAATGCAAACTTTCAAGTAAGTTACAAAATTGGAAGATAGATAGTTCCAGTCCTGTGTAATCATGCAACCCTTAAGATTTCATAAAGATCATCTTGCATTTATATACCCTCACTGCAGAATTGAGGGAGACAAAACCAAAACGGATAAAATGAATAAATGCTGAGCCACAAGAGAACCAGGAGAGCACATTGAAAGCTTTGATTGAAAATCCTCAAAGTGATTGGAAACAGAGATTTAGAGTGAGAATTACAGAGATTACGACAAAAAGTCTGGGTGACCACATTGTGGAATGTGTTTGCTCTGCCCATAGAATCACCCTGACTTTCCAGCATCTCGTTCCCTAGCTAACATTTCTGCCCCGCACCTGCTAGTGTTGAAAGAGTAATATTTTTTACAGAGGTAAGAACAGAGATAAGAAGGATATTATTAAACTGGAGAGGGTTCAGAAAGGATGTAGCTGAGAATGGAAGTTTTGAGAAAGGCTGGGACTTTCTTCACTGGAGTGTAGGAGGTTGAGGGGTGACCTTATTGAGATTTACAGAATTATGAGGGGCGCGGATAAGATGAATAACAATGGTCTTTTCTGTTGTGGGTGCAGGGGCTCAAAAGTAGGGGGCATTTTTTAAGGTGAGAGGAGAAAGATTTGAAAAGGACATGAAGAACAACATTTTTGCAGAGTGGAATAAACTGCCAGAGAAGGTGGTATATGCAGGTACACTTACAACATTGAAAAGATATTCAAATAAGTACATAAATGGGAAAGATTTGGAGAGATCCACCAAGGACAGGCAGGTGGGACTAGTTTAGTTTGGGAGTATGGTCAGCGTCGACAGGTTAGACCGAACTGTCTGTTTCCATACTGTATGACTCTGTTCCACTTGTTCTTCTTGCCCTTATCAACAGCTTACAGTTCTGAAGAGTAGTAGTTTCATATTGGACACAAAACAGATGCTACCAGACCTGCTGAGTCTCTCTCCAGCACCTTGTGTTTGTTTCAGATTTCCACCATCTGCAGTATCCTGCTTTTAAATGGCAAAGTTCCTATGGCTAAAGTCAGAAGGAGAGAAGGTGGGGTAGTGTAGGGAGGGTATTTAGAGCAGAATAAATGATCAAGATTGCATGTTTGAGGTCATGGCGAGATGTGAAGACCATTATTTTAAATCCAATACAAGAAGCCAATGAAGTTAATGAGGATAGCAATCATGGCTGAGTGAGATTTGCGAAATGAACAAGTTAATCATAAGGCACAATTTAACTAGTGTGACCATAATCTCACCCACTGTTTGTAGAATTGTGGGGATCCCAAGATGCTTCTCTCCAGGAGGGACAACACAAGTATCAGGTCATTGGGCACATACCCAGACAACACTGGGCTCCCTTATAATCAAGATAGCAGAAAGGCAGAAGTCTAGCTCCTTGGAGCTGTACAAGATGAGACTCCAAACCAATACCAGTGTATAAGTTTTTGTTGTTTTCTGTTGCATTGAACTGAATTTGTTTGCAATTTTTCTCTCCCACTTTTCCTTTAATCCAAATATGTACTGAATGCTGAAACTAATTTTGTAAATGAATGTACACCAGAGAAGAGGGCTGGACTATTCTGATGGGATTTCTCAATGATTTAGAACTTAGATCGGTACATCATTGTGGAATGTAGTGCTGGAGAGGATAGTGGAGTTGGCCTCATTAGGGGCATTTAAGCGGCTATTAGACAGGCGTATGGATGATAGACTTTAGGTTTAGGGTAAAAGTTCGGCATAACATCGTGGGCCAAAGGGCCATGCTGTGCTGTACTGTACTGTTCTATGTCTATGTCATCATAGGACTGAATCACATTAAGTTAAAGGCTCTCAAAATGAGAGTGACTGAATGAACTACTGCACTTAACTCCAGCTAGTGTACATCATTAATGGATACACGATTAGAACTAAAATGATAACATTTCTTATGATACAGTTCCCCAATGAATCTCCCTGCTCATGGGACCTTTTACTTGACTATGGAACAGCAAGTTAATTCTTCAAAATTACTTCTGTAAACAATTGCAATATAAAATTTGGTCTTCTGTTGTAATGTTAATAAATTTAGGCTATTACCATTTTAATCATTTGATGTGTTCAGTTTTATAAAGTATTGTTTAAGTATAATAAAGGATTTCCACACTATTTTCAAAGTTAAAAATAGTTACATTTACCATTTACAGAGTTACATCAAGTATATTGCTGAATGGCACACTCCACAACACCTTCAGTAGAATTTGTAGTCAAATCAAATATACAACAGTTTGTAAAAAAAAAAGTGACAGATCATATTTGCATTTTCTCATTTTAAATTTCCCTTTGTAGCAGTTTTTTTTCCCCTTTCCCTCCTGTTTAACAACATTATTAAAATATAATTTATTCATATATTACTCCACGAGAGCGTGAAAATAAGAATTCCAGGAACAATAAATATCCTCTTCATCAAAGGCTGCAGTCAATATTTTTGAAAATCTGAACTTATTAGAAATTATGCTGGAGTAGGTCAATGCAAAAACATATTTGCTAAATTTTGGTCATTTACAAGATCAGTGGTGATTAATATGATGTAGTTTCTTGTATTACTTAACGAATTTCCTCATCTGCTCAGGTGATCAACATAAGGCACTGGTTTATTTTCAAAATAATTGCAGAGAAATTTCTAAGTGGTGGTGGTGGTGTTGGTTGATACTGAATTTGTTTTCTTAGTATGGACACTGCTTGACTACAAGTCAGAACTGGAAAGCATGCAGATTTAGATACTGTTCAGAGAGGAAGGGAAATGAAAACTACCATTGATTGGCATTGTCATCTGAACAATCCGTAGTACATCAGCAATTTGCTCATGATGAACAGCATCACAGAGAGCTGAACACCAGAGATGCAGATACTTGCTTGTGCCTATCTGGGAAATGGAAAAAAAAAAATCAGCCCCAGCAAGAAAATGTGTTCATTACTTCAATGGCACAATGCCTTAGAAGTATTTCCTCCTGCCTTAAAATTGAAAGTTATTTCAGTTTCAAAGAACTAAGTTGAGCTAGAAGGTACATAACCTATTGCTATTTGATTGTCCTGATTTGAGTACCTGACAATCCTACAACACAGAGAGCTACCAAGGCATCTTCCTTCCATTTTCAACAGACTGGAAGTTAAACATCGACTTGTAAGTTGTAGGTCTGCACCCTCAAAACATGAAGATTCAATAATTCACCAAATACATATCTCCACATAGAAGGTACCACAGCAGATCTTGTTAACGGCCAACTATTTTCAGTTCAGACTTTGACGTTTTAGATCCTTTACCATTTAATGTTCAGGGCACTGTTCAATTTCTCCACTGCATGGTACTGGGTGTGCAGCATTTTCAAAGATTTGGTACTGTCAGCACCTTCAAACCACTGTTCATAGACCTTCTTAACAGATTCATTTGCTTCTGGTGCCTGGACCTTCACACTTGCGTAAAGTTCCTCAACCTGCTGCAACAAATCCTTACTGGACTCAGATCCCTCTGCTCGTATTTGGCCACCACCATTGAGACAACCTGCAAACAGCAACAAGTCTGATTAACTACTAATTAGTTTTCAAAAGAAATGAACACATTAACAAAAGTTCTGAGTTATATTTGAAAGGAAGCAGAACTACATCTATGGGATGTCAGCTTTAACCTTTACATTAGTTTGTAGATAATTACATTCAAGTTAAAATGTCAGTTATTGTATAGGTGTAACACGTCTAATAGGTCAATTAAATACCAAACATCTTCAAATGAAATATGGCATTCCTGATAAGAATTATGAAATTCATAATTCATAAACTAAAACCTTAAGGGGAACTTACAATGCACACATATTCAAATTTTTAATGAAACTGTCTTTATTAACTTGCATTATAAATACACTTGTCCTAAATGAGATGAAGTATTAATTATATTCCAACTTTTAAGAGGATGTAATAATAGACCAACAGGCCTACAAAAGTACATTTCCATTTATAATTTAGTATATTTAGGAGAATTATAACAATAAAGGACAGGACACATTATCCCTTGCTGTTAACCTTTCTTCTCCTGAAGACTTGCTTAGTCTTAACCTCCTGTTATAAGCAATGCCTTAAGGAAACAACTACTAAAATATTTAAAACTTCACTTCTTGTCAAGTTTTGTTCAATCACTTTGATGTCTACATTTAGAATGTAAAGTGGCCATTGCAAATTGCCCTTGAAATTAGAATCTTCAAGCCTCAGCCGAGACACACTACCACTGGTAGAGATGTGTAATACTGCATTGTAATTTTACTTAGGCATTCTCCATTATAATGGGAGCATTAGGAATTAATGGCAGAAAGCTGAAATCAAAGATATAGTGTACGACTTTAAAATGAGGATTATTTCACATACAACTAGTACCCACTTTCTAAGCCCCATGGACCTCAAAATTACATTTGTTCCTCACTCATCTGCAATAAGAGAAGAAAAATCAACCAGAAGTTTGCAAAAAATCCAAAAGAAGTCTAAACTTCACAGTACATGAAAAGTGTACAAAAAAACCCTGCGAGTGTGTGCAAAACATCAACTGAAATTGTACACTGTATTTCAAAACAAATCTCCTGTAGACTCAAGTGGTCAGGCTTTATTTTTCCACCAAGCAAGCATTTCTCACACTGACGCCCTAATTTGTTTTGCGTTCTCATAAAATCCTTAAAGTTTTACCTGAAGGACAAGCCATCACCTCCACATAATGGTAAGTCAATTTTTTACGCTTCAACTTCTGCACTAGGTTCTGAATATTTCGGAATCCATAGGCTAGCGCAAAACGGAGCAGAACAGTTCCATCCTGTTCCAGTGTTACTTCCTGGAAATCTTTATTCCTAAAGAAAGATTAGAGACATTATTGCTTGATAATTGGTATTACTAAAAGTATTCTGCCACAGTAAATTTTCAGAATCCTGGCTGATAATCTGAAGGGAATAGGAAGGTCAGCACAGTTTACTGAAGAATGGTCAGCTGTCAGGTGATAGGTGCAGAAATTGTGAATTACTGTAAAACATCAGGTAGGTGGGTACTTTTAAATAAGATTTCTATACAACAAAGTACCTTCAATCACTTGTTTTCTACTATCACCTTAAAATTAAGCATTAAGTGACAACCTTTGCATCCAACAATATCCACAACCAGTTAAACAATTTGTGAATTTGAAACAATTTGTGAATTTGTTTTGTTGGCTCTTAGCTTAGTTAACAATGAGCAAATTTAAGAAAGCTACAAAGTTTGCTAATAAAATTCTATGCTTACTAAACAGCTGCAGCAGGTGAAGTTTAAAAGACTGTTACACAGGATATTTCTGTACGGTATCCAAATTATCCATGAAACCTTTTTCCTATGGGTTCCTGGACAAGGGCAACACAGGCACTAGGTAACAAAACCAGGAAAATACTGATGAACATAGTGATGGGACCCATTACTTCAGCACTTCTATCATTGTGAGTCCTCCTTTCAAATTTATTTGGTTGATTACACATGTAGTATATTAAATGGAAATGCATTGATCAGTTAAGTAAACATTAAGATGGGCAATAAATGCTGCCTGGCCAGCGAAGCCCTCATCCCGTGAATGAATAAAGAAAAAAAAAGTTCAAGGAACAGTGTAGAAGTTATAGGGTGGGGTGGTTCACCACTGGACATTTCAAGTCCCCTAAATTAGAGGTAATTTCCTTCAATATTCTGTCAGGTCAGACTACCATAAAGAAACCAAGGTAGAATAAGCAAATTATAATAGCAAGAGGTAAAGTCACCAGGCTTACCAGACCACAGCGCTGCTCTCCGAGATGACTGGTGGTCCTTTAAACTGAGAGCCACCATGCCTCAAGCAAGATGAGAGGTTGAGAAAGAGGTCCTTCATGGTAACCTTGGCCAATGTGGGAATGGAAACCACACTATTGCCATCACCCTGCATCAAGAATCAACTGAGCTAAACTGATCGCCATTGTAGGAGCAACAATGGGTCTGGTCAATTTGGGAATGCAATCACTGAAAAGCAGTCTATTTAATTCGAATAGTTTTTAAAACAATTAACCTTCACAAAATTAGTGAAGGATTACTTGATTGTTATTGAAGGCCAGGTATTGAATTAAGGATTGTAACTGCTTCCTGAGCTACAGGATTTCCTTTAGCTTGACCAAGGCTGACTTGGTCCAATATTAACTTGTTATTTGATGATCAGCACATCACAGACAAGTCCAATGCTGCCCTCATGTGACCATAAGCACTTATGGTAAGTGACTGGATGGCAGCCAGGAATGAGAACTCTAACCAATATTCTCCCTGATCGCTGAGAGGAAATTGTAGCTGCCTTAGCCCATCTCCTGGCTCGGTATTACTCAGTAATAGATAAACAAAAAACCAGGGAACTTCCTGCCTGTTTGACTCATTATTTAATATACAGGACTTACCGAGCAATCAGGAGAATCAAACATTTTCCTGTTTTAATCAAGATACGATAAAAGCAGAACAAATTCCATTAAAAGAAAGATGAAACCACCAACCTGAGTGTTTTATAGGTAATCTCATGTACATCAATTCCAAAGAGCTCCTTAGCAGCATGTTTGAAAACATGTTCCAGATATCCACCAGAACCACCACCTGAATGCCCAGTCACTTCTGCTTCAGCCTCACTACTGAACCTAAAAACAAGTTACACTGACATGAATTCCAAATTCCTTGATGTTATGTAAAAACCAAAAGATACAGCCTTACTATTAGTTCAGACAAACAGAAACATTAATACCACACTGTGATCCATCAGACACAGCGATCCTAGTATAACATCAAAGAGTACCTTCAGCAAGGCCAGTCTTAAATGAAAAACTTACTTCCCTAGAATTTATACAGGAGAGGTCTGAAAATTGAACTGAACGTTGTTGTGTTCAATGAGATTTAATGGTCAGTTTCTCCGTTCTAAGCAGTGTGGATGAATGGTATTGTTCTTGCTGCAACAGTCACCAGTAGAAGTGAACTGCAGGTCAGATTAAATTTCCATGCTCCTCACCATACCCTCCCAACACAGTGCTGCACTTGCTGTTAAGTTGAAGAGGATGATGTCCCACAAAGTCATAAAAAGGTGAAACTGGTGCAATTTTAAGGTTAGTATGAGCATCTAACTTGGGAGTATTTTAATGAGTAGTTGCTCACAAAAACCACACATAAACCTAAGTTTGAGGAGGGGAGAACAGATGAGTTTGGCTACACATGGTAGTAAAATATTCTATTCCTCTGTCCTTCCTTGATTCACATAAAAATTCAGCTTGACAAAGCAGCAGGCCACTTGTAAACAGATTACTAACTGAACTGGAGTAACCTTTATTATTTAATCAGTGCAAGGATACTAAAATTACTCAGATGTAACCAAACAGTCCATAAAAGCCTCTGAACATTTATTGTGTAAACAGTTAGAATTATACCATTACTCTAATGAAGCTTGTCTAGAATCGGAAGGAACAGTTACATAAACCATTAGGATACTCATAAGCAAAATAGCCTGGTTCTGGTACTCAGTTTGATGTATTTATGCAGTTCATCATATAATTGAGGGCACAAGGAGTAAGGTCAAATTATAGAAATGTATAAACTATAGCAGTTAGATCCACATGGTGAACAATTTTTAGCACCACATATCACATAATAGCACCTGGCTGTAATTCGGTGCCAACAGTTGACTGATTTAGTTTAGAGTGTCATTGACTGTTTAGAGGTACAACTATTATTATATTTAGTAGAGAAAATATGTTGTAACAGAGAATGAAGTGCAGTTGTTCATTCTAACCATCAGTCCTCAAATCCTGTGACCATCCGGAGTCTCCAAGGACAAAGTTCAACAGATAATTCACAAGTAAGGTGACTTTAAGTCACATTACTGTCTGAGCCTGTTTTCTTTTAGTTGAATGTAGAAGTAAGTGCATTTAGTCTACATGCTTAATTTCAGCTGGTAGCCTAACTATAAAATGCTAAGGTCATATCTTAAACATTGGAAAACATTGAATTTTAATACAAAATTAATTCCTGCAAGAGTTTGACCTCACTCAGGCAGGTGAAGTGTTATGAACCATCTTGAATATCAATTACAATTACATTTCGGCAGTGTGAAAAAAATGCTTACTAAAAACCTGCAGACATTTTTAAAAAGATTTACTGTCCAAGGACTCAATTACCTTGTGGACAGACTATCTTTTTCAGATTTATTTATAGCTGGCTTGTTTACAGGAAGCCCTTAATGCTAATAGCTAAGTGTGGTTCCCATCACGTAGCTCTGCGGAAATTATGCTCATCAATAAAAGCACCAGACAGGTCTGCTCTGATAAAAACAGAGTTTGGCAATTAGACTCTTCTATCCCAGCCAAGTTCAGTGAGTTTTGCTTACCTTCCTACAAGCCAATTAAGATATCAGAAGTAATGGACTAGCGGAAACATTGCATTTTCACTCGTAAACCATTTCAAAAAAAAATCTTAAAAATATACAAAATTCCTCAGCCTCTAACTGATTGAGTAATTCCTGTTTATTTACATATAGGATTCTCTTCAATAGCAGGATTTTAAGCTATGAATGAATGAATGAATGAATGAATATGATCAAGTAGTCCAGTAAAATTGAAGATCCTTGCAAAAGTTTCAATTAATATTGACCAAAACTTTTAAAATAACATGGACATGCTGCAGCATGGTGAGACAAAATTGACACAAGCACACATGACTCAGCAAAGTGATTTCCCAAAGCCAGAAACTATCCAAAGTAGGCAGCCGAGTTAAGGTTTTGCAGCACTCTCATGGAGCAATATTGTGAATAACTTATAAAACTTATGATGAATAACTTATAATTTTAAAACAGCCAAAGGATTTTCACAGGCTCATAATTGGGGCAATTACTAGAAACAATTAAAAGGACATCAGGACAGCTAACTAAATGCAGGTCTTAAGGATTGTCCACCTGCCTTCAAGACATTTAGGGAGGGGAATTTAAGAGCTAGCATCTGAAAACAAAATCCTCAATAAAGCAATGATTTAAATTGGAGATGGACCTAAATTGGCAGAGTGTAGAGGTGTGAGAGAAATTTAAAGTTGAAAGGTAAGAGTGAAATCAAAGGTATTTTAAAGCAAAGATCCAAATTTTAAATTCATGGCATTTCTTCACCAGGAGCCAGTATTGATCAGCAACATCGCGTGGTGAACAGCCTGGGTGCCAGCTAGGACACTGGCGGCAGATTTTTGGATGGCCTCATGATTAGAGGGTATGAACTGGGAGGCCAGCAGCTTTCGTCAAGTCTAAAACAGGCGTAAGTGAGCACTCCAGCAGCAGATGGATACAGACATGATGTACTGAAATTAGAAAAGACGTTCTTAGTGAAGATCTAGCTTTGTAGTCTGAAGCTCATCACAAGTATAACAACTATGGTTGTGAGCAGTCTGATTCAGAATCGGAGAGCTAGTGTGAAGAGGAATGGGATGGTAGCAAGGCAAGAGTTTCTGATGGGGACTGAAGACAATAGCTTTGGCCTTTCCAACAGTTAGTTGCAGAAAACATCTGCTCATCCTTTTTTTATAAAAATTAGCTCCCAAAACGAGGTTCACTGGCAGGATAAGCACTTATTGCCCATCATTCAATTGCGTTTAAGTAATAGTGACAAGCTGCATTCTTGAATACCCACAGTGCTTTTAGGAAGGAATTCCAGAATTTTGACCAAGCAATGGTGAAGAAAAGTTGATGCAGTTCCAAGTCAGGATAGTGTGTCACCTGGAGAGGAATTTACAAGTGGTAGTGTTCCCATGCATCTGCTGTCCTTGTCCTTCTATGTTGTAGAGGTCACAGGTTTGTGCTGTGATCTCAAAGGAGCCTTGGCGAGTATCTGCAGTATATCTTGTACATGTTACACACCCTTGCCAACCGCACCATAGGCAAGTGAATGAACAGTTAAAGTGGTAAACAGTTTGTCAATCAAACAGAGAGTTTTGTCCTGGATGGTGTCAAAATCTTCAAGTATTAATGGAGTTGCACCCATCCAGGCAACTGGGGAATATTCCATTACACTTCTGACTTACAGACAGTGGTCTAGCTTTGGGTAGTCGGATGAGGAGTAACTCGCCACAGCGTTCCTAGCCTCTGACCTGCTTTCATAGCCACAATATTTCTATGGCTGTCCCAGTTATGTTACTGTCAATGGTAGTTCCCCAGAATCTTGATGGCAGCACTTGCATTTTTGTTGAACATCAAGGTTAGATTCTCACTTATTGGAGATAGTCATTGCCTGGCACTTTTGTGTTGTGAATATTACTTGTCAGTGTTAGCCCAAGCTTCAATGGTGTCCTGGTATGGCTTCATAAAAACACTGATTGCTTCAGTATCCGAGGAGCCACAAATGATACTGAACATTGATGATTCTACAATGAACATTCATCTCTAATTCTGACGTTACAGTGGAGAAAGATCATTGATAACGCAGCTGAGTGGTTGGGCTTAGGACACTGCCCTGAAGAACTCTTACACTGGGGCTGAGATGAATGTCTTCCAACGTTGAAAACCATTTTCCTTTAGGTGACTCCAGCTAGTTGAAAGTTTTCGATCCAATTTGCACAAACCTCTGATTTGCCTTTGTTGCTCAAAAGCTGGCTTGATATTAAGTCACTTTCACTTCACCTCTAGGATTCAACTCTCCTGGCCATGCTTCAACTAAGATTGCAATGAGTTCAGGAGCTGAGGAGACATGGAGGAAACCAAACTGAACCATCAGTCAGAAAGGTGTTGCTGAGCAAGTGCATCTTCTTAGCACTGTTCATGACACATTCCATCACTTTATTAGTAAAGCAAAATATGTAAGGTGAGAGGGGGAAGATTTAAAAGGGACCCAAGGGACAGCTTTCTCGAGCAGAGGGTGGTGCGTGTATGGAATGAAAATGAGCTGCCAGAGGAAGTGGAGGAGGCTGGTACAATTACAACATTTAAAAGGCATCTGGATGGGTACACGAATAGCAATATTTAGGGGGATATAGGCCAAATGGGATAGATTAATTTTGAGTTTCTGGTCAGCATTGGATCGAAAGGTCTGTTTCTGTGCTGTATATTTCTATGGCTCTGAGTTATAGTACATGGCTGTATTGGTTTTGTCTTGCACTTTGTGGATAGCACACACCTGGGCACCTGTTGTTTAGATGTTAGTGTTGTACTAGACCAAAGTGGGTACAGGTGCTGCTAACTCTGGAGGAGGTTTTCACTACCACAGCTGGGATTTGTCAGGGCATATGGCCTTTGCTGTACTGGTTTTTGAACCAGCAGTGTGACAATTTAGAGTTAACGGTGGGGTCAAGATTGTTGATAAACTTTCATTATGGCTATGTCATGGATATAGCTAAACATCAAATGTTTTTGAGGCATTTAGACATGGAATAGTATTCAGCAAGTTCCAGATCATAGAATCATCACAGAATCCCTACAGTGTAGAAGCAGGCCATTTGGCCCAGTGAGTCCACACTGCCCCTCCAAAGAGCATCTCACCCAAACCCACCCTCTACCCTAGACACTATGGGCAATCCACCTAACCTGCACATCTTTGGACCGTGGGAGGAAACCGGAGCACCCGGAGGAAACCCACGCAGACACAGGGATAATGTGCAAAGTCCGCACACGCAGTAGCCCAAGGCTAGAATCGAACCCGGGTCCTTGGCGTTGTGAGGCAGCAGTGCTAACCACTGCGCCACTGTGTCGCCGTCGCCCCACCCCCACCAATAACAAACAAAATGTTAATCTTCATAAATGAAACCTGCAAGTTTAGTCTTATGCTGTGCCCCAGCACTGTTACACTTGTTGACAATTCAATAAAACAAGTCAAAACCTGACATTACTTCAAAAGTTCTCCAAAAATTTCCATTACTCCTGTAATAATTTGCTATTTGATGTATCTAGTCATGTTCCATGTTAAGTCTATTTGATTTTCTGAAGTTTAAGAAAAAGGCTGCATTTTGGTGTTTGCAGAACAAAGACAAAACAATCTTGGCTTCTGTTGTTAGATGCTTAGAGATTTTGATATATGCAGATAGGCTGTATTCCAGCTTCCTGAAGTTAATGACCTGTGACAGACAAACTGCTTGCAATATGTTGCTTGCAATATGTTTTTCCAGCTCATACCTTTTGGGGAAATTCTGATCTATGGGTGCAGTGCGTTAAGATATAATTTGTTTCTTTTTTCTCCCCACTGTAAGTGGTGCATAGGAAGAATTGCTATGATGGAAACTACTTTAAATATTCAGACAACAGATTGTTCAGAATACTGGAGATGAGTGAGGACTTAAAACAGGCAGGTGTAGCTTAATACAGTGAACTTCCTTGATCTGAAATCTGGATTGCAGTGCTGATTTGTTATGCAAAACTTAAAATATTAGTAATTTGAGAATAGTTATTTCATAAAATGAATGAAGACAAATCACAAAATCAGAAATTGGCTACAGTACAATAGGTCGTCCGTTGGCTCATCATGTCTGTACTGACCCTGCAAGAGTAGTGTGCAGTTCTGCAGTTGGTGGTTTTAGAGCAGCAAAACATACATGTATTTTACAAAGGATTAAGAATTGAATATTCTACATATCTGCAAGAAAGGATTTACAATTCCATCAGCAAAAATGTTGAAATATAAAAATGATTTTTTTTTTTTACTAAACATGAGCAGACGGTGAGTTCCTACCTGCTAATGGGCTAACTACATTAGACAACAATGACGCAATAAGAAGCTCAAGCTACTTATCTGCCACACCAACTGTCTGAAGACAGTGAGGAGGAATTCAGGATTCGCTGCATTAAGAACTAGATTGCTCAATTTAAGACTAGAAGGGACAAAGCAATTACCTTTGCACAAGAGCTCGGTGTGAAATAAATTGAAAAGTTATGACTCTGGATTAAAAATATACAGTTATAACCACGCCACCAGTATAGAGCTTTACATAGCTGCGACAGGGTTTCTGTTTACAGCACATAGTGGAGGAAACTGTGGGCTTCCTGGAATTAATGACGTCTGAACTCCTGCATTGCTGCTATTACAGTGAAGCACCCAGATGGCGAGATGGATATTAAAGGAAAGGGAGTGGTTCCTTCAAAATTCAGTACAACAACTAAATTACCCTTTGAATTCTAGATTATGAATGCTATCGTTTGACAAGATTTGTTTTTGAAAAATGAACATTTTGTTCAAGTGAGCCAATGATTACAACCTAACCTGTAAAGGGACTGCTGGGTTTCTTCAGAGTATTTGTGACTTACATTGTATCCAATGGCACTGGGTCCACGTTTGTCAATGCAAGCCCCTCTTGTTCTAACATGTTCAACACTTCACCTTTAAAACAGAAATTCTCCCATTAGTGTATCACTGGGCAGAACTTTAAAGCAAGCAAATGACAGTCTGTACATGGATCGAGTACGCACTGAATCCCAGATGTAAATTACTTCAATATAACGAACAACTAGATTTCTTCCAGGAAAAGAAGTCTTTATGATGCTTTCATAAACTTGATCATACGTCAAATCACTTACAACACAAGTATTTTGAGAAGCAACACCGACCAACCAGATAACTTGAGAGCAAGTGAAAGGTGGCTTCATGAAGGTACTGATGACACCGTTACACAAATAACAGTGAAAAGTTCCAATGAAAGTGTTCAAGCTGCTATTCAATACTATAGTTTCATTAAGTAGGGTGTGGCTTACATCCAAAATGACTTTGTCTAGTTTTCATTTTTAAGACTTCTGCCAAGACAGCCGATTTGGAAAATTTTTAGTTTGACCCTATCAACAAAGTACAAGCCTGTGTGAAAAATAATGAGTAAAATAGACAGACACAGAATCGTAAAAATCATCAGCGCTAGTGCACACAAACAGGGAACTCTGCTCACGTTTGTTTTTTACCTGAAGTAATTACACAGTCCACATCTCTTGTGTGGTGACCTTCAGTGAAGAAGTCTTCCCTTGAAGCTTCTAGTTTTTTATCATAACATGGCATTACTGTTACATGGTATATTTGATCTGGCATCATATTCTATGGGGGAAAAACAGAATACATCACACTGTGTTTTGCTGCTGATCTTCTAAATCCTGCACACGCATGTAAACACTTATCCAATTAATTCACATTTCTTGCTAGAGTCAAATGAGACATTTGCAACACCTCACATTACGAAGAAAAATGCTAACTTGCAAGCAACATATTTCAAAGGAATATAAAACGATAGGCCAGTCAGCTACAAGGCCACTCTGTCATATAAGTTGGTTATGGCTGATCTGTACCTCAATTCTACAACATAACTCAACATGTCTTGTAATTTATTTGAGTGCACAAGCAAATTAAGTAATTGGCCTCTAAATTATTTAGTCTGTACACATCGCAACCTAAATGCACGGCCGCATGGAAATCTCTGGGTTGCTATGTGACTGCAGCTTAGAGGAAACACTGTCCTTACCCAACAAAATATAACCATCTCAGACTTGTATATTTCAATGGTTCAAGCATCCACAGCCGTCTGCTAGAGTTCTAGACTTCCACTGGCCTCCACGAAAACCTGCTTCCTGATTCATTTCCTTCATGTCTAGCTCTAATGTCAAGATTATACTCTCAGGTTCTGGATAGTAGATGAAACACTACTCCCACTTTGCTCTCGGACCAGCTCGTGGCGGGCCTCGGCCCGGTCTCCCGGACCAGCTCGTGGCGGGCCTCAGCCCGGTCTCCTGGCGGTATGTCAGTCGGTTTCTTAACGGCTCACGGCGGTGTCTCGGCTCAGCACGCGGTACCCCATTCCCGAGATACTGGGGGAGATCCTGGAGGTGGCAGCAGCGATGGTATCTACGGCAGCTGCGTTGAGAACAGACAGCTGAGGTCTTCCGGACAGTGAGATAAGTGGAGGACTCATCAAAGACTGTTGAACTTTACGCTTATTCCTTTATTTTCATAGTTTAAACTACAGAAAAACTTTAATGTTAACAATTGCCATATTTCTTTATTTTTCTACTTGTTCCATGAAATAATGCTTAACTTTTAACACTTGTTTATCTTACTACATTGTACCTAAGCTTTTTTGTACTGATGGTACCCAAGATGGCACCACGTGTGGTGATATTATACACTTTTCACTGTACTCCTGTACTTCTGTACTCGAGTACACATGACAACAAAATCTAAATCTAATCTAAATCTTCACTGAACACCTTAACATTCTTCAATATCTTGATGACAGCATTCCTCAATCTTCTTAACTCAAGATAAATTAATAAAGTGCACTAATTTGAGATCCGTGTCATCCAACAGGAGGTCTGAGGCTGTGTAAATCTCCATTCAATAGCCTCATCAAATTATAGTCAGGTCATTGAATTTAAACCCTTCAAAAATACATCTAGGCCTCCTGTGAAAGGCACTATTCAATGTGACAGACATTACCCAGCTCATAATGCATTCATGCGAGATTTGTACACAAAATATCCATTATCTGTAACAACAGAAGTCATTTAAATCTCATTGGAGCAACCAACAGAGTAATTTACTTTTAAATCAATGCAGCAACATGACCATCTTCTGCTGATGGATCTTTTGAATGGAAGAAACTATAATGCACATCGGCGGTCCTCCCTTCTGTCCACATGAACGAAATCTTAGCCAAGTTACAGCACTGAAGCGGGGAAAGCTAGGGAAAGCGTACCCACACCATTAAGTACAAGAAAAGAGATGCTTTCTTTCAGCCCACACTGGCCTCGCTCAGAAAGGCCTCCAGTTAGCGATGTCAGCTTTTGAGATTCTAATACTCTGCTACAACAATAAAGCTTTTGAGGGATTTAAAGATTCTGACATTATCACTGACCTGCTGTTTTGCAAAGTAGTCCTTGATTAAAGAGCCCATCACCTGCTGTGGGGATTTTGTTGTGCTGATATAGGGAATAATGTAGCTACCATGAGTTTTCTCTGCGTAACAGATCCAACCTGAAAGGGACAAGAATGAAATATTCCCACGTAATTTAGCTAGATGACATTTAAAAACATTTGACGAGATGTTTCAAGCAAAGGATTTTGAACTTTTAGTATAAAAAAGGCAAAGTACAGCTGCAAGAATTATTTTATAGACAACTATTTGATAGTGACTGTAAACCTAAACTTCCTTATAATTCAATCAGTTTGGGTAATTCAATCAGTTCAAGAAGAATGAACAGAGCTGCTGTGGAATAGAAGCGGAGCCAATTTTCTGCATAATCATTTAGTGCAGTGGCAATTAACTACTTCAATAAGTTGCCAACTAATCAGCTTTTACACTTGCTGGCTTAATCACTGTGGATTTGTTTTTAATTTGGGTTGTCAAAATTTGATGTTTTTATCTTTAAATAAATTGTTAGTTGGGAATAGGAGTACAAGTCACGCGCTAAGAGCGTTTGTTTTGGTATTTGTATTACGGCCTTGGCGCTCCCTTCTAAATCAACATAAGACATAGGAGCAGGAGTAAGCCACACATTCCACTGAGCCTGCTCCATCCTTCGCTAAGAACATGGCTGAAACTCTAAATCATTTTCACCTTCCTGTTCAATTCTCATATCCCCCGATATGCTCAGTCCCCGAAAATCTTATTGATTCTGGTTCTGAATATGCTTATTGACCACAGTAAAGAATTCCAAAGATTAGCAGCTGTTATTTTTCTGTCAAGCTCTTGCAGAGCCTTACCAAAATTGTCATTCCCCTAAACTAGAGTGTATATAGGTTCATTCAACTCAATCTCTCCCATAAGACAGTCCTCTCAATCCAGTCCTCTCAATCCAGCTGCCTAATCCAGTGGGTCTTCATTGCACTCCCTCCAAAATAAATTCATCTTTCCTTAGGGGAGGAGACCAAACGGCACACTGTGCTCTAGGTTTAGTCTTATAAAGCCTTATTAATTTCAGAAAGTTCTTTATTCTTGTCCTACAATATCCTTGTAATAAATATTAATGTATCATCTGCCTTCTTAACCATTTGCTATACCTACCTAAAGTTCTGCGTTTCATGTAAAGGATCCCCAGATCTCTCTAAATAACTGATACTTACTAGTTTCTCACTATTTAATAATGTTGTTCTAGTCTTCCAAAAAAATTTCCCACATCTTATGTCTATATGTCGAATCATATAACTGTTTTACATCTCACTATTCAACTCACAGTTTGCAATCCCAGTTTCATTCTGAGTGGGTCAAAATCTCAGACCAGAAACTGAGCACTTAATCTAGGCTGATTCGCCAGATCCAGGGGAATATACCCATATCAGCTTTTCAAATGTGACCTTAAATGGAGTCCCTGACTGTCCTCAAAAGGTCCCATGGTGTTCCTGGAAAGAAGAGAGGAGTTCTGTCTAGTGTCCTGGGAAACAATATCTGAATTGACATAAAATCAAATTATCCAGCTAATATCATATTGACTTTTGTGGGATCCTACTGGTGGCTGTGTTGCCTTCAGTACAATAGACAGTACATTAAGTTCTGTTTATGCTATCTTGTGATGCTATTTAAATCCAATTTCTTTATTTATGTTACAAATACCTGGACAGGCAGAAGCCAGCATCGGCAGGGCTTTGCTATCTTCCTTTTGCCTCTGGAAACGCTGTACAAATTCACGTTGACTCTCCAGCAAGCTGAAGTTTCTCGAGAAGGTTGTGTCAAACACATAGTGAACACCTTAGAATATGCCGTAGGCAAGAAGAGGTTTAGAGAAATTTAAATTTTAGGAATATGCTCCATAAAATAATTAAATATTTTCATCCAAGTATTTATTTGAATCAACTGAACTCAAAATCATAAACTATTTTGGAGTTTCTTGTTCACATTGCATACTTTAATCCATTCACTTCCTGAACATGTGTGTAATTACCACTAGCCGTAACCATAATCCACACAGCATTGCTATCTATTTGAAAGACACATTTAGTTACGTAGTTTGAGGGGTACTGCATCAAGCATGAGACAAGGCAAGGTGGCATTTTCCAGCTAATTCATGCTTGTCTATAGGTGCACATGCCAAATACAATGCAATTCCTTTAATGGAGAATATGATTGATAGTTGCTGTCATAAAACTAAACAAACAATAGATTCTCAGAAACCACTGTAAGGCAGTCATATAATTTCTTGAATGTGTCATTAACGAAGAGTGGAAAAAAAATTGTCTAGATTTTTTTTGTTGAAAGAGTGATTTAACTCCCTTCAGGCTCAGCTGTTTTCCTGTGAATAATTCAGACTTTTGACTAATCTGCCCATGAAGAAAGTGCTCAGCAGTGATAGAGTTCTTGCGCCATTAAACTATCATTGTAGTTGTGCCCACACTGTATCAAGCCGCAGCTTTGTACAGCAGCAGGTGATAACGAGTTTATCCTGCACTGTCATCCTATCATGGAACTGAAATTACTTGTGTTCTATAGGAGCTGGATGACCTACAGCACCAGCCTACCACCATATACTCTCGACCCAGATCAACATTTCAGCAGCAATGCAAGTGACTTGCATCAAAGATTCCACTGATACTTGTAGAGGGTCTTCAAGAGAAAAGCACCCACCAAATCGCAACATTGGGCTGAATTAATAACATGGTGATAAGTTCATCCCGCACTCCATGCTAATCTTAAGTTTTAGAGATGTTGAGTTAGAATGGCATGCACTGACCCACAGGCAGCCAAGATTTTCATGGAGCCATCGCCTCTGCTCGCAAAACATTTGCTTCATTCTTCATCCTCCCCTCCCTTGAGATGGACACAGTGGTACTGGTGAAACCATGACAATTTTATGCTACCAAACCTGACCACAAATAAAACTGAAGCTTTGGACTTTTATATGGTTTATCCAATTTTGTAAAAGACAAGCAATTATTATGGCAATCTGCACAATACAGATATTAAAGTCAAGTCTGCAATGTAAAAGCTGAAGTTGTGATTCAAATTTTACATACTCGGGAAGTAATCGTCTGGTGGATATTGCTTCTCACTTGTTAAGAGAGCATGCTATGCTGCCCTAGCATGCAGTAAAATGAAGTGCACTATTAGGAATTTAGATTGCAATCAAGTCTCTGGAGGCTGTTATTTAATCTCAGCTGCCAAAACAACAGAGATAGCAGCTTACGTTTTGGCAGTAAGTAAAATATTCAGATCCATAAACCCTGCATTACAAACAGCTCTATTGCTAGAAATGGTTTCACAGACAACAGGACTTCCATGTTTGGCATGGTTTCACAGACTGTAACATGCTTATTATTTCTCAGCTCAAATGAACAAATTCAGCAACAAATGCAGATTGAAACTGGGAACTGCTTGAATATGACTCGGATACAAAGCCTCCTAGATAAATCGTTGCGAAAGACCTTCCTCTTTAATTTTCTTTTCTTCCCTGGTCTCTCATTATCCGGTCAGGTGTGCAGGAGATTGTTCTTATAATCCAACAACTCTGCACAGAATCAACAATGATGAGGTGATAACTGTTGGATGGGAAAGCTCACCTGTAAATAATAAAAACAAAATGCTTAAAAATGCTCAGTACGTCAAGTAGATTGAGAGAGAGAACCAGAGTTAAGATTTCAGATTGATGACCTATTGGTCAATCAAAAACACTAACTCTGGTTCTCTCCTCACAGATGTTGCCAGACTTGCGGAGCATTTTGTGTTTTATTTCAGCGGTCTTCTACTTCTGATTCACCTTTCAATTACGGCTCCTTTCCGGAGGGAAGCAGCTAATTTATGGTTCCCCAGATCAATTAAAAAAGAATTCGACATGTGCAGGTTAGATCTCAGGCTCCACTCTGGCATGGAACGATGAACCAAAGTGGTTCTACATGACGTCACCTTCAACCACTTTGATATGTAAACTGAGTACACCTACATGCAGGGTTAGATTGAGTGCACAGATTTTATTCATTAAAGTGCATCGTACCTGTGCACATAAAAGCACCTTAGTCAGCCTTGTGTTGCTGTAAATCCACTCACCTAGACTTTTGAAGAATGCGGTCAGCCGTCGTGCGGTGTCCGTAACTTGCAGTTTAAATCTTGCAGCTAATGATGCCCTGGATTGTGGTGAAACTGAAACCACTACAAGCTTCTGATTCTCAGAACCGGACACCTAATCGATGAAACAGCAGTGCTCAAGAAATGTACTCAGTGCTACTCTGTGATGTACTCAGACAGTGGCCACAACCAAATGGATTCAAAGAAATGTACTCTTCATAATTCCTTGTCCTCTCCCCTTTGTACACTGGCTAAGCAAAAAATTGTTCAAAATCCACTACACTTGTTTTACTCATGATGACTGTTCAAAGATCTCTGTAGAACTTAGAAAGGTGAGAGGAGTCAGGTCAAAATGGGGCAGGCACACCTGTAATACTTTCATGCATTTCTGCCAAGAATTGCCATTTTCAGGAAAGGAAAGCACGTGTCCATTTATCTTGTGAATTTAGGGGAGGTAGGGAAAGAGATGTGACAGTGACTGAAATGTCAATAATAGGAGTTCAAACATAAATCACATTGAATTCATTTAGTCAATAATGCACAAAATGTGGAAAATAGCAGTCACTCGAATGAGATTCAGAAGTTTGAGTGTGCTATTAACTATCTTGCCTCTGCCAGATTTAACAAAGTGTGCATAATTTGATTTGCAGAAGATAAAATTGAATAATTCTCTGCTAAGCCAACAGTAACTTTTCATTTTTGTGTCAGTCATAGTTCAATTGATACCATTCTCATTTGTCAGTCACAGGGTGTGTGCTCAAGAGCTAATTCCAAACTGGAGGGCAAAAATTAAAATCAAGATCGACAACCTAGTGCTGTAGGGAGGGAATATTTTGACTACTGAAAGATTATGGAGTAGTAAGAAAGTAAGAGGTTAAACTATGGCCCCATCTGCCTGCTTGGGATATAAAAGTTTCCAGAGCACAGCAAAGAACAGGGGAATTGTCCTCAGTGACCTGGGCAACATTTGCCCTTTAATCGGTAAAGCAAAATGCCACAGTGTGCAGTTTCTATCAGCACATATTTTGCACCAATCCAAGTGTTCTTTTTCCCCCAGATTCGAACACTTGCAAAACAGTGATCATACTTGCCTCACAAAACTGCAATTAGATTTAGAATCGCAATATGATTACAGCACAGTAAGAAGTCATCGAGCCTATCGTGGCTGTGCCTACTCGCTGCGCAAGCAACTCAACCAGACCAAACAGCATTGCAAATACTTTCTCTGCAAGTACTTATCCAATTCTCTTTGGAAAACCACAAATGGATCAGTCTCCACCAGATGCAGTGCATCCCAGATTCTAATCGGGCCTTCACAGTAGTTTTACCTACTTGCTCCCATGTGTTATGTTTCTACTTCTAAAGCCCAAGATGCCATATGCCTTATTAATCACTTTTGCAACCTGCTCTGCCATATTGGAATGTTTTTCAGTTTCACTTTTATGTATGTGACTCTCAGAAACTCTTAAGACAGGCAGAATCTAGGCTTGAATGAAAGACAGCAATAAGTGTGTGTTGAACAAAATACAAAGGTCATCAAGTTTTATAGCTTGAAGTATAGCATAAATCTTTGAGTTGGAATGAAGAACGCAACTTACAACTGAACATGGAACTCAATGCACCTGGCACATAACAATTTTATACAAGTCCATCTGGTGCTACTGGTAGAAACGTATGGCATGCTTGCCTTCATTGGTCATAAAACTGAGCGTAGGATTTGGGATGTTAAGTTGCAGCTGTACAGAACATTGGTGAGGCCACTTTTGGAGTACTGTGTACAATTCTGGTCACTCTTCTGTATGAAGGATATTGTTAAATCTTTTCTGCGCCCTCTCAAGTTTAACAGGATGTTGCTGAGGGTTTTAGCTATAGGAAGAGGCAGAATAGGCTGGGGCTTTCTTCCTTGGAGTGTCAGGGACTGAGGGGTGACCTTATAGATGCTTATAAAATCATGAGGGGCATTGAGAGGATGAATAGCCAAAGTATTTTTCCTAGGGTTGGAGAGTCCAAAACTAGAGAACATATGTTTAAGGTGACAGGGGAAAGATTTAAAAAGGACCCGGGGTAACTTTTTCACGCAGAGGGTGATGCGTGTACGGAATCAGCTGCCAGAGGAAGTGTTGGAGGTTGGTACAACTACAACATTTAAAAGGCATTTGGACGAGTACATGAATAGAAAGGGTTGAGGGATATTGGCCAAATGCTGCCAAACTAGACTAAGTCAGGTAGGGATGTCTAGTTGGCAAGGATGAGTTACACCTAAGGGTCTGTTTCCGTGCTGCATGGATCTATGACTCTATTTTCACATCTTGAATCAAAAATAATTTTAAAATTTAGCACAGTGAATGTGATGACACTGCAGTAATGTCACTGGACTTTTAACACTGCAGCCCATTCTAATGCTCTGGGGACATGGGTTCATATCTCACCAAGACAGATTGCGAAAAGTGAATTCAATGAAAAACTGAAATAAAACGCTAGCCTAATGGTAATTATGTAAAACATTGTCCTAAAAGAATCTCTTTATTTCACCTAATGGCATTTAGGGAAGAAAATCTACCTTACCAGATCTGGGCTATATGTGACTCTAGCCCCATAGCAGTGGTTGACTCTTAACTGCCCATTGGGCAAGTAGAGATAGGCAATAAATGCTGGTCTAGTCAGTGACACACACATCCCGTGAATGAATAATGAAATCCTCAATTATTCAAACCAAAATATATGAGTTATAGGAGAAACTGGAAGCATTACTCTTCACCTCTCATCAAAAACACACTTCCTTCGATCATTTTGAACATTACAAAAACAGAAACTGCTGGCATAACTCATCAAATCTGGCAGCTCTGATGAACAGTCACCAGTCTTGAAACATTAAATCTGCTTTTGCCCCACAGTTGCTGCCAGATTGCTGAGTTTCACCAGTAATTTGTGTTTTTGTTTCAGATCTCTAGCATCCCCATTTTATTTTAGTTTTAACATTACAACACTTGAAATTAACTTCAAGTATCAGCAGATTGTGATATGAGAGCGATTACGTTTGGCGCAGTATTAGACCATGGGAGAAGTTACCATGAAACAACGTGCAATCCCATCTGATATCAATTAGTACAAATCTTACACTAAATTTACACCCATCTCCTCCCAGTCAAATTTGGGATTTAAGCATTATGTACTAAACTATGTTAGACAACAGCAAAATGACTAGGCCTGGAAAATCTATCAAATCATACCTGACTTACTCTAGCTTTCTCAATTTATAATGATTTCTGCTTCTCATAACCCAGTTTACTTAAACTATCCTCTATGAAGCTCTCTTTTCAAATTCCCTCATACAAATTTTAAAAAATGGTAAATTGCACTTCTGCCATCTTATAACAAAGAGACATTTAGCTTCCTTAGTATGACCTTATGAATCAGTCAGTTTTCCAGGATGAAGCATCT
Source organism: Rhincodon typus (assembly GCF_021869965.1). Taxonomy (NCBI): domain Eukaryota; kingdom Metazoa; phylum Chordata; class Chondrichthyes; order Orectolobiformes; family Rhincodontidae; genus Rhincodon; species Rhincodon typus. Next base: position 42,942,588 of record NC_063352.1, on the reverse strand, counting down.
ATGTCTTCCTGTGCACTTTGAATGATTGCAGAAAATAAAAATTAGCACTGAAGGATTGACTACACCCACCACAATATAGCAGAGCCTTACTTTGTTTTGATTCAGAACCTTGTATAGTTCCTCGTGACTTTGTTGCGTGATTAATACACTTTCTGCTGAGGTAATGCAGCCACTACAGGCCAAACAGTCATTCAAGGTTATTTTTGCTTTTTCAAGTTTCTTGATGCCTCCATCCTGAAAACGAAAACAAATGAGAAAAAAAGAACAAACAAATATGCTAACCCAATAGTGAAGAAATAAATCTTCTTCGCATTTTATATTTCATTTTGAGTAGAGATCAAAATCTATTCAGAATATAGACTGAATCAGCACAATAGTGCAAACAATTTGAAACTCTCCCTGCCAAAGTATTCTTGCCAGAGTACAAGGTTTAACAGGTCTGGGAACGTTAAATAAGTAAACTGCCTCGGCATTATGAGGAAAACGTTTTATTAAATAATTGCCTTTCGTTTATCTGTGCATATATTCACGCTTTAGACTTCCTTCACTAATCTAATTTTAAACAGCTGTACAAAAACAAGAATGAATTATAAAATTTTCTCTGCACAAACATCAATTCCACAGGCACTGAAACCAAAGTATGGCCAAACACCAACCAAATGATCATGTAGGGTTTACCTGGTTCAGTTGAGTGTAACTACCATCGTCTTCAATTCTGATTATCCCAGACGTTTTTCCTGGCTTCTTTTCCACTTTCACTGGCTTCACACATTCCTATTAAAGCAAAGTATGTTTTAACTTTGAATTCCAACTGTAAGTGGGGTCTCCTCCCCCTTCAGATTTGTTGTAAAACTTTTTTGGATCTTGTGTATCGATGCTGTCGTGTAATTTCGCAATTACAGTGCGTGAAGATGGCAAAAATGCCCCTTGCAAGAAGCATCTCCTTGAACCAACACAACAAGCAGTTCCACAAGCAATTTTTCTTAAATACTGGCAGCAACATTTGGGGTAAATTGATGACTGCGTAAAGTTGGGCACAAGTGTCAACTGAAAGAAAGTTAACACTAGCTGATTATAGAACAGCAGAGCCACATAAGACCTACAAAGATCAGAAATCAATAACACTGCAGTACTGAAAGGATTAAGAGTATCAGCAGAACTTATTTTGGAGCCTGCTATATCTAACCAATCCCACCAGACATACAAAAGCTATTTTAAAATAGATTTACATATAAATTGATGCCACATTATAATAAAGGAATTGGAACACGCAGAAAGGGCACAGCAACAGAATTGTCAGTGGGGCAGTTTTACAGTTTTTGTACTTTGAAAGGCAACTTGTAAATTTCCAGTGAAAAAGTCTCCTTGAATTTTTCAAACAGCAGTGAAGCCCCTTCACAATGAATGTGATTATTAGTTCAGAATTATCTTGTTCTAGGCAAGTACTATCTCAGCACACTCTTTCAAAGTGCCTTTCTGACTAATGCTAATTTCCTTACTGATATGCTGTAGAATATAATTAGTTGAAAAATTGTATTGTTGCTTTCACTTTACAGCTACGAGAACCACATTCGTGCATGATATTTACAGAATAATATTATCTCAAAGAATATAAAATACATTCAAGCTAGGTGAAAAATCAAACTTCTCTCTATTATTTAATGTGGCATTGTTATTTCTAAAAGCAAACAGCATTCCTTCCTAAGTTATACAATAGTTCATTCTCACCTGACTGTGGCAGTTGGCACACTTTTCCAGCTTCATGACAAACTAAGTATGTTGAGGAGATCTTCTGTGAAGTAGGTTAAGATAATGACAACTCAAACCCCAGGGCTGGTCTCAGCTTTATCTTGGTGTTATCATCTGTCCTGCAACCCAGTATTGAAGGCGTCTGCAACTGGAGCACAGTACTGATCTGTCCAGGGGTGTGGCTAGTACTACTGTCTACAAACCCACCAGGGATATTAGCCAATGTTTTCCTTGCTTTGGATTTTAGTACAAAACAAAAATGTGAACACATTCTTCTGTTAAACAAACTTAAGATATGTGAGCAGCAGTGGCATAGCAAGCCAAAACAAATGTTTGTTTCTCTGCAATATTTAAATGAACATGGGAAACCTAAGTTTAACTAAACACTGAATTAGTTTGTGTACCTGTTGAAAAGAATGTTAATAAGACAAGGATCCAGGTGTAACTACAAGACAGAAATTTAACCTGGACGTTCACATAATGTAGCCAGGTAGATATTCTCAATTCCATTTCTCACTATAATCGCCTCACAGGATTGTAGTTCGGCTGTGGAGCGGAAGGAAATTTAGTGAGAAGAGTCTAAGAGTGCAGTTGGGAGAACAACACATGTACATGTTTAAGCAAGGCCATCAAATAGTAGGGCAGGACCCAAGCCGCTCAGAATTTATGTGCATGTCAGAGAGGCAAATGATACAGAGCATTCTCAGTTTGAAATACCCTGTTTAAAGTTTCACTCAAACAGCAACAAAATAGCAATGTTCAGTACAAAAGACTGAAGAAATTCAGACATTAATAACCCCCATACATTTATACTTTAACAAAACTTGCTCAATCTTTTTCATTGATTTCAATTTAATGGAACACTTGATGCCAACCACTAAACTTTGACAAATCTATTTCCTCGTGCAAAACACTGGACAGAGTTAGGTTAACTGTTTCCTACCTTTATGCCATGCTTAGCAGGTGAAGGTTAATACCAAACTTTTGCGGTATGCATTTCTGGAGTTCTGTATTAATTCTTTAAGCTAAGTGGAAACCTACACTATTCCCCTGTCCTTTCATACTATCTTTAAATCAAGAAATTTCACAGCGTATTTGCATTAAGAGAATTCAATGATTGTGATATCCTTTCAGATATGTGCACATTCAATGTCATGTTGCTGAAGTTAGGACCTTAATACTTCTTTTAATTGTAAATTTAAGGGAACAGAACTTGATAAAAGGGACTTTCTACCTCTATGTATCTCTGAAAATTAGTAAAGAATCTACTGCATTTGCTGCAACATATCTTACTTTTTACTCAGTGGTAAAGATTAAAAGACAATGCATCTTTATAAATGTGAATCAGTATAATAAAGAAGCATACACTTTTGGAACTGAAACAAAAGTAAATACCAAAATCCATGTTCAGTATCAAATTGGAGGAATGCACAAACGGGAAGAAATGTTAACCCAAATGATATGCAATTGTTTAAAGCTTTCGAGAAGATTTGTAGTTCGGGTTGTGGATGAGATTGTACACATGCTCAACAAGCTGGTCGGTTTGGTGGCAAACGTTTCGTCACCCTGCTAGGTAGCATCATCAGTGCACCCACAGTGAATATGCAATTGTTATCATTTCTAAGATGATAGGGAAGTTTTGTTACAACTGTACAGGGTGTTGGCGAGGCAGAACCTGGAGTACTGTGCTGACATTTGAAAAATAAAGACAAACTGGTATTGCAGGATCTTCAAAAGGGATTCACTATGCTGACTCCTGGGATGAAATTGAGGACAATCTTATTACAAGTTTCTCACAGGGCTTGACAGGATAGAGATGTTGCACCCGTGGGTGAATCTCAAATTAAGGAACCTAGTTACAGAATAAGGGGGTACTGAATTAAAAACAAAGATGCAAAACAAATTTCAACTTTCTGAGGGTAGAGAAAGTCTAGAATTCTCTACCCCAAAGAGTTGTTGAGGGTAGATCACAAACTATTTAAAAGAACACGTACATTTTTTTAAAATATTGGGGAGTTGAGGCCTATGAGGAGCTGACAGGAAAGAGGAGCTCGGAGCACATCAAGCATGATGTTGAGTGGCAGAGCAGATTTAAAGGATTACTTTTACTTCTCATTACTTTCAGCAGAAACATTTACACAATAAATATAACACAGGCACATTATTTTAGCTTACATCTTCCTCTCTGACTACAATTCAGTTTCAGGCAGCCCTGAGGATTCACAATCAACTATCTCAGGGAATGAAGTTTGTTGTTTCTGTGTATGGCGTGATTCTCAGTGAGTCTGGATCCACTTTACTGGCCCACACACTCTGATGATCTCAAGTCAGTATGACCTTAAACCAGAGATGGGGGAACTCAGATTACAATGCTGGGGATCTCACTGGGGGGAAAAAAAATTACAGTAACAATACAGGTACATCAATTAACCTGGCCATTCAGACCATCTTGGACCCTACAAACCCTCGTTTTATTGTTTGTTTGTTGCGACTCAACTCCTGTGGAAGCCAATTAAAATAATACTATCGCCGGGGTCGAACCACAGCCCAATGGCTATCCTACCTGGGATGGGGTTATAAAATCATCGAGATCCGTCAACTGCAGCACCCCACTGAACTGCGACACCATCTTAACTAGTGCCCGACGGCGCCGCAAAATAACAGCCGTAAAGTAGACTCTCGGACTCAATCTACGGCAGTGAGGCAAAGGTGAACGACAAAACCCATGCCTTTCACCACCGTGACCTTCCCCACTGCGGCCCCGCCCCTAGATCCCGACAACAGTCCGCAACACGACACCACGTCCCCGTCGACTGGCCCCGCCCCTTCGCTCCCCACTCCCGCCCATAAATCGAGGGGCCGCCCCTATGATTCCGGGCCACGCCCCCAGGCAGGTGGCCCCCTTCCCAAAGCTCAGGCCCCTCTCCCAGGATTCCGCCGAGCGGCTCGACTCCCCGGCTCCCCCGCCACAGCGCCTCGCCCCCAGACCACGGGGCCCCGCCCCCAGCCACGGGGCCAATCCCCAGCCACGGTGCCGGTCCACTACGCAAATGGCCTCGCAACCAGTCTCCGGCTCCGCCCCCAAACCCTGTCCCCGCCCTCTGCCACCGGGCCACGCCTCCAGCCGCGGGGCCGCACCCCCATCTACGGGGCCCCGCCCACTAGCCAACCACACATTGTTATGCCTTGTCAGAATGAGGGGGGTGGGTATAGTGGCTCAGTGATTAGGAGAAGGACAGAAATTGCTGGAAAAGCTCATATGGTCTGGCAGCAAATGCGGAGAGAAATCAGGGTTAACATTTCGGCTCAAGTGACCCTTCCTCAGAACCAATGTTAACCCGGAAAAAGTTGGTTTACGTGCAGAAGATGAGATAGGGGTGTGGGAAGTAAATGATAGGAGGGGATAGAGCCCAGACAGAAACAGAGAAAAACAATTGGACAGACAAAGGACCAGGGAAAGGTCAGCCCAAGGGAATGAATAGCTTCTAATGGGGACCATCAGTGGCTGACACTGGGTCGTGTTTGGTAGCAGTCCATGTGACAACAAGGCCTGGTGTGTGGGGATTGAGCTAAGGACATGGGAGAAGGTGCTCAGGCCCCAAAATTGTTGAACTGATATTAAGTCCTGGAGGTTGCAGGGTCCCCAAGTGGAAAATGAGGTGTTGTTCTTCCAGCTTGTGGTGAACTTCTCTGGAGCACTGCAGCAAACCCGATACAGAAATGTTGGCCAAGGTACTGGATGTTATGTTAAAGTGTCAGGCAATGGGAAGCTCAGCGTTTTTCTTGCAGACAGAATGTAGGTCTTCTGCAAAGCGGTCGCCCAGTCTACGTTTTCTTTCCCCAGTGTACAGGAGACCACATTGTGAGCAGCAAATACAGTAGATTCTGTGAAGTGCAGGTAAATTACTGCTTCACCTGGAAGGTGTGTATGGGGCCCTGGATAGTGAGGAGTAGGAATTAAATGTGTTACACCCTCTGTGGTTCCATGGGAAGATGATGTGAAGGTGTTGGGAGTGAAGGAGGAGTAGACCAGGGTGTTCCGAAGGGTACCATCCCTGCAGAGGGCTGACAAGGGAGCATAGAGGTATGTGGATCTGGTGGTGGCTAATGATCTTCTGGATGTGGATGCTGGTGGGATGGTAGGTGAAGACAAGGGGTCCCTTTCAGTGTTGTGGGAGGGAAGAGAGAGGGTGAAGACTGAAGTGCGGGAGATGGGGCAGACCCAGCTGAGAGCATTACCAACCACAGTGCTGGAGAATCCTCGGTTGAGGAAGAACGTGGACATTTTGGAGGGACCCTTGTCGAAGTTGGCATCATCAGAACAAATGCGATGGGGAACTGGGAGAATGGAATAGAGTCTTTACAGGAAATAGGGTGTGAGTATGTATCATCAAGGTAACTGTAGGCATTGGTTGGTTCAGAGTGGATATTGGTGACCAGCCTATCCCCAGAAATGGAAACAGAGATGTTGAGGAAGGGAAGGGAGGAGTCAGAGATGGACCAGGTGAAGGTGAAAGCGGGTGAAAATTGGAGGTGACATTGATATACTTTTCCAATTCTGGACAAGAAAGGGAAGCAGTTCTGATGATGTTAACTATATACCGGAGAAAGAGTTATGGGTGGGGGCCAGAATAGGACTGGAACAAGAAATGTTCCACATTCCCCACAAAGTGACAAGAGTAACTGGGGCCCACGTGGGTCTAACGTGAAGAAAATGGGAGGAGTTAAAGGATAAGCAATAGGGTCCCCTTGTCCTCACCTACCATCCCACCAGCATCTACATCCAGAGGATCATTAGCTGCCATTTCTGCTACTTCCAGCAGGATGCCACCACCAGACACATATTCCCCTCCTTTTCCTTGTTGGGACTGTTCCGTCCAGGACACCCTGGTTCAATACTCCTTCACTCGTAACAACTCCCCACAGCCTCACGGTACCTTCACCTGGAATCGCAGGTCTGACACCTGCCTGTTTATTTTCTCCATCCTCAGTATCAAAGGAGCAAGATGCACCTTCTAGATGAAGCAGCGCTTTACCTGCACTTCTCACAATCTAGCTTACTGCATTCACTGCTCACAATGTGGTCTCCTCTACAATGGGGAAACAAAACATAGACTGGGTGACCGCTTCGCAGAATATCTACGTTCTGTCTGCAAGAAAAGCCCTGAGCTTCCCATTGCCTGCTCCTTCAACACACCACCCTGCTCCCTGGCCAATGTATCTGTCTCAGGCTTGCTGCAGTGCTCTAGCAAAGCTTAGCGCAAGCTGAAAGAACAGCACCTTATTTTCCACTTGGGGACCCTGCAGCCTTCTGGACTCAATATGGAGTTCAATAATTTTAGGCCCTGAGCACCTTCTCCCATTATCCCTACTCCCACCATCCACACAGCAGGCTTTGTCATCACAGGGTCTGCGAATACAGACAACTCATTGTTAGCCATTGATGGTCCCCATTCGCAGATATTCATTCTCCCAGGCTGACCTTTACCCACTCCGTTGTCGAACTATTTTATTCTCTCTTTTGGCTCTATCTCTACCTGTGTTTCACTCCTCCCTCCTCCCCCCACCCCATTTTCCAACTACCATCAGTTTAAATGGTCACTGGACCCAAAACATTAACTCTGTTTCCTCTCAACAGATGCCAATACACCTGCTGAGTTTTACCAGCAATTTCTGCTTTTGTTTCTGCTTTCCAGCATCCGCTGTTCTTTCAATTTATTTTGGATCAGTAGTTCACACTGGTTCCTCAACACCAGGGACCCAGGTTCAATTCAACCTTTGGTTGACTGTCTGTGTGGAGTTTGCACATTCTCCCCGTGTCTGCGTGGGTTTCCTCCGGGTGCTCCGGTTTCCTCCCACAGCCCAAAGATATGCAGGTCATGTGGATTAGCCAAGGTAAATGTGGGGTTACGATATAAGGCGGGGGCTGGGTCTGGGTGCAATGCTGTCTGGCCTGTTTCCACACTGTAGAGATTCTATTGATTACGTGTCTGTGATGGCATAAAGACCGAAAGTGCCTTCAGCAATTCTACACTCTCAGTGGTACACGTTGAAGTTAGCCGTTCGATCTCCCTAGAATACTAGCCTAAGGTAATAAGATAATCAGTTCCTATGAAAAGGTCTATTTCCCACTTCATTCCACAGTCTGTCTGGAATGTTATGTGTCATCAGGAGCTCTCTAGCTTTGCCCCTGCCTGTGATGTCAAAGTCTGCAGAGCTCCAAGTCAACAAGGGTGAATCTACATCTGGGCAGACCTGAGTCCTCTAGACCCAAACTCTCAGGGTGGAGTTGGGGGGATCCCAGCCAAATCTTTCATGCCTAGTTGGGAGATCTTTGCTTGCTGGTGCTCCCTCTGACAACCACTGGAACTTTCTGGCCTTGCTGGGCTTGGAAAGGTGTTGCAATTACTGTTTTCTCCGACACTATGGTCAGTAATGGCACTCGGGACCCTCTGATAGTTCCCTCAGTCTCTATCTGGAATAGAGCAGCTTATCAGTGATGTTACTCCAATCCCTCACACCATTCACCAGGATGTGACATCTTATGCCCTCTTACAATGTGACAGTGACTTTGCAAAGAGGCCAATATCCTGCCTTGATTAAGAGTTCTGGGCTAGATAATCTTATGCAGAACGAAACTACAAATGTTACACTGGGGAGATTAAATACAGGCACTTCACCATGATCGCATCTCCTCATAAAAGAAGCCGTCCTTTCACATCCCAGACTGAGTCCTAGGTATCAGATCTGCCCTCTGCAACTGGATCCTCAGCTTCTTGACTCATAGACCGCAATTAGTGAAGACAGACAACTGCACTTCCTCCACGATAACCCTCAACACTGGAGCCCCACCCCCCCGGGATGCATTCTCAGCTCCCTACTGTACTCCCTGTACACCCAGGACTGTGCAGCCAAATTCCGAACAAGCACCATCTACAAATTTGCTGATGACACCGCCGTGGTAGGAAGGATATCTAACAACGATGAGTCAGAATACAGAAAGGGGATAGAGGACTTGGCGTTGTGGTGCGATGATAACATCCTGTCTGTCAATGTCGGCAAAACAGAAGAACTGATCGTTGACTTCAGAAAGAAAGAAGGAGTTTACGCCCCCATCTACATCAACGGAGCAGAGGGGGAAAGGGTCGAGAGCATCAAGTTCCTTGGAGTGACGATAACGAACAATCTGTCCTTGACTCCCAATGTAGAAGCGACGGTTGAGAAGGCACAACAATGCCACTTCTTCCTCAGGTGGTTTAGGAAATTCGGTATGTCCATAAGGACCCTCACCAACTTTTACAGATGCACCATTGAAAGCATACTGTCCAGGTGCATAATGTCCTGGTACAGCAACTGCTCTGTCCACGACCGTAAGAAATTACAGAAGGTTGTGTACACAGCCCAGACCATCACAGAAGCCAATTTCCCATCCATGGACTCAATTTACACAGCTTGTTGCTGCAGAAAGGCTGTGAACATAATCAAAGACCCTTCCCCCCCCCCCCCCCCCCCCCCCCCCCTAATGCTCTCCCGCAATCTCTTCCATCAGGCAGAAGATACAGAAGCTTGAACACACGCACCAATAGGTTCAAGAACAGCTTCTTCCCGCCATTAGGATGATGGATGGACTCTCTAACTTCGTATAATGTTGATCTTGTTATTGTTGATCTTGCTTCGTGCACCTCCTTTGCGTCGTAACCTGTATGCCTCACTCTATTTAAGCACCCTATGATCTGTCTGTCCTTGTTTACTATGATCAGCCCGTACTGCTCACAAACAGAGCTTTTCACTGTAGTTAGGTACATGTGACTACAATAAATCAAATGAATCAAATACAATACAATAAATCCTTGCACACCTACAGTTAGGCATGAGAATGTGGCAGCTCTGAAACATTCTCTTACAGATTCTTACAGCAGGGAAACAGACCCTTCAGTCCAACTTTACCAGATATCCCAATCTGACCTAATCCCATTTGCTAGCATTTGGCCCATATTCTTCTAAACCCTTCTATTCATATTCCCATCCAGATGCCTTTTAAATATTGTAATTGTACCCACCACTTCCTCTGGCAGGTCATTCCATACACTCACCACCCCTGTGTGAAAATGTAAACCCTCAGGTCCTTCTTAAATGTTTCCCCTCTCGTCTTAAGCCTGTGCTCTCTAGTTTTGGACTCCTCTACCCTAGGAAAAATATCTTGGCTGTTCACCCTATCCATTCCCCTCTATAAGGTCAGCTTCTGATGCTCCAGGGAAAAAAGACCCCAGCCTGTTCAGCTTCTCCCTATAAATCAAACACTTCAGTCCTAGCAATACTCTTGTAAATCTTTTCTGCCTCCTTTCATGTTTAATAGTATCCTTCCTATAGAAGGCCGACCAGAATTGAATGCAGTATTCCAAAAGTGGCCTCACCAATGTCCTGTAAAGCTGCAACATGACATCCCAACTAATTTACTCAACGTTATGACCAATGAAGGCAAGCATGCCAAATGCCTTCTTCGTCACCCTGTCTACCTGCGGCTCCATTTGGAAGGAACTATGCACCTGCATCCCTAGGTCTCTTTGTTTGGCAACAATCTCCAGGGCACTACCATTTATTACCCGAGTTTGCCTTTCCAAAATGCAACACCTCACATTTATCTAAATTAAACTCCATCTGCCACTCCTTCGCCCATTGGCCCATCTGATCAAGGTCTGGGATAAGCTTGTTCACTTTCCACTACACCACCTATTTTGGTGTCATTTGCCAACTTACTAACCATACCCCTTTTTTCACATCCAAATCATTTATGTAAGTGACAAAAAGCAGTGGACCCAGCACCAATCCTTGTGTCACACCGCTGGTCACAGGCCTCCAGTCTGAAAAACATCCCTCCACCACCACCCTTTGGCTCCTACCTTCAAGCCAATTTTGTATCCAGTTGGCTAGCTCCCCCTGGATTCCATGTGATCTAACCTTGCGAAACAGTCTACCATACAGAACCTTGTTGAATAATTTACTCAAATCCATGTAGACAACGTCTACTGCTCTGCCTTCATCAATCTTCTTTGTCACCTCTTCAAAAAACTCAATCAAGTTAGTGACAGGGATGCAAAAATGGCAAAGCCAGGTAAGATCATAGATCAAAGAATCCCCACAGTGTAGAAACAGGCCCTTCAGCCCAACAAGTCCACACCCAACCTCAGAGCATCCCACCCAGACCCATTCCCCTATAACGCACCTAATCTACACCTCCCTGAACACTATGGGCAATTTAGCATGGCCAATCCACCTAACCTGCACATCTTTGGACTGTGGGAGGAAACCGGAGCACCTGGAGGGAACCCATGCAGACACAGGGAGAATGTGCAAACTCCACACAGACAGTCGCCTGAGGGTGGAATCAAACCTGGGTCCCTGGTGCTGTGAGGCAGCAGTGCTAACCACTGTGCCACCCTATGCCACTCATTCTGCTAATGTTTACATTGTACATGCATAGCTTTGTTTTCCTGACATGACAGGGGCCCAACTGGTGCAAAGTATGCAATGATTATGATTTCTTGAGGCTACCATTTTTCATGTTACTTGTTTCCAAAAGAATGACTTTAAAATTAGGAACAGGAGTAGGCCATTCTGCCACTTGAGGCTTCCCCATCATCCAATCTGGTCATGGCTGATCAAACGTTTCAATTCGTCTGAACCACCCCATCCCCATAATCCTGTAGGTCATTGGTAATTAGAAATCTGTCAATCTCTGCCTAAAACATACACAAAGACTGAGTTTCCACAGCTTTCTGTACCAGATAATTCCAAAGGTTCCTCAGAGTAAGGAAAATTCTCCTCATCTCAATTCGAAGTGACACCCCCATCCCTTATTTTTAAATTGTGTTCCTGGTTCTAGATTCCCCTTCCAGGGGGATATCTTCCCTGTAGCTACGCTGTCGATCCCTTAAAGTATTTTGTAAACATGGAAGCCTAGGAAATAGGAGCAGGAGTATGCCATTCAGCCCTTCAAGCCTGCTGTGCCATTCAATATGATCATGGCCAATTCCATCCCCTGTTCCAACTTTCTCCCCAGGCCTTTTGATCACTTTGACCCTAAAACCTATATCTAACTCCTTCTTGAAAACATTCAATATTTTTAACCAGTTTCTGTGGCAGAAAATTCCACGGGCTCACCACTTCTGGATGAAGGTATTTCTCATCATCTCAGCCCTAAACAAACTACCCTGTGTCCTTAGACTGTGACCCCCTGGTTTTGGATTCCCTGATCATCAGGACGATCCTTCCCGCATTCACCCTGTCTAGTCCTATTAGAATTTTATAGGATTCAATAAGATCCCCCCTACAACTCATTCTTCCAATATAGTCCTAACCAATCCACTTTCTGTTCATTTGTCAGTCCTGCCAACCAGGAATCTATCTGGAAAACCTACGTTGAACTCCCTTCATAGTTAGAACATCCTTCCTCAGGTAATAAAGGCCATAGCCTCAGAGGACCTCTCATTGGAAAGAGACAACGGGCTGTAATGCTGTTGGCATTACTCTGTATTGCAAACCAACTATCCAGCCTGAACTAACCAATACCTTCCTCAGAGACCAAAAGTGCACACCATGTTCCAGTTGTAAGGCCCTGTACAATTGTAGCAAACCATCCCCATTCCTGTACTCAAATCCTCTTACATTGAAGCCAACATTCAATTTGCCTTCTGGACTGCTTGTGGCACCTATGTACATATGGTGGCTCATTGGTTAGCACTGCTGTCTAATAGTGCCACGGACCCAGGTTCGATTCTGCCCTTGGGCAACTGTCTGCATGGGTTTGCTCTGGTTTCCACCCATAGTCCAAAGGTGTGCAGGTTAGGTGGATTGGCCATGGGAAATGCAGGGTTATGGGGGGTGGGGGAGGCGTTGGATCTGGGTGGGATGCTGTTTGGAGGGTTGGTGTGGACTTGATGGGCTGAATGGTCTGCTTCAATCTGTAGGGATTTTGTGATTCTAGTCTCAGTGACTGATGTACAAAGACGTGCGAGTCTCATTGCATCTCCCCGTCTATCATTCTACTGCTACTAAGATAATAACCTGCCATCCTGTTTTCGCTACCAAAATGGATAGCTTCTCATTTCTCCACATTATACTTCATCTTCCATGTATTTGCTCACTCATTTAAATTGGTCAAACCACACAGAAATATCTCCACATCCTCCTCACAGCTTGCCCTCCTAGCCAACTTTGTGTCATTTGCAAATGTGGAGATATTACATTTAGTTTCCTCATCTAAATCGTTAACATATATTATGAATACCTAGGACCCAAGTACTGATACATCCATTTCCCCGCTAGTCACTGCCTGGTTAATCTGTGGAACTCATTGCTGCAGTAGACTGTGGAGGTCAAATCATCATTGAGTGTGTTTTCATCAGAGGTAGCGAGGTTCTTAATTAGTAAGGGAATCAGGGGTCATGGGAGAAGGCAGGAGAATGGGGTTGAAAAACATAACAACTATGATCGAATGGTGGATCAGTCACAGTGGGCCAAATGGCTTAATTATGCACCTATATCTAATGGTCTCATGGTCTTACTTGGAAAAGACCTGCTTATTCCTCCTCTTTGTTTTCGGTCTGCCAGCCAGTTCTCTAGCCTTGTCAGTACACGACACCGATCCTATGTGCTTTAATTTTATATTCTGATCTCTTACGCAGGATCTTATTGAAAGCTTTCCAAAAGTCCAAGTGAACCACATCCACTGGCTCCCCCTTATCAAGTGCCCTAGTTACATACCTGAAAAATTCCAGTAGATTTGCCAAGCATGATTTCCCTTTTGTAAATCCTAACTGACTCTGTCCGACCCTGTCACTGTTCTCCAAGTGCTCTGCTAATAAATCTTTTAGAATTGACTGTAGCAATTTACCTACTACCGATATTAGGCTAACCAACCTGTTTTCTCTCTACTTTTTTTAAATGATGGGGTTACATTAACTACCCTTTAAAGCTGTTTTCACAGTATTCCAGGTGCAGTGCAACCAAGCTCGCATACAATTGAAGCAAGACTTTACTCGTCCTGGACACAATTCTGCTTAGAATAAATGCTAACATTTTTCCAGCATCTTAGATGACAATTAGCTAACTCGATTCACACCATCGGATATTAAGACACAGTCGGAGGCAGTGGATACTGCCAAAGGCTGTAAGCCGTAACAATGTTCCAGCAATAATACTGAAAATGTGGGCTCCAGAACTGGCTGTGCCCTTTCAAATGATCAGCTGTCTCAATTTAAATCCCATTTTGGTTTCTCTGCTGTCCGAAACTTGGATGTGGCAGAGCTGACCAGGGGTTTGTTTCAGTGAATTTATTTTGGCTGGTCTGGAGACAGATGTGGTATGGTACCCCTGTGGATGCAGTATGAGGACAGTTTGGGCTCAGCTGCCCTGCTGTTATGGCAGTATCAGCTAACCTTGGAGTTGCAGTATGTAGACCAAAATTTAAGTAAAGAGTGTGTAAACTCATTTGAACTGTCAAAGGTGACAAATAATTGACAAGGTGTCAAAGACTGTCAAAATTGTCAACAATCCTATGATCTAGGAGTTAAGATACATAATCCTTTGAAGTTTGCATCACATATAGACAGGGTGGTTAAGAAGGCTTTTAGCACGCTTGCCTTCATTTCTCAGACCTTTGAGTATCGGAGTTGGGACGTCATGTTGAGATTGTACAGGACATTGGTGAGTCTTCTTCTGGAGTACTATGTGCAGTTCTGGTCACCCTGTTATAGGAGGAAGATTATTAAGCTAGAGAGGGTTCAGAAGAAATTTACCAGAATGTTGCCAGGAATGGAGGGTTTGAGTTGTAAAAATAGGCTGGGACTTTTTTCACTGGAGCGTAGGATGTTGAGAGGTGACCTTATAGAGGTTTATAAAATCATGAGGGATGTAGATAAGGTGAACGGCAGGTGTCTTTTCCCTAGGGCAAGAGATTTCAAGAGTAGGGGTCACATTCTTAAGGTGAGAGGAGAAAGATTTTAAAAAAGACATGATGGAGCAGCAATTGTTTTTACACAGAGAGTGGTTCACGTGTGGAATGAACTTCCAGAGGAAGTGGTAAACGTGGGTACAATTACAACATTAAAAAGACATTTGGGTAAGTACATGAATAAGAAATGTTTTGAAGGATTTGGGTCAAGTGCAGGCAGGTGGACTAGTTTAGTTTGGAATTATGGTCAGATTAGACTGGTCGGACCAAAGGGTCTGTTTCTGTGCTTTTTATCTCTATGACTCTATAACCCATTACACAGATCCTGTTTTTGTAAAGGATTAGTCAAAGGAATTTCAATACATTTATTTGCAAATAGCAACATCATGAATAGGCACATTACTGTGGCCTTTGATTCTTATCCATGGATACTAGATGGGTTGGTATGGCAGGGGAAGGGAAAGGTGTGGTAGGCAGGGAGCATAGGGGCTTCAAAAGACCAGGGTCGTGGATAGAAGGGCATTGGATGGGATAGAGTTACGAAGATCCATGCTGGTGGCTGGATCGGTACGGAGTAGGATATGTGAGAGATCAAACGTAGTGTCCACAAAATTCTCTTTCTTAAATATAGTTTATATATGACAGGTAACCATTTTAGACTAATATCCTTAACTTAATGATTAGAACTGATTGGAATTAATTTCCTTTAAAATAGATATTTTTAAATTGATTTGATGGAGACTAAAACACTTCTGCTGCAAACAAGGGTCTGTAGTGTTAGTGGCTCCCATAAGTATTTTATACAACTGCCTCACATCTGTTTGCAGAGTAGGATAACTTGGGTATGTGACCATAGTTACTTGCTGTACCTGATGAACTAGGTAGTCATATGTTTTTGCATGTGTATTTCTTAAATCTGTTGGAAAATAGACAGTTAAATTTAGAAAAACAGGAAGATATAAATTCTTAAACTGCTTTATTCCACTGACAAGAATATGACAGAGAACTATGGATTTTACTGATACATTCAATATTAGTTGACTTCTAGTCATTAAAAAGATGATAAAGCTTACACATCAGTGATCATCTAGCTTGATTTGATTTCTGATCACCCTTTCCAAACATCCTGTTGTTGTCTGACTGTGTTACAGCATACTTTATTCACGATGTGAAGGTGCCGGCGTCGGAGTGGATAAAGTCAGAAGTCACGTGACATCAGCTTATTGTCCAACAAGTTTATTTAAAATCACAAGCTTTCGAAGCGCTGCTCCTTCATCAGGCAAAGAGGTGAAGTTATTCACAACCTAATTGACTATGTATCATACTTTTATACAACCATACAGGTCAATGAGGTATGGAACAGCAATGATTGGCCTGATTGACAGAACAGAATGAGTGTTCATCTCCCATCCTATATTCTCATCCTTGATCGTAACGTAAGACATTAAAACACTTGAGCAGTCTTAGACTGCCACCTAGTGTGAATGCTCAGTAACCAATTGATTAATCTGACCATTCTCCTGAATGGGTAGGGGAGCTTGTGAAAAGCTTCTTTGTGCTTTATTTTGTTACTTTTTAAAGCATTCAATTGTGTTTCGGTTTCTGGTAAATGATACTTTATGCTGCAGTTTGGAATTTATTCCATCCTTATTTGTGGCCAGGTTTTGTCTTTTGGCAGGAGCTGGTGTGGCAGTAATGTTAAGAAAGGCAAGCTTGGAGAGATTTAATTCCTGACCACTTGCCGGTCAGGTCTGCTCTCAGTGAATCCACTCTTTTTCCGTCAACTGAAGTATCAGAATGACATATAGTATTTAAATGTGACTGTGGTGAAGAAGTGTTAAAAACTGTTCAGTGTAAAACAGCCTCCTAACATGGAGT
The DNA here is from genome assembly GCF_021869965.1 of Rhincodon typus. Lineage (NCBI taxonomy): Eukaryota > Metazoa > Chordata > Chondrichthyes > Orectolobiformes > Rhincodontidae > Rhincodon > Rhincodon typus. Next base: position 42,926,009 of record NC_063352.1, on the reverse strand, counting down.
ATATATGAACAAACCGCATAAGGTATTTCTTGAACACATTTCCCTTGAACACTAGGCACAGACAAACTAATTATAATCTGGGGTACTTGAATTTTTGAATCTGAAATGTCTCAAGGTGCTCATACAATTCTTCTTGGTGATTTAAATGTTACATAGGGCAACAACTAGGGGTAGCACGTGGCTCAGTAGTTAGCACTGCTGCCTCACAGCGTTAGGGACCAGTGTTTGATTCCACCCTCGGGCGACTGTCTGTGCGGAGTTTGCACGTTCTCCCTGTGTCTGCGTGGGTTTCCTCCAGGTGCTCTGTCTCCCCCCCACAGTCCAAAGATGTGCAGTATAGGTGAATTGGCTGTGCCAAATAGCCAGTAGTGTCCAGGGATAGGTGGGTTAGTCATGGTAAATGCAGGATTACAGGGATAAGATGGGGTCTGGGTTTGGCGGGGGGGCATCCTCTTCAGAGGGTCACTGCTCACTCCATGGGCTAAATGGCCTCTTTCCACACTGTAGGAATCCTATGAACTACAATGCGTGGATATTTTAAAGAAAACACAAGTCAGAGATTCAAGTCAATAGTTCAATTTATTTTTCCATTTTAGTTTAGGACAGATAAATGCAGTTTTTACATATCATTGTCCTGAATTATTTAATTACTATTTCAATCAGATTTAACACAAATTTTTCTATTGCTCTTTTAACAAAACTAATTGTCACACCCATCCAGAACAAAAATAATTATTTCACCTATCACATATAAATTGTTCAATTATTATTTACTGAAAAAATATATCAATATCTTAGTATATGTATCTTTAATGCATTTTAAATATAAAATATGGCAAAGGAGTAAAATAACAAGATATGGCATTTGATCCAATGTAGTTAATTTCTCAGGTAGCTTCTTACATCCATTGGAAGATAAATATTGATTTTGAACAATGAACTTATTCTTCAGTAGGCTAAGTGGCATGTTATTCAAAAACGTTTAACATTCTGATTAAAGAGCTTCTTTATATCAATTCTTCAGTTTCTCCTTCAAATTTGTGTCCCTTCGCATGACTTTCATGATTCATTCAAAATCATATTCTGGTAATCTTTTTAATCGTTCTAGGATCCCAGTTAACCATCTCCTAATATACAGAGCAGAACTTATATAGATTTTGTTTTGTGAATTAAAATATTAGCATATAATTTAAGCCATACAGTAAACGTCTGTGAGTGGTATACTCAGACTGTGTTTTCATTAGCTGGATGCATTATTGATTTGCACACAGAAATCATTGAATTCCTCACTGACATGTGTACTACAGATACTGCTGAGGACAATAACTCTCTTTCCCTACTATAACCACCTTTGTAGTATGATGATTATTATGCTGATAGATAGAGATTGGATTGTACATAGGAGACAGTTCTTGTTGATAGAAGATGATGATGAACCTATTTCTAAAATGAAAAACAAAAAGATTTTTAACTCTAATTATTCAACAAGTTTTGAAAATCTTAAAATGCATTTCTGTTATCAGTAATCATTATTAACATAATTCACTTATAATCGACTCCACTTACCTTGGATACTTATTAGGTCTGGAGGTATTATGTCTGGGTTCCCTCCTGTCAAGCCAATTTTTAGACTCTGGACTTCACTTACTGTATGCTGCTCAATCCATTTTTGGACTAATGTGGAATTTTCAGCATCCTTAACAGTTTGAAGGTTTACTCCAAGCAAATTTCTCAAATTGCCAGGACTGAGTGCCTGAAACAAAAAGAACTGTGTGTTACTTCAAGAAAAATGGTCATGTTCGTACCACACAACAGACCTCATTGATGTGCATAAAATGCTGGAAAGTGCCTAAATTATGGGGCAGAACTGAAACTCTGAACAAAAGAATAAGAAAGATTTGCACTTTCATGAAGCTTGTGTGAACTTAATGTACCATTATGTTTCTCAGTCAAATGTATTTGTTGTCAATTTATTAAAGCCTAGTTTCTAACTTAAACCCAGTTTTTGCATTTGCTATAATATGAAATGATTAGGAAATGACATGACCAAACTAATAAAGCTCATGCTTTTAGTGGTCATAATTTCACTCAATGCCACTGCACTATGTTACACATCATCCTGCTAATTTTCTAATGGCGCTAGCTCTCGGTGTGGAACCTAGAAGTGGCAGACATTTACTACTTAAACTGAGTAACAATTCTCTGAACACGTGTCACAAATGCTTATTAACAGATTATTTGATTTTGAAAGGCATCACTGTATAAGGACAAGCTCAACTTTGTTCACCCACTCCTCCCAGCTCTCTCTCACACACTCACACACACACACTCACACAATCATAAATATTGTGTTTTTCCATACTTTTACTTCTTCAGGATTCAGTGTCAGGAATACACTCGGGTCCATGTTCGTAGTGGTCTTAGCAAGAGTCCGTAAATCAGATGTCGTTGCACCAGCTTTAGAAAACAAAAAAGAACTCGTTTAATAAAAATGACAGTGTGCTTTCCAAGCACTGGCATCTTAGAATATACAGAACTTCCTGCACATGATAAGCTTCAGTAATACAGTGATCATTGTGAGTTCCTTAGTAAAATTCCCTTCTCATACTGAGACAATATTTACTCGTACTTGTGCTGACAATTCTTTTTAAAGTGTTAATAAGTAGACCTGAAATACCAATAAAAGGCACACAAAATTGAAATGCAGCAATTTTTTGAAAGTAGTAGCAGTTCAATCTCAGATTAGTTTCATTTTTAATGTTTATGTCAATAGTGTCTTGGTTTAAATCAGCATTTTACAATCATTACTCCTTAATTTGTTACAATAACTATATCTGCAAGTAGATAAGAATTAGATAGAAGAGAGTTTTCCTTAATAAAAGCAGCAGAATGCTTCTTCCGCTTCAATGTCATATTCTGATTAATTGTAGCTTTCAAAGGTTCAATTTGTACTTCCACAAATTTTAATAGTCTTTTGCCAATCGTGGAAAAAATAGTCTTTTTATATATCAGTCCTGAAAATTGTACAATTCAGTACAGGAAATAAATCCAGAATTCAGAACAACTTCTTTGCTGAGATTTATATCTGTATTACTTACCAAGGTACGTCTTTATCTGATTATAATAAATGACTGAATCATTAGTTTGTTTCTCGATAATGCTTTTTATTTTGTTGTATATTATCTTTTTCTTTGACTGAGAGCACGACGAAATATTCAATGTGGAAGCGTTGCTGTGGGAAAATAGTTACAACAGTCTGAATTATTTTACTTACAAAAAGCAAGCAGTATTCCATTCAACAACTGGATTTTTCAAAGCATGGTTCAGTGTCAGAGACTTGGGCACCAGTCCTAGCATTGAGGGAGGCCATGGCAGTACTGGGATAGAGTGTTGGGATTTAATAGTACCTTATGGGGCACTCAAGGCCTCAAAGCACTGGGAGGAGATGCTTACATTTCCAGGAATACTCGGGGAGATTACTTTTTGAATACTGCGTTCAACTTCGGTCTCCCTGCTATAAGAAAGAAGTTGTGAAACTTGAAAGGGAGCAGAATAGATTTACAAGGATGTTGCCAGGTTTTGAGCTATAGGGAAAGGCTGAATAGGCTGGGACTATTCTCCCTGAAGTGGCAGAGGCTGAGGGGTGACCTTATAGAAGTTTATAAAATCACGTGGGGCATGGATAGGGTGAATAATCAAGGGTCTTTTCCCCAGGGTAGGGGAGTCCAAAACTAGAGGGCATAGGTTTGATGTGAGAGGGGAAAGTTTTAAAAGGACCTAAGAGGCAATTTTTTTTCACGCAGAGGGTGGTGTGTGTATGGAAGAAGCTGCCAGAGGGGACGGTGGAGCCTCGTACAATTGCAACATTTAAAAGACATCTGGATATGTATGTAAGTAGGAAAGGTTTAGAGAGATATGGGCTATATGCTGGCAAACGGGACTAGATAATTTAGGATATTTGATCGGCTTGGACTAGTTGGACCGAAGGGTCTGTTTCCATGCTGTACAACTGTATGACTCTATTAGCTGGGCTTACATGTTGGATCACAAAGAGAGGTATGTTGAAAACAAGAGGTTTTGCAGTGGAAGTTCTTAAAGTCAGATTGAAGAAAATTATAAGAGTATCACACAGCAAAAGGAAAGATTGGGATTTGTGGTTGTGGGACTTAAGAAGCTTGGTGAGGGAAAAACTAGTTAAAAAGAAACAGTGATACTTGGAAATGAATGTACTACAGCTCAATTCCATGGTATATAAGATGCATTGGAGCAGTATGTATCATTCGCAGGTTTCCCTGGTGATTCCAGCTGGGTTGGCTGGGAGTTTGGGACCATTAAGGGTTGTTGAAAGCACAATTGGAGTTAACACTCTTGTTGAGGAAGGCTGACCATCAAAAGGAACTCCAAAATGCCATTATTCCCTTTCAAATGATCAACCTTCCCCAAGTGTGCTTCCACATTATGCTTCCTCATCATCACTTTGCCCATCATCATTTATGGCCCTTTTACGCCCTATCTTTAGGTCCTTATTGTCGAGTACTTAAACACACATTTTCCATTTGTGCAAGTTAAGGCATATGAAATTATTGGTGAAGGTTGTGCAATTTTTTCATTGAGACTGTTGGATAGTTTACAAATACCATAGCAAGCTTGCAGAATTATTCAATCATTTGTAACTTTGCTTTAAGAAAGTCATCATAAAATGTTTAAGCTTTTGTATCAAACAAAACATTACACCTAAAAAGCTCAGAAGGAATATTTTTCTAACTGAATCTAAAGCAATAATCAATGAAAACAAATTGTCTCTGAACAGCCTGTTAACTGGACCAAACTGTTTACAGCCAATTTAGTCTCTATCTAAATAAGTTATATATTTCCACTCTTATTTTTATATATTACTTTGATTCTCTCCTATTATCCGTTGTTTAGGGAAAGAAAAACCTAGTGCAATGTGGTTTTTGGTAAAACAGAAACAGTTCACTTCAAAGAATGAGTTAGAACGGTTGGATGGCGCTACACCACCAGTGGTGGGAGGCTGTAATTACAGACAATTCTAAGGGTCCCGACCCGAAACGTCAGCTTTCCTGCCCCTCTGATGCTGCCTGGCCTGCTGTGTTCATCCAGCTCCACACTGCGTTATCTCTGACTCCAGCATCGCAGTTCTTACTATCTCTACTGAGAGAGTTTCATTAGAAATGTGGACACGTGAGTTTAAAGCAAATGTGTGTGTAGTCATCACTTCTTACATACTAATATTGAGATGTGTCTTCAATGGATTGCTAAGTATAAAATGTACAGAAGTATGTTATTTATGTATGGCAGCATCTGTTGTGCATCCTTCTGTATTGTGTTGAAACAGACTTCTACAGCAATCAAAGTGTAACTGAAGAAAATAGAAGACTCGAGGCCGTTTAAATTTTTGTTGCTGAGGGAACTTGGAGGATTGGGGAAGTGATTGCAAATTTCCAGGTCCTGGTTAAAAGGAATCAGTATAAAAACGAGTTCCTGTGTGGGTTAGAACTGTGACATTTGCATGATGTGACAATGCTGTGACTTTAAGAGGCTATTTTATTCTGACTTTTTTATAAGAGAGATTGAATGAGAGCAGTTGAGAGAGGCGCCGAGCAGTCTGTGGTAACATAAACAGCTCGTGATGCCTTGGGTGTTTTTTCAAGTTGGAACAATTAGAAGTAGCCTGAGTGGGTGTGGCCAGCTCTCACAGACCAAGATTTTTAATTTTTTTAGTTTTAAGCAGTTGCTGTCGGAGTCTTAACAGAGTTGATGCTGTTGTAATCTTGAAGAAGTGGAAGCTATTTTCCCCTCTTGATTACAGCCAAAAACTGAGGGTTGTCTTCCTAGGCTGCTAGATTACTTGAGAGACAAAATCTTTTTTTTCTGAATTTGCCTTTTTGCCAAAGGGTGTGTTTGTAAGATATGACTATATTGGAACAGTTAATTAGTCATAGTTACTGTATTTATTATTCTGTTAAGTCTTCCAATAGAGTTGTTATTCTAAAATCCTGTTTGCTCTGGATGTATTTTAACCATGATGTTTAAATAAATTGTGATTTGCTTAATGTTGAGTAGTTTGACCAGTTGCATTCCATCTGGGATAGGCACTTCATATTTGTCTTTAAAAAAGGAGAAAGTTAGGGTTAGGCGACTTTCCTAAAATGTATTGACAGGGTCTGGTCTGGTTCATAGCAATGGCCACGTAAACACAGAATACACGTAACTGGTTCTCAGCAGCCTGGATATAAGAACACTTACCTGATTTCAGTGGAGCTGATTGCCTGGATTTGGCTTTCATCAAGAAGACACAACACGCTACCACCGATCATATTCAATATACTTGCGTTTAACACTCCACCTGCTTTCAAGTATGTTGAAACAACAGCTTTTCTCTATGGATTAGAATGACAGAATGTTAAGAAAATGACTGCAGCTAGGCAAGTAATCTTCTATCAAAGTGAATTTCACACGACAAAACTTTCTGCGTATTTTACTTTATTCTTTTTGGTAGTATTTAATTTGTCTTTTTTTTGTTCTTCAGTACCAGATGGTATTCAATTATGACACTGTTAGTAATATGGCATCAGTTATTGAAAAATCAAGACTCCCTCCAGTGTGTTCTGTTTAATGTCTAACCCCAATCTCAAAGCATTGCCCTGCTTAATTAACAGAACACTTTCATTTCACCTGGCAGCAAACCTTGACATCCTGTTTAGTTGAAATTACCAAATTACTTCAAATTATAGCAACTCTGAGCTGAATATCTGCACTTGCTGAGTTAAGACAGCCAAAATTCACTTTCACAAAGAACCTTTGTAACTTGGATTAGATTTGAATTCTGATTTTTGGGATAAATTGCCCAGGTATTCTGATGAAATTTCAAAATCTTTTTTTCTTTTTAAAAAAAAAATCACTGTCTAGATTCACTCTCAGCATTATTGGCCGATTGCCTATCCCTAATTCCTCAAGAATCTGGTGGTAAACTGCCTTCTTGAAGCACTACAGTCTGTGTGCTGTAGGTAGACCCAAACTGTTATTAGGAAATGTTAGGGATGTTGACCCAGCGACAGCGAAGGAACAGCGATATATTTCTAAGTCAGAATGGTGAGTGGCTTTGGAGAGGAACTTGCAGTCTGGGGTTTTCCCAAGTATCTGCTGCCCTTCTCCTTCTGGATGGTAGTAGTTGTGGATTCTGCAGGTGCTGAGTAAGGAGCAGGTGGGTGTTAAGGGGGAAGGGTGGATGAGGGGGTTTGGGTGCTAGCTCAGTGAGATACCAGGTACATGGATGAATGCTCAGCTTGAGGGTCTGTCTAGTTGGGAAAGTGGGGGGAGGTTTGGTATCAGTTTGGAATGTGGAGAAGGAGGGTGTTGGATCCAACTGGATTGAGTTTAGTAGTTCAGTTTAATAGATACTCAGGAGTTGGAGTAGGTTTCTCTAACTCATACCTAACTGTAAGGCTGCGCTGAATTAGAACTCTCCAACATCCCTGAAATTATGGGCTTTTCTCAGAGGTTTCCAGACACAGGGGAGCTGGCCGTCAGAATTCTCAACTTCCTGGACATTTCCTGTAAAGTCAGCCGCTACCTCCACATGGTACTAATGTACAACATTAGTTTATGCTTCTCCTACAACTGTCTAGCCATTGGAATATCCAGGGCAATCAACTGAAAGCTCTATGTGCATGATCCACGTTTCCATTTTAGTAGAATCCTTTTACAAGGAGTAATTTTAAAAGAAGCAAAATTCCCTACAGTAGCCATTAGACCATTAGCAAACTATAAAACAGTTTTCCATTACAGGATGTTAATAAAAATGATAATTAACATTTTCAACCGTAATCCTCTGTTAAATGTTGAAAGAACAGCAAAGAAATTTTAGCCTAACATCAATCCAACTGACTCCTTTGCAGACTTGTCTTACTGCCCTATATTTCCCCATATTCAGAAACAAATAAGCCCAGAAGGTCTGAGTTTAAAGCCAGACTCTCTTTCAACCAAGACAATCCCTCAACTTAATTTTTGTTAAAAGTTTCTTTTGAGCTGTTGTACCGTGATATCATTCTGGCTGTTTGGCAGTACAGCTGAAACGGTCTCCACTTTGGTTATATTCCAAGTGCTGATTTCGGTAGAATTGTACACCACAGCAATGATTCCCAGCAGCTGAATTTTCTCTTCTGGTAATCCATTTGGATAAATCTGTTTCGGAAATATTCAGAGTTAGAAAATAAAAACAGAAAATGTCGGACAAAGATTAGCTAGCTTCTATTTAGTTAATGTTTCAGATCCATGAACATTAATCAAAATGTTTAAGTTAGTGAAAAATTAGAGATGAATTATAACACTTATTCATATTGTACATGATTAAGAAAAGAATAAGGATCATTTTCTATAGAGTTATACAGCACAGAAACAGACCCTTTGGTCCAACCAATCCATGCCAAACAAAATCCCAAACTAAGCTACTCCTATTTGCCCAAATCCCTCCGAACCTTTCTAACTCATCGACTTATACAAATGTTTTTTAAACATTGTAATTGTAGCCATATCCACCACTTCGTCAGTAAGTTCATTCCACACGCGAACTGAAAAGTTCTATGTTATTGTATTTTGCACAAGGAAGCAATCAGTTAGGGTCTTCCACCACATTTGGCTAATCTAATGATTTAAGTTAATTGGAGGATCCACTCATGCCCTGGAGAGCTAATTCTGTAAACAGCATGGCAAGTTGCTGAGGAGCCTGTTGACCAGGGAAATTTCAGTTTTCTTGCAAGATTTCTGGGCAACTCTGAATTAGCAACAGGGATCATATAGATAGATGCAGGCCATTCAGCTCACTGAGCCAGTTCCACCATTTCATAAGATCATGCCTAATCATCTACCTCAATGCCACTTTCTCATGTTGTCGTCATATCCCTTGATCCCACTAGGTCTCTAGAAATATATTGATTTCTCTCTTGAATATTCTCATCGATAAAGCTTTCACAACCCTGTAGGGTAGAGGATTCCAAAAGATTTACCACCTTCCGAGTGAAGAAAGTTCTCCTCACCTCAGTCTTACATGGCCAATCCCTTATCCAGAGATTATATCCCCTGGTTCTAGACACACCAACCAGGGGAAATATCCTATACACATCCATGCAGTCATACCCTGTAAATATTTTGTAAGTTTCAATGAGATTCTTCAAAATTCTTGAGAATACAGGCCCAGAAAAAAGACTTATTCTCTTCTCATAAGAAAATCCAGCTTCTTTTTTATTTGTTCATGGGTTGTGGGAATCACTGACTTTGCCAGCATTTATTGCCTATCCCTGATAGGCACAGTGGGCTCTGTGGTTAGCACTGCTGCCTCATAGCGCCAGGGAGCTGTTTTGATTCCGGCCTCGGGCGACTATCCATGTAGAGTTTGCAGGTTCGCCCTATGTCTGTGTGGGTTTCCTCCGGGTGCTCTGGTTTCCTCTAACAGGTCCGAAGATGTGCAAGTTAGGTGGATTGGCCATGCTAAATTGTCTGTAGTGTCCAGGGATGTGCAGGCTAGATGGGTTAGCCATGGGAAATGCAGGGTTACAGGGATAGGGAAGGGGGTTGGTCTGGGTAGAATGCTCTTCAGAGGATCAGTGTGGACTCGATGGCCGAATGGCCTCTTTCCATACCTTAGGGATTCTTCTGTGATTCTGCTTGCTTTCAGAATTTTCCAGACTCAACCATCTGTAGGAGACATATGTAGGCTAGACCAAGTAAAGACAGTATATTTCCTTCCTTGTACAACATTAGTGAACCAGATGGGTTTTTATGACAATTGACCAGTGGTTACATGAATGCTGTTTGGCCAGCTGTCAATTCCAGATTTGGTTTCTTTGTCATTCCAGAGGATTAATCTGTTGAACCTCAGTTACACTCCCTCATTGGCAAGTATATTCTTCCTTAGATAAGGAGACCGAAACTGCGCGCAATACTATAGCTCTGTCTCACCAAGTATCGACAGAACTGTAGGAAGCATTACAATCACAGCCAATGTTACTATTGAACAAGTCAGATCCGAGAATAAAGTCTGGCTTGATAGATCATATTTCATTTAGTTTTCAATGTGCTGGCCTTTCAATGAAACATAAGTATTTAAAGTGCTCATTTGGTGTCAACCTCAAAAAAATTAAAATAAAATAAACCAAGCTCTTTCTAAATATAACAGCTTAAAAGACTTCAAAACACACAACAAAACAAAATCAGATCTACTCTTCAATGCTATCACTTTACAGTTTAACAAAACCCAGAGAAATTCCTTCCCTATCAGTTCAGTAGATTTGACTGAATTCCTTTTTCACCATTCTGGTCACATGATCTGTGACACTTTTTGCCTTGACCACTCACACAACTGAGAGTTTAGACTTCCTCAGTCTTTGAATAACCGATGCAGGTTTCTAACCACACACTTCTGATCTGGAAGTTTCACAAATAACACCCTTTCACTAAGGTAATCAATTTCTTTAACTGCTCTAAACAATCTCCTTTTCCTATGAGAGGCTTTACTTGCTTCTGATTCCAGTCAGGTCTTCCTCAAGCTACTCAAAAACTCTAATTAATCTGAAAATAAACCTTGCTCTTCCTAACCTCTGCTATGCTAATGGCTTAACATTTGCTCTCACTGGTTGTAAAACTCTACAGTATCTTTAACACTTCAGGAGGCACATACTGGTTTAAAATCATGGAAACACTGATCTAGTTAATTTTTAACATTTTTCACAAAAATAGACCAACACTCACTGTTTGCCACTAGTTTAAAATCTAACCTCAAAAAAAATCACACACCTTTCATCACTTAAGGTATCTTTTAGCCTGTGCCAAAAACTCCCTTGTTAACACACCATTTTCCTTCCCCACCGATTGCTTTACCTACATGTTAGCTTTTAGTGACTCACGAACAAGGACATATGAGGTCCCTTTGGAAACCCATACTCCCCAAAACTCGGCAGTTAAGAAATATTCTGTCACTCAATTCTTCCCCCCACCCCTCCAGATGTAGCATTCCCATTTCTCTTAAACTGCAGCCAATCTGGGCATTCCCTGATACTGGCACTAAAATAATCAAAAAGGATGACATTATTTCACAATAAATGGAAACCCATTTTCTGTACTGTTTTCTTTAAAGAAAAAGGCAAGGGGGAAGTTAAAGGAACTGTAATTTTCCCATTCTTTTGTCAGGTCTACAAAAGGATCTAATTAGGTGTTTTTTGCCCTCTACACAAGACCTCTATAATTGAATGAGGCATTCTATTTATATAGGTTTATACTTTCACCCATTTCCCTTGTGTGCTTGAATAAAGACAACATACTATGGATGCTGGAAATCTGAAAAAAGAGAACACTGGAGAAACTTAGCAGGTCAGAGTTCTGAAGAACAGTAATACCAGACTCAAACCTTTAACTCTGCTTTTCTCTCCACAGATGCTGCCAGACCTGCTGTGTTTCATGTTCTTGTCTGCTAGGTACCCTTTCTGGTTAATGACCCGTTAGAATTAGCTGTCGTCATTGACCCTAGTATAGTAAGTAACTGTGTGCTGGAAAGTATACATGTACATCTGTATTTCTGTGTCTCTCCTCCACTGTTCTAACATCCAAAAGAATATCTTGTGTCTCAACAGAATTTTGAGATCTCTGCCGTGGATTATTAGCATTTCAAGACTTGGTTCAAATCTCCAGGAATGCCTCCCTCTCAGGAAACTTATCTGCACTGCAAAAAGCGGAATTCCTACACCTCCCAACTGCCAATGAATTTTGCTGACAACCAGAAGTATTTAAATGATTGGGCATTTTTCAGGCTATTATTGCCAATGCAATGAAGAGAGCAAAGAAGCAAGTTGCCATCACAGTTAATGCCTGCAAGGAATGCAGGTTGTAACACCACAAGCTGGCAACCTGTGATTTCTTAGAATATGCTTCTCGTGAGTGCTACTCCCAGCTAGCAATGCTGAATCAAATAATCAGCCAGGATGTCCAATGAAATTATTCCAAAGAGGCCGGTATCCTGTCACCAAGTCACCCTTTATTTACATAGTAGGGTAATAGGTCGGCACAACATTGTGGGCCGAAGGTTCTGTACTGTGCTGTACTGTTCTATGTTCTACACATGAACAGGTCTTGAATTTAGTGCTGCCTCTTCAGAGTCAGCTCTCAGAGTGTCAGTATCTCTGACCCTCCTGTTTTTTACCTGTCAGCCAGGGCTCCCTGGTTGGACCATATTAAGAGCCCCAATCAGGGAACTCATAATCTATGAAGTCCAGCTGGCTGACCTCATTAGAAACCAGTTGTCTTGATTCTAAGCTGCTCGGTTATAAAGTGATAAATTCCACCTCTGGAATAAGAAAAAAAAACTGACTGGGAAAGAAGTTAATTGTGCTTGTGAATGGATGGCTATTTTAATAATGATCCAATGCATTATTTCAGTTAGTACTGAAAAGCTGGGAAGAAAGGGTGTCAACTTGGGAGCTCTTATCCCACAAATGGCTGTGCATCCTGGGCTAATTTCAATTGTCAAGACAGATATTAGTCATTTTCTTCAGGTAAGTGTATCAAAGGGTATGGAACAAACATGGGAAAACTGAGTTAAGCTGCAGATCAGATGTAGTTAAATTGAATGGTGGGGCTGAGTGGCCTTCTCTTATTCCTACACTATTCAAAACAAATGACTTTATTCCATCAGTTTGGCTGCTGTGAGAAAAGACCCTGAAGGCCACAAGGGTTTCTAACAGAACAAACTACTTTACCATTCGAAGATGTTGACAAAGATAAATTCATGCAATAAAATAGCAGAACGGGCAAAAAAGAATTCACATTCTCCATTAAAATAGAAAAGCATAATCATTAAGCAAACATTGAAGTATTTACTACTTAAATTTAAAGCTAATGATTTGTGGGGAATTCCCTCTGATATGATTTCCCCCGACACCAAATGTTCACCTCACCTATACAAAAGCACATGCCTCATTTGTTTCTTTGTCAAACTTGCAGTAATTATTTTCACACCGTGTAACTTTACCTGACTCAGTTTGTTTTTGAGAACTTGAAGTTGTTCTGTAGAAAATGCAAGAGTTCCCAGTTGAGACAGTCGATCCTTCAGGATGTTATTATCCAGGCAGGCGTCCAAATCAGCAGCACTATACTGTGCAGGTAGTATCACATCAAAAATCTTATCTGCTGTTATTTGGCCATTTGTACATTCTATGAAAACAATGATAAAAGGGTAATTAGTATAAAAATCAAAACATTTAAGTTTACTCTGCTGGATTGCGACTTAGGCTATGGTAAGGCTTTCTAGAATTGTTCCCAAGTGAAAACTGTCAACATCAGCAAGTTCTCCAAAAACAAAAGGTCATCTAGCTTTTTAAGGCTGGATAACACACCAGATGGTGCATTGACTTACTGATCTGTTAGAAACACTCTAACCATCTCCTTTGATTGCCTCATCTCTGCGAAAGTTGATTGTGTCACTGAACTTAGACATGTTGCACTGTCTGAGCACACCACATGGAGGGAAAGTGAATGGGAATGGATTATGTGTCAGGAGAGAGGCAATAGACCAGCGATAATACCAATAGACTATTAATCCAGAGACCCAGCCAGTGTTCTGGGGACCTGGGTTCAAATCCCACCACGGTGGATGGTGGAATTTGAATTCAATAAATATCTGGAATTAAGAGTCTAATGATGACTGTGAATCCATTGCCGATTATCAGAAAAATCTCATCTGGTTTACTAACGTCCTTTTGGGAAGGAAACTGCCATCCTTACCTGGTCTGGTGTACATGTGACTCCAGACCCACAGCAATGTGGTTGACTCATAACTGCCCTCTGGGCAATTAGGGATGGGCAATAAATGCTGGCTGAGCCAGTGACTCCCTCATCCCATGAGGAAATTTTTAAAAAATTTCCTCAAGATGCGATTAGGGTCATACAATATGCCCAGGACCAATAGGAGGTAAATCCAACCTACTACTGAGTAGCAGGGATCCACGCTCCTATTGATCAGGCCTACGCAAGTGAGATTCCACATTCCTTGGTTTTTTTTTGGACAGCACCAGTAATTCATTTCTCTGATATGTCATCCTTAATTTTAACACAGCTAAAGGAAAAAAATTAAGAACAAAATTTAAATTGCACAAATCAGCAACAATATTACAGATGGAGATATGCCAACAGAGGACCCAGCAGTAGAGGATGATGTGAAACCTTGGGAATGTACTCTGGGTCAGCAATCACATACTGTTTTCAATAAACAGCAAATGGGGAATTAGGGGAGAGAGGTTAAAATCCTCATGGGACAGACTTGAACTAAGAGCTATTAAAGCACTGAATCTTTCATGGCAAATGTCTATTGAAGTCAACACTAAACGCCCTTTAAAAGCTAATAGGACAAATATCTGTAACAGGAGAAATATGAAATGATGGGGAAGTTGCAGAAATAAAGAAAACACTGGCATAATCATCAGTGTCAAATTAGCCTCCACTGGAAGCATTTTTTACAATTCCATGGAAGTTCTCTTTCTCACTGACATCGTGTCCCAGATTACTTAGAAACGCTGGTGCTGAGCTGAATTCACGATGATGTGTCCTGTCAGTAAGTAAAGCGTCAAACACTGAGCCCTTAGGTTGGTCTGCACTTGTTAGTCATGCTGTGTATGGTCTAAATGCAGGTCAACACGACAGTCCAAAATCATCAAACCTTCACAAAGAATCTGAATCCACGGAGAAAGGGAGAGAGGTACAATAACGAAACAATCATCATGCAGTCACAGGTAAGGTGATTAGAATGCCAATTGATTAAATCTGCAAGAACGTTTCCAACCAGGATTGGGAGCATGACACAAATGATCACATACCAGTTGCACGTCTTGATCTTGTATGCAGGAAGAGTTCTGAGAGAAGGTTTTGTTTTTGTTGGAGTTGATATCTAGATTGTCTCCTCACGTATCGTTGCAAGCCTTTCAAAATGACATTCTGTGAAGGGAAAAGCACCATTAGCCAACTTTCCGCCTTGAGAAATGTAAAATACAAGACTTGGTAAACTTAATAAAGTTTACACTTATCACAGGAGCTAAAATAATGTGTCACAGATTGCCCATCCTGTATAATCATTAAAAAAGGTACCTTTTTCCTTAATAAAATACTTTCTCAATAAATTAAGTGTTTTCATGGCTTCATTCTGGGTACATCCAACACCAAAATGGCCCAGCCTTCTATTGTTGCTAATATCTGCACTTAGATTTTACCCAGCCTGTGCTAAAGAACAGACAACACTGTATATAATGTTAGTTAGGCCACAGCTGGAGTACTATGTGTGTAATTCTAGTCATGTTACTATAGTAAGGATCCCATTACTCTCAAGAGGGTGCAGAGTAGACTCACCAGCACATTGCCTGTGCTGAAGCAATTCATTTATGAAGAGAGACTAGATACACCGGAGTTATTTTCCTTAGAGCAGAGAGAAGGCTGCAGAGGATTCCAACTGAGACATACAAAAGTCAGGGTGCCAAGGACAGGGTAGATAGGGAAAAAGTTTTCCCCTAATAGAGGAGACAATAACAAGGGACTCAGTTTTAAGATCAGGAGTGGAAGGGTTTGGAGGGGATTTGGTGAAACAAATGTTTACCCAGAGTGTTGTGGCTATCTAGACCTCACTGCCTAAAAGGGTGCTAGATGCAGGAACACTCAAGGCATTTAAAAACTATTTTGATGAACAATTGAAATGCCTGAGCAATCAAGGCAACAGGCCAAATGCTGGTAAATGGGATCACAATAGGTGGACATTTGATAACCGTTATAGACAAAGCTGACTTTTTTACGTGCTGTAAGACCTTTGACTCTAACAACTAATTATGCTGACATAGTAATATGTGTGACAGTAAATAAGGAGAAGATTAAAATATAAAGAGAATTCTTGGAAACTGAATTTTGGCACGCGTTCACTAATGAGCCCAAAATCTGACGACTGGTAAAATAAATGGGAAAAATGCTACATTGGAACCTCCATTACTCATCTTAATGGAAGGACTCCCCTTTGCCTCACAGAGAATAGAAACCAATGGATAATCAGTTTCAACCTGGTCATGGGACAACAATACCATGGGCAGTGACATGAAGGGAGGCGCAACAAAAAAAATCTGACAATAGCAGGTCGAGCAATGAGGTCTGGTCATCAGATCATCAGGAAAGCAAGTAATTGGAGTGCATTTAATGAAAATTCCAGCATACAAACATGCTGCAAATCAGCTAATTAAAATATTATAGGTTGGATACTCGTATACAAAGGTTTTTATTGCATTTATAGCAGCCAAACCATCAGATTTTAAACAGAAGTGTTAATCCAGTTAACATAATTTCAAAGCTTTTTTAATAGTTTTATACCTTGCTGACTTTGTTCCATGTACTTCTCTTCACAGCAAAGACAAGTGACCCTAAATTTTCCAGAGTGGACTCTGTCCAAGTGGTGGGATCACTGAAGGCATATGAAAAAACAGCATTAAATTACTGCAAAATTAAAATGCAGAGCTCGAGATATACGCTAATATGTGAAGGCATTTTATTTAAATAAAATTACGTTAAACATTGTAGAACAATACATAGGTCAAAGATGCTTTTTTCTTAAAAAATGCAAATGCCATAAAACAAAACTGTACTAAACTTAGGTATTTGTCGTACAAACTCATTTCTTTTAATGCAATATAAAAGTCCATTATTACACGTTACAAAAAGTCACATTACCCTCATAATACAATGTAAATTATACAACTTCTTTAACTTAAATAAAGCCTTTTATATATAAGCAATCCCTTGTAGTACATTACTCCAAAACTTTAATAAAAATAAACACTAAATTCTCACTCATTTGTGTTATCTAAGTGTTAATGGGCTATCCATGTTCAGTGCAAAAGCATTTTCAAACTATTGGTATACTTTAACAAAACACAGCAAACATGAAGCTGAAGAAGAAGTGTACACGTTGCCTATATTAGTGACAGTACCCCCTGAAAAAGAGAACTGTTAAAACTTACCCAAATGTGGTATTTTGGTTAAGCAGGAAGTCAATAGCATCCCGTCGACTGGACGTGTAATTGACACAATTTTTCAAAGTTTCTAATATAGAAACGTCAGCTGTTTTGATGTCTCCCTCATAGTCGCAGGTCAAATTGTTCAAGATTGTCACATTATCTTTTGACAGATTTACATTGGAAAATTTCTGAGAGTAGGAATACAAATAAAAATGATAAGGAAGTAGGCAGCATTTTTTCCATTTATGTTCCCTTTCTTTACTCAGTCCGTCTTAGACCTTTTTGGGCTATTTATAATTTTGTTGGCAGAAAGGAAAGGTTGCTGGGAGTTTAACTAAGCTAATTGGCTGGCAGTGGGTGGAGGAGGTTGGAAAGGTGCAGGGAATTCTGTAAATCAGGATTGTCCCACAGACTGTGGAGATTTAACTCCAAAGAAAGGCGAAGTCATCACTTGGTTCACTACCTGGAACCCAGCATGATTCACATGCTTGAGATTCCAAACACACAGCGAACAGGGGTTTGTGGAGGAAATAGAAATTGCTGCAGATACTCAGCAGGTCTGGCAGCACCCGAGGACAGAGAAACAGACTTAGCATTTGAAATCTGACGATGACACACATTGGATTCACAATGTTATCTCTTAAGTTGGAGATAGCGGCGTAGCGGTACTAACACTGGACTAATGACCTCAGTAATGCTCAAATTCAAATCTCACTGTGGCAGCTGGTGGAATTTAAAGTCAATTCATCAATCTGGATCCAAAACTAGTCCCAGCAAGGAGGACCATGCAACTATTAGCATTTGTCATAAGAAGCTATCATGTTCATGAATATCCTTCAGGGAAGGAAATCTGCCATCCTTACCTGGTCCAGCCTATGTGCAACTCCAGACCCACAAAGACATTGATTCTTAACTGCCCTCTGAAGGGCCCTAGTAAGCCACTTAGTTCAAGGACATTTAGGGTGGACACCCCATGAAAGAATAAAGATCAGCGGTACGGGTCATTGGTGAGACCACACCAAGAGTATAGTATTGGTCTCCTTATTTGTTTAAGGATTTAGGTGCATTGGAAGTTGTTCAAAGAAGACTTACTCATATAGTATCTGAAATGGCAGGTTGTCTTATGAGGAAAAGTTGGACAGGTTAGGATTGCATCTGCTGGAGTTTAGAAAACCAAGAGCCAACTTAATTGGAATGTAAGAGGCAGATTTGAGAATAAGAATGTTTAAGGATTAACGGTCACCCACTGAAAAGAGAGATGAGGAAACATTTTTCTCAGACGAAGTCACGAGTCTTTGGAACGCTTTTCCTTGGTATAAGTCTTGGGTTATTTTTAGGCAGCTGACAATCATAGAATCATAGTGTAGAAGCAGGCCATTCAGCCCATCACACTCATACCAACCCTCCAAATGGCATCCTACTTAGACACATCACCTTACCTTATCCCTGTAACCTTGCATTTCCCATGGCTAACCCACCCAGCCTGGGCAATTTAGCATGACCAATTTGCCTAATCTGCACATCTTTGGACTGTGGGAGAAAACCAGAGCACCTGGAGGAAACCCACGCTGACGAGGGGAGAATGTGCAAATTCCACACAGACGGTCAGCCAAGGCTAGAATTGAACCCAGATCCCTGGTACTGTGACACAGCAGTACTAAACACTGAGCCAACCTATGATGACTGAGTCGGGGACACTACTCTAAGGAACTCCTGCAGATATGAGTTGAAGCTGATTATTAAGTGCAAACAGGGTTTCTACCAAATTGTCACCAGTTTTGGCAGCTTTGTGGGGAAGGTCTGAGGGAATTTATCCTCATAGGCATGAGCTCACATCTCACTGCTTCAGCAACAAGCAAATTTGTGGAGAAGAGGGCACATAACCCACACCACTTTCAGACCTGCTGTATAACATGCTCAGCTTTCCAATACAACAACCACCAACCAATCACTGGCTAATCTCAACTCAGTCAACTGCAAACTAAGGAACTTCCCGGGACAACACTGTAAACTATTCATGTCCAACTGATTTTTATAAATAATAGTCATCTCGAGCATCACATACAACATTTTGTGAATGAATGCTCTGCTTTGTTCAGTGGACCTGCTTCCATCAAGTAAAGTTAAAATGATTTTCAGGTCCTGAGGAAGAAACTGCAGGCAAAACTGGAACAGGTCTGTGCTCTCCATAGATACTAGCTAATGGATTGAATGTTTCCAGTGAATCCTGTTTGAGTTTCAAACTGCAGGAAGTATAGATTTTTATTTTATTGTTGCTTCTTGATTTCAAGACTTCTCTGTGGCTGAATGAAAACCCGCTTTGCAAATTTTTCTTTCAGGAGAAGAAGAATTTGAATCATTATAAACCAATTTGGTACATGGAAACGATGAAACAAAAACTCGTCACAGCTTTGAACTTAAAACAAAACTGAATGTTGGCCTCTTTTGAATAACAAACTTGCAAAGATTAAAATTTCTCTGTGCAACCCAATACTAGTGATGAAGATAATCCATTAATATCCATTATTTTGGCGTTAGGTTGAGCTTTTAATTTCAATGCAGTGACAATCACCATTTGAGTGTTCCCCTTGCTGTAAACGTGACTTTCTTTTTAAGTAGGGAAATAAAACATCTTAGTAAAGATTAATTTTAGATCTTTTACATGCCAGGGAAAATAAAGTGAGTTCATTGGTGCTTAACCTTTACTAATGATAAGAAAACATTCAACAACTTGTTCCCTGTTGCAGATTAACAAGGAACTATTTTTCCACATACAAAGTTGAACTTTCCAATTTATTCACTCATGGCATGTTGGCATCTCTGGCTAGGTCAGCATGTATTGTACATCCCTGATTGACCAGAGGGCAGTTAAGAGTCAACTACATTGCTGTGGGTCTGGAGTCACATGTGGGCCAGACAAGGTAAGGAAGGCAGTTTCCTTCCCTGAAGAGACATTAGTGGGCCACATGGGCTTTTTTCCCCTAACAATCAACAATAGTTTCATAGTCATCATAATGCCCTTAATTCCAGATTCTTTTACTGAATTCAAATTCCACCATCTGCCGTGCCAGGATTTGAACCTGGGTCCCCGAAACATTAGCTGAGCTTCTGGATTAATTGTTTAGCGATAATATCACTAGGCATTGCAACCTGAACTGTGAGAGCAGCAATGTCCTGTTTACTTTAATAGGGAGCTGGCAATGTCACATTTGCAAGCTGTAGAAGAGGTTTAAAACTCAAAACACAATTATTAACTGCTTCGCAAAGTATTTAAAATGCTCATCAATAATGAGAGGCAGAGTTTTGCGACTGGTAACCGAGAAACAGCATTACTTTACAAACAGGGGATGTGAGTTAGGTGGATAGCCTCATTCATCTTCTATAGCAGACAGGTACTGGCCA
Source organism: Rhincodon typus (assembly GCF_021869965.1). Classification (NCBI taxonomy): domain Eukaryota; kingdom Metazoa; phylum Chordata; class Chondrichthyes; order Orectolobiformes; family Rhincodontidae; genus Rhincodon; species Rhincodon typus. The sequence goes on along the minus strand of NC_063352.1, from coordinate 42,905,559 downwards.
TCACAACATGTACAATGAACATTGCTCTCATTGTTTTAATATAAATAGTCTTGAAGAGGCATTTGAACTCACCAGGCACGCTTGAGCATTTCTCAATAGATTCTGCCTTCTTGCTGATCCTTGAGGTAAAATGTTAATGTTGGCACGTCCAACTACCCGGAAGTAACTTTCGCAGCTTTCATTTGGGAATGTCTCAGGGCTAAAAAATAAGGTGAATTTCCCAGGTTAAAGTCTACTTCGTGATGGATTAAACACAACTTTTATTTCTCGCTCATGTACTGTAACGACTTTCACCCATCATCTGTAGAGGAAAGTCAGTGTTCCCACCACACTCCCAATTTAGTAGCTTGAGAGGCAATTAGTGCCCAATAAGGAGGTCTTTCTTTTTCCACTGGCAATAACTCAACAGGGGGCAAACGTGTTAAAACGTGGAGTGCAAGCCTTTGTGGATTGTTGTGATCTCCACGGCAAGGTCCTTTGTTCAAAGGCAGTGCCTGAATGAGGAATTCAGCATCAGGAAGGGTAACTCAGGGTCAACCCTTGTCCTTGTTGCTGAGCCCTCAGCACCTCACTTCTGACGAGCCCTTGCCCTGTGAAACCTCCTCACCATCACGTAATTCTGTGATCCTAAGCCTGTCCTGGGTGCCATTCTGGTAGCAGCCACTGCCTCCTTGGTGGCGCTGCTGAGCAAAAGAACTGTCAGCCAATATCCCCAACTCTTGGAATATTGAACAAAAACAATGTTGCTGGAAAAGCTCAGCAGGTCCGGCAGCATCTTTGGAGGAGAAAGCAGAGTTCTGAGGAAGGGTCACCGGACCCGAAACGTTAACTCTGTTTTCTCCTCCACAGATGCTGCCAGACCCACTGAGCTTTTCCAGCAACTTTGTTTTTGCTCCTGATTTACAGCATCTGCAGTTCTTTTGGTTTTTTTTTCTTGGAGTATTGATTGGCCTATAGTCCGGTGGGCTTTTTCCAAAGAAAAGGGTGGGATGGTCTACAAAGGGTCAGTGTAGACTCAATGGGCCGAATAGCCTGCTCCCACACTGTAGGGATACTGTGATTCTAATCATCAGTTTATATAGGAGAAAGCACACAGGAAAAAAACCCCTGGTATCTTACCCATAAAATAGCAAGACATCCTCAGGCAAATCAGAAATCTTCCCTGGTGTTCCACTGGAATTCAGCCTTCTGGCCATGCAAATCAGCTGAGGAGCCAAGTTTTCAGTGTTAAATAATATTTTCTTACATACTGTTTACACATCATTATCCAAAACAATTTAAATACACAAGTTAAATTTTGGGCAGATAATGAATAATTTTTTTCTTTTCTAACTGCTGGCTAATTTAAAAAAAAATTGACTTTCACTTGTACAGACAGGCCAACAATTTAACTTATTCAAAAAAAAAACAGCCACTTACACAGAGTTAAAACTTGGCCTGTATATTTTGTAATAAAGCAAAATTAGCAACAAACATTCTGATAAAGGGTCATGGGATTCAAAACTTAAAAGTCTCTCTACAGATACTGTCAGACCTGCTGAGCTTCTCGAGCATGTTCTGCTTTTATTTCCGATCTGTAGTATTTCACTCCGATGTGACAGCATTTTTTGCACTTTAATTGATCATGAAGCCAGAATTCTTGTAAATGTTAACATAAACTGTTAATGATAATACTCTGGATCTTATTCAAATTAATTTGGGGCAGCATGGTGGCTCAGTGGTTAGCGCTGCTGCCTCACAGCGCCAGGGACCCAGGTTTGATTCCAGCCTCGGGCGACTGTCTGTGTGGAGTTTGCACATTCTCCCCGTGTCTGTGTGGGTTTCCTCCGGGTGCTCCGGTTTCCTCCCACAGTCCAGAGATGTGTAGGCTAGGTGGATTAGCCGTGGGAAATGCAGGGTTACAGGGATAGAATGGGGGAGTGAGTCTGGCTGAGATGCTCTTTGGAGAGTCGGTATGGACTTGTTGGGGCTGAATGGCCTGTTTCCACATTGTAGGGATTCTAATCATTCATTCAATTAAGTAAAATTTAAGATCAAGACAGCCCTATTTGTCAATTTATGCCACAAATAATGATTAAGAGGTGAATTTTCCCATATTTTAGCAAGGTGATTTCTTGATTGAGATTGATGGTGCCTGCTCCATCACAGCACATGGTGACTTTTCTCAGCAACCCTCCACTCTTCATCTCCAAACAATGCAGCCAGCCTCACTGAAGCGCATCATGTGTAAGCTGTAAGATGGAAATGCCACTGAGACTTTGCAAAGTCCTCGCTGCTTTTGCAATATTTCAACACCCATTTCCTTCAGACACTGCAAGCCTGGAGCAACACTTCACATGTGCTCTTCCAAAAAGGAAGGGGCTGAGAAAGACAAGTTAGCTCCTCGGTTCACCCCAACACGGGCCTGGGAGTGCAGATGGTCAGGGTGGTAGAGAGAAGGGCAGTGCTGTATCCTCACAAGGAGGCCATGCCACCAAGGCAGCCAGCTTGCACTGAGAGAGTGCTCTCTCAGTGCAGCGTCCTGTGCAAAACACAATACACAGCAGTGAAGGAACTGTTTAACGATCTTCTGGGATCTTCAATCTCAAGTACCACCAATGCTCTGCTGCCTTGCACTACAGGCCAGCACTCAATTGAACTGCACCACTGCACATTCATTTCACCAAAGGTACATAAACTATAGCTCTCATCGTTGTTTGTATTATATCCACTGAATGACTCCTACCCACCTCATCCTGCCAAACTGCTAACCCTTTGCTCTGCCTACCCTCTCACTGGGGACACCTGATCACCTCTCCACTCCCAAAGATGTTTGATAAGGTCCTACAAACAACGCTACTAAATAAGATAAGAGCCCATGGTGTCAGGGTAATATATTAGCATGGAGAGAGGATTGCTAAACTAGTTTGTGCAAAATGCGTGCGAAGAAATTAAGCTAAGTGCCATAAGATACAAAGTGTGTACATGTATAAGTTGCATGTGTGTGTGTGTGCATGTTCTATGTGTGTGTGTGTAGTGCGTGTGCGCGTCTGTGCATGTCTGTGTGTGTGTCTGCGTGTGTGTGCATTATGTCTGCACACGTATGTGCTTGTCCCTGTCAGTGTCTGTGCATGTGTCTGTCTATATGTATGTATATCCGTGTCTGCGTGCGTGTGTGTCCATATCCGTGTCTGCACATGTGTCTGCATGTGTGAGTCCGTGTCTGCGCATGTATGCGTGTATGGTGTGTCCATGTCCGGGTGTATGTCTGCGTATGGGTTTGTCTACGTGTGTCCGTGTCTGTATCTGCGTCTGTGTCTGTGTGTGTATGTATGGTTGTGTCTGTACATGTGTGTCTGTGTGTGACCGTGTCTGTGTCTGCGCGTGTCTCCGCGTTTGTCGATGTGAGTGCATGTGTGTGTCCATGTCTGTGTCTGTGCATGTGTCGGCATGTGTGTCTGTATGTGTATATGTGTGTGTGAATGTGTGTGCGCGTGTGTGTCTGTGTGCGTGTGTGTCTGTGTGTGCATGTGTCTGTGCGCGTGTGTGTGTCTGTGCGCGTGTCTATCTGAGCACAACAACACCTGGCAGAAACATGAATGTTCCAGCCGTCCCTCAGTCCCAAACTAAAATCCTGAAGAATTAAATTGGTATATGAGTTGGTTCAAGACCAGGCCTGGTGATGAAGTGAGGGTGGTGATTTACTGATGCAAACTTGTTTGGACAAAGAGTGGAGGTGGATGGTGTCTATGGAGCATACTTGAAGACAGAATTGGCTGTGGGCCCAGAGAAGCAAGCGCTGAGCTGCTGACACCAGGTACAGCCTCTGACGTTCATATTGGAAACTGGCACTGTTCAGTTTCTCAGGGAAACTGTGGAGAATTGAAAATTACATAAAAATGAAGTGATCTGGGCTATTATGATGGAAATGCAATGGAAATGAGGTAGTCATGCTCATGAGATACTACCTGAATTTGCCATTTAGGTTTTAAGAGCAAAATTGGAAGTATTTTTCTCAACCGCGAGATTGATTTTTTTCAGTTTTGCTGCATTTTCTACATTGCTCCTTATTGCCCAGACTGCTGAAGGGAGTGGAAAGTTCCGCCCTTTGATTATATGCAATGAATAGGTTTAAAAGCCTTTATTCTGTTTCCAAAAGGCAGATGGATCGAAGGACTACAATAGCTGCTCATAGCTATGAACTTGCAGGGTGTTTAGTTTTATATTACGGTTGCAGAAGTGCATCAAATAGAAATGGTAATTTAAGAACATTCATGATTTTCAGTTGATTTCAAACAGAATTTGGATTGAATATAGAGCCTTGCAATTTTTAGTTAAATGAGCAAGAAATTTAAAAAAGGATTAGAAATGAACCCATTAGCTTGTTAACTAAAAATTCTTTTGACTATTGTGTTTAAATAGACAATAATCTTCCAAAAATAAATTGATGGAACGCTTTTGTGAAAGTAGTGCATGAAAGACTTTGATGTGAACTAGTAATGACTTCATTGCTCATGCAACACAGCTTGATATCAACAGGTACAGACTGACAGTTTTCCTTACAGACCCAGATCAGTACATACAAGTCGGATACATTTCACTGAATCTGTTATGGAATTGAAGGAGGCCATTTAGCCCATTGTGTCTGCACACAGATATAACAGTACGTCACTTCCTCCTACGCTATACAGATGAACAAAGCGTTTAATTTGAAAGTTACCTTACCTGATCTTGGCTTAGTGAAGTCTTACTCTTTGTGGCTTGAGCAAATTTCAAGAATTGGTTGCTGCTCAAGATATTTCCCGCTGCACAACTGAAACCTTGCAGAACAGAGGCTGAAACACTGTAACATGAAATAACATCATTAAAGTTTGCAATGAGATTTTCGCAAACTCGCATTTAGAAAACAGGTGCACATAATGGCAGATAACAAGGTGTGGAGCTGGATGAACACAGCAGGCCAAGCAGCATCAGAGGAGCAGGAAAGCTGACGTTTCAGGTCTAGACCCTCCAGATTTTTTCCGAAGAAGGGTCTAGACCCGAAACATCAGCTTTCCTGCTCCTCTGATGCTGATTGGCCTGTGTTCATCCAGCTCTACACCTTGTTATCTCAGATTCTCCAGCATCGGCAGTTCCTATTATCTCTGCACATAATGGCATGCTTTTCCTCTGACATTCTATGTAGATTACAACTTTTAAAAATGACTTTTACAATGTGTGATTCATGTCCTTGTAATCTAACAACAAAAAGTTAATTCTACTCCATGTAAGATCTATTTTAATTGCTTTACCAAATCCAGGACACAATACGGGAACTAAAAGTTATTAATATTTACAGAGTGAACAGAATTTAATCCAAAGATATGAAGCATGACTTTTTTGCATATACTCTGGACAGAATCTTAAAAGGATATTATTTTATAATTGGCATCAAATTTCTGACCAGCTATTTCCTTTAACATAAAGTTAGCAACATTCTGTGAAAATTTACTTCAATGCACTTGAGGATAAAATACTTACTCATCAAAATTGATGGTCGAATTTTCCACCAAAGTGCCAAAGAACACAGCGGCCTATAAAAGAAGTCATAATCATTTACTGTACATCTGTTTCCATGAACATTAGTTCATTAGGAGCAGTTGCTATTCACTTAAATGACAAAATTAAGTCATAATTATTCAACGAAAACCATTAAGAAATACTTTGCAGCATTGGTACCACTCACAACTTGAGCAATATATTGATTATGGATAATTTTGGTCAGAAGTCACATGACACCAGGTTATATTCCAACAGGTTTTTTTTGAAATCACAAGCTTTCGGAGCACTGCTCCTTCATCAGGTGAAGTGAGATCAGCTGACAAAGGAGCAGCGCTCTGAAAGCTTGTGTTTTCAAATAAACCTGTTGGACTATAACCTGGTGTCGTGTGACTTCAGACTTTGTCCACCCCAGTCCAACACCGGCACCTCCACATCATGAGAATTTTATTGTACATAATTCACAGGAATCCAAGAATAGCTTTCTCTCCTTTTGACCATTACAAATTTCACGCTTTAAAACAAAAGTACAACATCTACATATCATGAGCAAAATTGCAAATGTCAGCAAAACTGGTTTACTGCACTACAGCTGGCTGTGAACAGGTACATTCTTTTTCCAGACATGCTGTAGAATAATGAGTGGATCTATGTGCAATGTATTATGGTTTAGCCACTTTTCAGAGTCTATCAGGATACAATTAGGAATTGCTTTGTGACAGATCTACTATTAAGGCACAAGAAGAAGTTAGTAAATTGTTAGGCTTCAGCAACTCTACTATTCTCAAGCAAAAATTTTCAAGTTTATAACAGAATGCCAAATCAGCACCATGCTGTCTTTTTTAATTATATTGAAATGGAAAGGGCGGGAGTGAGAAACGACTGAGGAGGATTCTGGGAGAAGATGGCTTGCTCACTTCAACTGAGAAGGGGACCACAGAGGATCTGGCGCCAGAGAAGAGTGAAGCCCTAAACGTTACACTGCTGTAGTGTTTCCCTCCCTCCTTCTCGAATATAAAACAGAGACAGAGCAAGGGGTTGTTAGAAAATTTGGTTGTGGAGTAGAAACAGCAGAGCTTCTGCAGTGAGGTTGAAGTGCTGCAGTTGAGGTCAAAGTGCAGGTTTTGGCGAGCATGTGGCTTTGCTGAGGAGGACAGGTAACATTAAAGTACTCGCTTTTGGAAAAGAATGGATGTATTAGGGATTGTCAGCATAGCTTTGTGTAGGTGACGTCTTGGCTCACAAACATGATTGAGTTTTTTGAGGAAGTGACAAAGGTGATTGATGAAGGTTGGGTGGTGGATGTTGTCTATGTGGACTTTACTAAAGCACTGGACAAGGTCCCTCATGGTTCAGAAGATTAAATCACACAGGATCCATGGTGAGTTGGGAAGTCGGATACAAAGTTGGCTCGGTGATAGGAGACAGAGGATGTTGTGGAGGGCTGTTTTTCTGATGGACATCTGTGACCAGTGGTGATCCATAAGGATCAGTGCTGGAACCTCTGTTGTCTGTAGTACTTATAAATGATTTGGATGAAAATCCAGGTGATCTGATTGGTAAGCTTGCAAACAACACAAAAATTGGAAGGGTGTAAACCCAAAATGTCAACTTTCCTGCTCCACTGATGCTGCCTGACCTGCTGTGTTCCTCCAGCTCCATTCTGTATTGGCAAAAATTGGTTTAGTTGTGGCTAGTATATCAATGGATATAGCAGGAAATAGGTCAGTTGGAAAGTTGGGCAGAGAAATGGCAGATGGAGTTCAATCCAGACAAGTGTGAGGTGATGCATTGTGAGAGGTCAAATGCAAGAGTGAAGTACACACTAAATGGCCTTGATATTGATATACAGAGAAATCTTGGGGTGCAGGTCCTGAAAGTGGCATCACAAGTGGATAAGTTGGTAAAGATGGCATACGGCATTGCTTGCCCTCATTGGTCAGTGCATTGAGTATCAAAGTTGGCAAATCATGTTGCAGCTGTAGAAGATTTTAGTTCGGTCGCCTTAGGAATATTGTGTGCAGTTCTAGTCGCCATACTATAGGAAGAGGGTGCAAAGAATGTTGCCTATATTAGAGTGTATTAACTATAAGGTGAGATTGGACAAACTTGGATTGTTTCGCTTGAGCGTCGGAGGCTGAGGTGTGATTGAAGTATGTAAAGTTACGAGAGGTGTGGATAAGGTGGAGAGTTGGAATTTATTTCCCAGGGTGGCAATGTCAAATATTAGGGGCACAGGTTTAAAGTGAGAGCGGGAATGTTTAAAGGAGATGTGTAAGGCAGGTTTTCTCATACAGACGGTGGTAGATGCCTGGAACTTGCTGCCAGGGAAAGTGGGAGAAGCAGATATGATGGGAATGTTGAAGTGGCATTTAGACAGACACATGAACAGGCAGAGAGTAGGGGGATATGGACCATGTGCAGACAGGTGGGATTAGTTTAAATGGCATCGCGGTCAGTACAGACATGATGGGTTGAAGGGCCTGTTCCTGTGCCATACTGTTTTATGCTTTATATTAACTATTGAAGTAAGAGAACAACAGACCCAAATCCTGTAATCAGCAAACCTCTTTCTAAGAGCCGTGGGTATTCAGCTCAAAGCTGAATACACTTTGGCCCGAAGTCAATCAGCTGGCCCTTTGTTAATAAGCTCACTCAGAGTTTATAACAATTCTCGCAGGCAATAAACCTAAAATCAAAAGTTCTGGTGAAATAAATGCTGCTTGTTGGAGGCTGAGTTTACTTTAATTTAGCCTGCGCTATGCTTCAGTCGATGTTAGCACAGTTTTCAAAAGCGGAAAAGTTGTCTACTCCACAACATTGGTTATTTGCATCTGGATAAACGTGAAATCTTACAAATGATCTGAGATTTTATTTGAGGAGGTGCCATCAAGCAATTCAAGACCTTACTTGTTCAGGTTTCCACTGTTTATTATTCACAAGAGGCAGACTGATATCTTTAGAAATCAGTCGAGGCAAAAATATCTTGGATGCAAGCTGATCGGGAACTCTCTGTATAGCTGTAGTGGGGTTATTCGAAGATGAAATAACCTAAAGAGGAAACAAAATATGAAAAACATTTAATAAGAATGAAAGAAAGCAGAAGTTTTAAAAAATGGATTGCTCCAGATCTTCCTGAACCTGAAGGATTTTTTTTGATTCATTTTGGACATAATCCCAAACTAAACTAGTTCCACCAGCCTGCTGGGCTCATATCCCTCCAAGCATTTCCTTTTAATCCACATCCACCACTTCCTCTGGATATTTATTCCACTCACAAATCACTATGTGCAAAAAAATTTGCCTCTCATGCCTTTTATTAAATCGTTCTCTTCTCATCTTAAAAATATGCCCCTTAGTCTTGAAATCCCCCTAGGGAAATGACTCCTGCCATTCACCTTATCTATAACCCTCATGATTTTATAAACCTTTACAAGGTCACCTCTCAACCTCCTATGCTCCAGTGAAAATCATTAAGTAGCAAAACTGAAAGCCATCCAAAGTAGAACCTCCTCCCTAAAGTAAGATTAGTTAAATAAGACAGAATTATCCAAGTTCTTTTGTTACATACAATATTCACACAGGGCAAGCCCTTCAAGGAACAGAGGCAGGTTTGGCCTGTGATAACACAGTGTGGAGCTGGAGGAACACAGCAGAAAAATTTTTCTGAAGCAGGGTCCCGACCCGAAACGTCAACTTTCCTGCTCCTCTGATGCTGCCTGGCCTGCTGTGTTCCTCCAGCTCCACACTGTGTTATCTCAGACTCCAGCATCTGCAGTTCTTACCATCTCCAGGTTTGGCCTGTGATGTTCTGCTTTTGACATTAGTAGATCCAAACAGTCACAGGAAAGTGTTGGTCATTTTTTTCCATCAGCTGCAGATTGTACATGCAGCCTCCTTACTGGTATGGGAATTCAAAGCTCTACTCATAAAGCCTACACAGGTCATTTCAAAGTGGGTTTTGGAGCCACAAGCTGCAATTTTGTGATGGTGTGCTGAAAGACAGCAATGAACCTCCTCAATGTACTATCATAGGCCCTCTCCCCCCACTCCATTAAGAGTTCATGACAATTTAAGCTTTGACATGGATTCACGGTGGGAAAAGTTTGGGAAGCGTTGAGCTAGATGTATAAATTAGTCCCAACAGCATTCGTGGTTTCAATTTCAGAGTAGGAAGAAGGGCTAGATATTTTTCTGTAAGTTAGATATTTGGTGTTTTTCACAAAAAAAATTTTCTACCTCCACAATATTTCAGTTGTACAACTAACACCAAGACATTAGCCTCAGTAAAATTCCACAATTTAAATCTAGTTCCATCTCAAAATAAAAACAATGAAGCTTTCATTAATTGTACTCTGGTAACCAACATTTGCACTTAAGTGAACTCGGAATCTCATCAATTCTTCAACCATTCACAGACTCGAAGATTCCACCACACAAGCTGTTTAATTCAAGGATTTCTATGGGAAATCATGTCAAAAGTATGGCCAGAGAATCGAGCACTATTGTAATATTTAATAAATAGGTAAACAATTGGGAGAGGCTGGGGAGAGGAGAGTAGTGACAAATGAGCAGTCCACTCAAGGGAAAAGTTATGTCACGCAAAAGAAATAATGGGCAGAGTTGGAATGAGGATGATTGGCCTCACTTCTTCAAGGAGAGCGCCTGTAGTGTCCTGATCTAGTTACAAGGCTTTTCTTTTTCATGAGTAAGGTGAACAATAGATGGGTGAACAGCAATGACCCCTTTGCATTTCCTTTGTTGTGTGCAGTCCGCACTTACTATATACAGCACTAACCATGGCTGTCTTATTGATGATGGAATAGCCAAACCAATTTATGCCAAAGAAACACATCTGATATACTGATGAGGAAAGTACAGTTGAAATTTCTCAACAGCAAGATGTACAACTAGCACATAATCAGAAGATCATGAACGCATTTACATGAAATATGTCTGTAGTATTCCAATAAGTGCTGGCAGCATTTTGGGATCCTCAGCATCTGTACAGATTTGGAAAAGGTATCTTATTTAGGAAGGGAAACAATGGGGCAAAAACTGGAGTGTGGAATGTGGTATGCGGCTGGTTGAAATCCATCAACTCTGCTAAAATCTCTGAGGCCATCAAAAGGAGCATCCTTGATTTAAATGCCCCTCACTGGACATCCAATTTGAACTCAACTATGCCATACTTTGGATCTATTGGGTAGAATTGTGATAGGCTTATTGGGCTAGTTCCACTTGAGGGATTGAACATTCCTTCACCCTGTCAAACCTGTGCCATTTCCTGGCCTCAAACAACTCCTATTACTTGAAATGGTAGATGCTGACAATCTATTGCCCAACTAAGATGTGAGAGACTTGCAAGATGGACATACCAGCTTCAGCCCTTCCTCCACCATTGGTCTTTTAATAGACAGGTCCAGCTAGTGCTGGTGGAGTTACAGTGAAAAGGATTCCAATGAAATAGTTACAGAAGTCAAGCAGTTTTGCTTCAATGTCTTCAAAGCATTGAATTTAACTGACAGCGAAGACTTTACTCGGGAAATCTAAATCTTGTTGTCTACGAGGATAACTCTAAATTCAGAAGCTGCTCTATGTTCTGAAAAGTAAAGGGAAATAACTACTTTTATCCCACAAATTTATTGGCCACTTACCTTTTGGACAAGAAGTACTTGAACAGGTTCAGGAGCAAGCAATATATTTTCTACAAAGGTACTGTCTTTGACAGCAGTGACGAGCACACTGTTATTGACATTCGTTATTTCATCACTTGAAAGCCCAGATACCAAGGTTCCCATTTTCAAGAGGTTGGTAGCGTTGTTAACCTATTAAGTAGAAGATCAAGCATGATTAGGCATGGCAAATTCTGTTCTTTTGGCTGTTATCCCTTCAACGGCCTTATTATGATACCTACATGGGACACATGACCATGCTGGAGCATTTTTTCAAATCATTTGTCAAATATGGTGCCTCAATTTAAGTGTTATTGAACTGGAATGGGATTTGGGCCTAGGTATCTTCCAGTCTTGCGCTTTTAATTTATTGAGGCAAAATTTGACATGGTAGCAATTCTGAATTGCAGTCGCCAGCATGAATCAGAGTAATATGTGAATTAGCAATGACATGCAATCTCTTCTGATATAAACAAGGATCTATGGTCCCAAACAGGATGGAACTCAGAGGGATGCACAATGGAAAACTACACAGTTCTAGCTTTCCATCCATTAATTTTAATGGACAGCACATTATTCGTTGTACTCCAGCAGATTTCCACAATGTGATTCTAATACACACTACTCCTAACTTGAAACAAGTTATCTGTCCTATTTTGTTAATTAATTTCTAAGGAAGGCTTTCCTTTGATTTATTTGCAATCTTACCTGAAATCTGGTATTGATCAACTTCCTGACCAATGCAAACACACTTCCCGTGGTCCAGCCATTGACTTTACTCAGAGAGTCCAGGGATTCTAAGATATCGTTGTCACTGATATTATTAATTTGTGTGGTTGACAGTCCAGCAGCTGATTGGCCGAGGTTACGGAGAGTCTCAGGGGTAAAGCTGTCAATTTTACTCACAAGGGAAACTGCAAACTGCAAGAAAATACAACCATCAGTGTTTTCTGGAGGATTCTTCTTGAGGATGTGATCTTACCAAACAACAACAACTTACAGGTTTGGGAGATTTTACCAAAAGCTTGGGGTGAAGGGAAGTTTTGAGAAGTCTTTAAAAATCAATGAATGAGGTAGAGAGGTGGAAAGGGTCTGAGGAGAGAGTTCCAAAGGGTCTACTGACAAACATGGAGTTACATGATGAGATGGACAAGGAAGAGGCAAGGATGCAGAGGTATAGTTGGATGTCTAAACAAGAGCATGGATTTAAATTCAATCAATGTGGGTCAGCATGGAAGGGGAAGGACAAAAGGTGTGTGGGGCTAAGTGTGACACAAGTTGCAGGTTAGAATATTTCATCACGGAAGTTGGGGAGTCACATGGAGGGCATTGCATAACTCAGATCAGGAAGTGAGGAACTGAACGCAGGTTTTGCTAGTGAATAGAAAGCAAGATTTGGAACTTAGCCTGGGTTGGTTCAAATGATGAAGAGATGTGTATTCTGGTTCAGCTTGAGAATGTACTCAAAGGGAGAAGGCATCAATAGCAAGTGTGATATATTGGCAAGGTCTGAAAACAAAAATTTTGGTCTTTTTGGCGTTTAGTTGAAGCACAGTCTGTGTCATAAATATTAATGTCAGACATCTAACAGTGAAGCAACAGCACAGAATACAATCAAATAAAACAAAGCTTAGATTTTACATCGACAGAATTAGGCAGAGAATACAATGGGGAATAATCAGCCAGTTCCCTGTTTGCTCTACCATTTCTGAGATTGCTATTGCGTAATGTAGACTGGTTGCAATAGTAAATGCCCCAGGTAATATAAAATACAGATATGACATCGTTTGTACATACCTTGTTACATTTGTGCCTTAGCAATGAATTTATTTGATTTATTATTGTCACATGTACCTAGGTACAGTGAAAAGTTTTGTTTTGTGCGCAGTAGGGGCATATCATACTATACAAAGTGCATTGGGGAATAGAACAGAGCGAAGAATACAAAGTTATGGCTACAGAGAAGGTGCAATAAGAACAAGATCAAGGTTAGATTTGAAATTTGAGAGGTCTGTTCAAAAGACTAATAACAGCGGGGAAGAAGCTGCTCTTGAATCTGTTGGTACGTGTTTAAGCTTTTGTATCTTTTGCCTGACAGAAGAAGTATTATAACCGAGGAGGAGGGGTCTTTGAGGATGTTGGCTGTTTTCCAAGGCAGTGAGAAGTATAGACGGAGTCAATGGACAGAAGGTTGGCTTGTGTGATGTTCACAATTCTCTGTAGTTGATGCAATAAAGATTTGCTTGTACCAAATGTCCAGAATTGCTATAGGCAGTACGTTGGCTATTTAAAATCAATCAATTATGTACCTATAGGCACCAAAGTCAAAGTTTATACTTGGATTTAAAGTTGCTGCAACCAAGCTTTACCCCACTGGCTGGGGAGGGGGAGCCCCCAAAATGAAGAATATGACACAGAAGCTCGGAAATTTGCTCATTGCAGAAGTCCTACCATATCCCAAACTTGCAAAGATAGAATAGCTCTCTTTCCCCCAGGTTGGGAATGCCTACCTGCAGTTGTTCATCTGTTGGTGTTGTTCTGTTTGCGCTAAGATTTTGACAGGCTCTGTTTGCTTTCTTAAGTACAATTTCAGCCTGCTGCGCTGTTAAAGATTGAACTGTTGGGGTGCCAACAATAAAGCAGACCAAGCTGTCAGGAACACTGTATAAAAATGGAGAAAATCAATAGCAATCAGAATTCATTGTGCTGATACAGTTAGATATGCAACACATCATAAAGCGCATTAAATTAACAATGTAAATATTGTTGTGAGTAGTAGATCTCTGGTATCATTAAAAAAACATATGTACTCTTCAATTGCTGTACTGCTTTGCCTTAAAGACTATCAAAAACTGCACAATAGGCTTTGAACTGGAAGAAAAAATTACAACAGCCATCTGATATATTTACAAAGGAGGGGTCATGTTAATATTTAAATTAGAACAAAGATAGTTAAGAACAGATTATTTGGATATAGTTAAAATAATGAAGGGTGTTGATGAGGTGTAATAGAATAAGTAATTTCAATAGTTGATGAGTTGTTAGCTAGAGGGCATAAATAGAAATCACCATAAAAAGAACAAGCAATTCTAAGACTTTTCTTTTATACAGAGTGTGTTGTTAGAGCATGGAGTAGCTAAAACAGGATTGGAAGGAAGATGTTGAAATTTCAAAATCTTAAACATCTGAAAGGGTAAGGTCAGTGGGAATTAAAATAAGTGCATAGCAATGCCAAAGGGCTGGCGATGATATTGTCAGTCACATGGCCTTCTGAACCATAGTTTTAATAAAAATAGTTGGCAGCAGTAATGCAATTTACATTTGATTCCGATATTAAACTCAATCACTAGCTTCAAATTTTACAATAAACATGCAGTAAAATATTATATCAATGATCTGGCCGCACTTTTATAATTAAAGTCACCACAGTCCTTAGAGACAGATGACTGGCGGTGGTTTAACTTGAGGGTCACCACACCTCAGCCAAGGGGAGAGGTTGAGGAGAGCCTTTCAAGGTAACCTCAGTTGGTGCAGGAATTGAGCCCAGGCTGTTGGCATCACTATAAATCACAAACCAGCCGTCCAGCCAACTGAGATAACAAGGTGTAGAGCTGGATGTACACAGCAGGCCAAGCAGCATCAGAGGAGCAGGAAGGCTGATGTTTTGGGCCTAGACCCTTCTTCAGAAATAGCTCAGTCAACTGAGCTAACCACACTCAGCAGCGTTTCTATTCCGTCATCAACATACTAGGAGTAACCACTGAATGGAAATTTAATATATATGGTTTGATTGACTATTCCCTGCTTGCCTGGATGGGAAGAGCACCAACAACAGTCAAGAAGTTTGATACCAATCAAGACAAAACAGTCTATATGTAAGGCACAGCAGTGTGCATCGAAAAGAAGTACTCAATGAATGTTCAAGTTCGTCCTTCAACAGCACTTTCCAAACCAATAATATTTACAGTCTAAAACGTCAAGGACAGCAGACTCACGAGAACACCACCACACAAATTCACCTCCAAGCCATACACCATCCTGATGTGAAAATATATCGCTGTTCCTTCACTGTCTGTGTGAACATCCTGGAATTGCTTCCCTAACAGCATTGTGGGTTTAACTTTACCACATGGACTACAGTGGGTCAAGGTGGCATCTCACTACCTGCTTCTCAAAGGGTAATTAGGGATGGATAGTAAATGCTGACATGGACAGTGATACTCACGTCCTATGGATGAACAATGAAAGGCAATAAATCCTTTCATGCCTTCCTCAAGTTAGGAAACTAAATAATAATTTGAGTATGCAGGTCTGTTTTAGTCCCAGTCATGAGATGTCAGTGGTTTTACTATTCTGCAAATTATAAACAACATATACCTTGATGCATTAAAGGCTATATTTTTGAACAGCGCATTTGCGTAAAACCTCTGGACATCTTCAGGAAGCTCAATACTGTTCAAAAGAATTAGATTTTCCTGGTTGGCGGCAAATATCTGTAACTGTAGAAAGTAGGCGTTAATAGGTGGTAGGATTTTTATAGTAAATATATTTAAGGAGATAAGATTAAGAGACAAGCTAACTCTTCACTTCTTTTGTTATGCTAAATTAGATCCTCAAAGGAATTATCAACAGTTTATTTTTAATTCAAAAAATGCAACTATAAATTAAGCGGTTGTCAAAAGAGAGAGAGAAACACTGTAATGAAAAGCAAGAAAGGAAAGTAAATCAAGCTACAAAATAACATAGTTATACATACTGTGGCATTGTCAGTGAGCATTGTAAGGTCACCTATACTTGTATATTTCAGAAATTTGCCGAAGTAATTGGCAAACCAAGCAGTTGAATTCAGAGCTGGATCATTCACATTATAACATCTTGGTTTAGGACCTGGGTAAAGAGAGGAAGTGTAATCAGCTTGAAACCAGGATTTTCTTCGGTATTAAGGAATCTCTCATGAAACATAACATCATTGAATTTTCCTCAGAATGCTTGGCGATTCCACCTTCTTTGGGTTTGGAGATTGCAACTTCTGGAGTTCATGGAGCTCCAAGTGTTGATAAGTGTACACAGCTGTGGGAAGTAATCTTAACACAGAATGGGGAATAACCAAATAAGGTGTGATGTGCTTAGCAAATTTAAGACGTTGGAGAATTAAACTACAAGGTTAGTGTATAGATCAAGAATTGAGCATCACCAGGAAGGTTTTCTGCACTGTCCCTTCCATTTTTAAGGGAAGAGTGAGCACAGAAAGGATTTTTAGATGGTTCAGTGCCAGAATATGTTGCAACTTCTAGCTCCTACCCAAGTCACATTGTTATAAGAATCCACGCAGCTGCTGCATTTATAGGGAAGGTAATTGTGGAAAGGCATGTGTTATAAAAGTCCACATGCACTGGCATTCCAACCTTAAAAACTGACTATACAGGATAAAACCGTAGCCAAATACCTTTGCGCAGATAGGTTCTGATGCCGTTGTACAGTTGCTGCTGAACGTCAGTCGTAAATTCAGAGATCCGTGCATTCAGGGTGCGTATTCTAAAAAAAAATTAAAAATATGATTATTAGGCTTTTTATTGATCAGACCCCTTCAGCCTGGAGGAGATACTGATTGTGCAAGGCTGAATCAATAAGGTCTATTCAGCCAAGTCACAATTATCTCCCACTCTGCCAGCTAACTAAACCAACATTTCCAGTCGCAGGTTAATAGTATCATTTCCCAACATGCAAAACGATGGTGAGATGACCATGCACGCCACACTCCTCAATTCGGTGAGAGGAAGACCCCATCCAACGCATAAAGTTGAAAAGTTTTTGCAATTATTTTAAAGAAAAAGACTTTAATTCACATTTTCCCTCATCTTTTAAGGCCGCTTGGTCATTATGTTCCTTGCTGACTTTAGCCAAGATGGTCAGTCGAGACTTCAGACAGCTACATCCCAATATTCTCTGCTTGGACTCCATTCAACAAAACAGGTCAGAGAATAACATTCTCATCTCTTCAGTCAGAAGGTTGAGGATTCAAATCCCACTCCTTGGACTTGGACACAAAAATTCACGCTGATATTCTAGTACATTACAGAGCGAGTGCTGTTGGGGAGCCCAAAACTGGGTGGCATAGGTTTAAGGTGAGAGGGGAAAGATTTAAAACAGACCTCAGGGGCAACATTTTCATACAGAGGGTAGTGCGTGTATGAAATGAGCTGCCTGAGGAGGTGGTGGAGACTGGTACAATTACAACATTTATTTGGCATCTGGATGGGAATATGATTAGGAAAAGGTTAGAGGGATATGACCCAAGTGCTCGCAAATGGGACTAGATTAATTTAGGATATCTGGTTGGCATGGGCGAGTTGTACCGAAGGGTGTGTTTCTGTGCTGTACAACTCTACAACTCTATCAATCTATTGGGAGCTTCCATTTCTTGAATGTGATATTAAACTAAGGCCCTTTTATTTTTTAAGGTGGATATTAAAAACCGCCTGGCATTATAGTGAAAAAGAGCGGTGGAGGCACCGAAAGTAGCCCGGTTAATATTGATTGCTCAATCAATAATGCTGCTTGTGGCATCTTGTTGTGGGCAAACTGGCTACCACATTTCCTGCCACATGACAGTGACTGCACTTCAACATTACTCAATTGGTTGTAAAGTACTTTGGGATGTCGTGTGGTTGTGAAAGGCGGAATTTAAGTCTGAGCCTGCATTTAAGTTGCATTTGAATGCTAATAAAAATACAGTCTTTCCGATCATTCTGTCACTAACATTATAATGGATTGCCTTTTTGTGCCTTCATTTCGATGGGTGGGAACTTACCACTGCAAGGCTTCTGCGTCTGTGCTCTATAACTGTGCACTGAACAGAGCTGGCCTGTCTCTACGCCAGTTCTCTAAACTTCTGATTGGGTGGTGCTTGTTGTCCACTTGGATGCTATCCATAACACTGTGCTCAGCTCGCCATGAAGGGAATTATTGAGTCGTAACTTCAAATTGCTATTCCTTTTGAGCTCCAAGGAACTCAGTCATTATTTTGTTTAATATTAAGAATAACAGCTGCATGCAAGAGGTGTAACAATCTTTGGAGCACTGACCAAAATCAGATGAAAAGCAATATTTAGATACTTTTAAAAGCTATAATATGGTTGAATTACTTTATGACATAATGTAGAACAAAATCATTAACTAATTGGCAATGTTTTAAATGTATAAAAGCAGTAGAACAATAATTTAAAATCCAATATTCAGAACGCACATGATTTGAGCTCCACGGCAACTTGTATTCGTCAGAATTAAATCGACCAAATTTCTGTTCAGTGCCGGTATCAGCAACTGAAGCCTAGTTCCAAGCCAGGTCTCGAGTTCTGTTTCATTTGAACTGGAAATAATTGGCTCAGCACGGGTCAGAACTTCACTCAGTAAGGCTGATCTCACTTCTGGGTCCAAGGTTACACTGTTCTGAAAAAGTGAAGAAACAGAATAAGCTGCACAAAGTTCTATCAGATTAAACTTCCAATGGTCAAATTCACACATACGCACTCTTCACAAAGAAGTTCCTAAATTGTGAACCTAAGTGTGACTAATTACTAAGCAGCTCTTCTTTTAGCAACTGGTGTTTTAACTTGTTCACATAAGCCGGATTGGAAGCCAATTGAGACTAATAAAGTAGTATCAGAGATAGTAGGAACTGCAGATGCTGGAAAATCTGAGATAACGAGGTGTAGAGCTGGATGAACACAGCAGGCCAAGCAGCATCAGAGGAGCAGGAAGGCTGACGTTTCGGGCCTAGGCCCTTCTTCAGATCTAGGCCCGAAACGTCAGCTTTCCTGCTCCCCTGATGCTGCTTGGCCTGCTGTGTTCATCCAGCGCTACACCTTGTTATCTGAGACCAATAAAGTGCTTTGTTCTTTTGATCTCTGACAATGGACTCTGAGTCAATATATTTGAGCTTTATTTAAACAGGATGAGGAGATTGGCAATTTGAACTCTTCTATCTGGCTTCATGTAATGAAGCATTAAACAAGAGATTATTTTGTGCCAATGCTGTGACTTTAAGAAGTGTGTTTTGCCCTGATTCCATTTAGATTGACGGACAGGAACTGAGCAGTCTATGAGAAGGCAAACAACTTGTGAAGTTTTGGAACAAAATCAAAGTTGCTGGAAAAGCTCAGCAGGTCTGGCAGCACCTGTGAAGGCAAAAACAGAGTTAACGTTTCCGGTTGGGTGACCCTTACCGGACCCGAGACATTAACTCTTTTTTTTTCCTTCACAGATGCCGCCAGACCTGCTGAGCTTTTCCAGCAACTTTGTTTTTGTTCCTAATTTACAGCATCCGCAGTTCTTTTGGTTTTTGTGAAGTCTTGGGCTTTTTTAAAAAGCTGAACAATAGAAGCAGCCTGAAAGGGTGTGGTCAAACTCCCACCCTCAGAACCAGGGATGTGCAGTTGCTGTTGGAGTCTTGAAGAAGTGGAAGCTATTTTTTCCTCTCTCGATTACAGCCAAAAGCTGTGGCTTCTCTCCCTGGGCTGCTGGATTGCATGTGAGACAAAAATCAGTTTTCTGAATTTGCCTTTTACCAAGGGTGTGTTTATGGGTTGGAACAATTAATTAGTAACAGTTACTGTATGTATTATTCTGCTAAGTTTTTGATAGAGTTAAGATATTCTTTCGTTGTATTTTAACTACAGGTAGTTCTCCCATGATGCAATAGTTGCATTCTTGTGTGACCTCGCGCTATAGAAAATCACGTTACAGGGAAATCGCTATAGAAAGTGCTATACCTGTACAGCAGAAAGTTCACGTTATACAGACTGCACTATTCATCAATCACATTATAGCCAATTCGTGTTAATGAAACACATGTCATAGCAGAGCTACCTATACAGCATTTGATTACATTGTGTTTTGCTTAACATCAAGTAAGTTGACTGTTCGAATTGCATCTGGAGCACAGCACCTGACATTCACCTTTTAAACAAGAAAAAGGTAGGGTCTAGGCTACTTTCTTAATATATTTTGAGTGGGTCTGGTTTGTTCCAGACAGAGCCAATAGGTTTCTCCCTTTAATTCATTGAGGTGTTGTGCTGTTTATAATAACAAGGGTTTGATGATGTGTACAGCACTCCATTAGATGTAGCACTGTGCAGCATGTTTGGTCGGTTGATGGGAACAGCAGCACGGTGACAATGTCACAGGACTAGGACCAGAGGCCGGAACTGATGCTCCAGAGATATGGATTTTCCAAGGGGCACGGGACCCAGACACTGGGAGATAAAAAGCAGGTCCTGGGCCCACCTGCTGGCAGTGGGACCTGCTCAGCACTTTTACCACAGAAGCCCTCTTAAATTAGTCCACCGTCCAACGAAAGACAGCATGCGTTCTCCTGACTCTGTCACTGGGTCAACTGTTGAAGGGCAAACTATAATGGGAAGGTCAGGGGTAATACTTTCTCTGCACCCCCTCCCACCCCCCAAACTCCTCTTTCGGCCTGGGAGGCTTTCCATTTGCCACTGGGAGACCACCTCCATTTCACTGGTGACTTCTTCTTCTGGCAAAAAGCTAATGTTATTGTAAAATGGCCCGTCATAATACCTTTGTAAATATGTAAATCACCCATCTGTATACGGAGGGTGAACAGCCTCCCTACAGTTGGTGGAGGCGTGTTGGAAGCTGATCCAACCTGGCGCCACGCAATTTTACTTCTCTCCCCCTCCCCCCACTTTCCCCCCACTCCCCGACACCACCCCCCCACCCCACCCTTCCAACAACTGCCTGCTGGGGTCAGTTCAGATCCTTGCCACAAGTTCAAACTCTAACAATCTAGAACTCCCTTCAGGAAGAAACACGTATCATTAACAATGATATTGAAATCACCAGAATGCAGTGAAAACCCGTTTAGTTCGCTCGTCTTGTTCAGGGAAAGAGGTTTGTCATCGATACCTCGTCTGATTCCAGACCTACAGCCATAGGACTGACTCTTAAAATCACCTAATAAGTTAATTCGTTGCAAGAAGGAATAAAACTAGATGGATCACCTAACACTGACCTAGGTACCAGAAACAAAAAGGCACATACTACCTCTTACAATCTACCCTGCGATGTACCGCTCACTACCATCTGAGGACATCTTCCTGGTCTGGAGTATCCAGGTTTGGGCAGATAAACGTGGTCAGTAATATTCATGCTACACAAAGTTATGTTGCATCATTTCCAGCCAGCGATAATGTAATCATCTTCCCATAATATTCAATGGCACCACCACCCTTAACTCTCCCAACATTAAATATCTTGCGCTTGCTCCTGATCAGAAACCTAACAGGATTATCCATAGCAATACTGTAGCTATAGGACCATAAAGACATAGAAGATAGGAGCAGGAGGAGGCCATTCGGCCCTTTGAACCTGGTCTGCCATTCTTCACAATTATGGCTGATCGTCCATGGCTAATCCTGCTTACTCCCCATTACGTTTGATCCCATTTGGCCCAAGTGCTATATCTAGTCATGTCTTGGATACATTCAATGTTTTGGCATCAACTACTTCCTGTGGTAATGAATTCCAGAGGCTCACCACTCTTTGGGTGAAGAAATGTCTGCTCATCTCCATTCTAAATCATCTACCCCAAATCTTCATACTGTGACCCTTGGTTCTGGACACACCCACCATCAGTAACATCCTCCCTGCATCGACCCTGTCTAGTCTTGTTAGAATTTTATAAGTCTCTATGACATCCCCCACCCCCCCATTCATCTGAGCCAGCCTGGTAAACCTTTGTTGCACTCCCTTGAGAGCAAGAGCATCCTTCCTCAGAAAAGGAGACCAGGTTAGAGGTTGGTAATTATACAGTGAGGGTTAAATCTCAAGTCCTCAGAATCCACGCACAAGTCAAAAACGTGATGAAATGCCTTCCAATATCTGATGAGTGCAGCTCCAACAACACTTCAGGGGCTCAACACTATCCAGGACAAAGCAACCAGCCCGAATGGCAAACACCACGGCATTGCATGCAACATTCACTCTGTTCAACACCAATACTTTGCTTACCACATACATTATAATAATTCTCCAAGTATCCTTTGACAGCACCTTCAAAACTCATAACCTCCAATAACTAGAAGGCAAGGCAGCAGGTACCTGGGAACACCACCATCTGCAACTATACTCTATCTTGATTTTGAACTTTATTACTGTTCCTTCTCAGTTGCTGGGTCAAATAGCTTGGAACCCCCTTTCTGGCAGCACTGTGGTTGGGCCTACACTATATGGGCTACAGTGGTTTAAGAAGGCATCACGGGCAATAGAAGATAGACAATAAATGCTTAGTTCACTAGTGATGCTCACACCTCAGGTGATTAAAAACAACCCTTAAAATTCAGGATTACATTTGCTTACATACTATAATAGACTTACCATCCATCTATTATTGTATTTTGTTCCCCGTTGCACTATTAGCTCTTTGCATTTCCTACCTGCTTTGCCTCAAAGCTGAAAATGTCCATGAATTGTGTAATGGTAACATCTGTAATGATATTCATGACCTTCTTCACATCCTGTGAGTCCTTCAATGTTCCATTGCTAGCAGATAATTGGGCAAGCTGTCTTACAGTCAGTAAGTCCACAACATCAAGCTGAATGAAAAGAAAGTGAAAAAAAGGATTCTGGTCATTTGATAGTTCAGAACTTGAGTCCTGCTGATAAAAGAAACAGTTTGTCAAAACTACTCATCTTGCACTCATCAGGACAATTTGCAAGAAATACCAGTGTGAAACAAAAACAAACATTTGTATACTGTATGAGAAAGTGCTTATCAAGGATCTATCGACTTCTATCTTAAAAGCACGGTGGCCCAGTAGTTAGCACTGCTGCCTCAGAGTGCCAGGGACCTGTGTTTGATTCCTTACTCAGGCAACTGTCTGCGTAGAGTTTGCACATTCTCCCCATGTCTGTGTGTGTTTCCTTTGGGTGCTCTGGTTTCCTCTCACTGTCCAAAGATGTGCAGATTAGGTGGATTGGCCATGGTAAATTGCCCATAGTGTCCAGGCTATGTGGATTACCCATGGGTAATGCAGGGATAGAGGAGAAGGGGGTGAGTCTGGGTGAGATGCTCTTCAGACAGTCAGTGTGGACTTGATGGGCCAAATGGCCTGCTTCCACATTGTAGGAATTCTATGAAAATTATTCCAACACTCTTATTTTTGCACCACTTTCTGAAGATACATCACACTCAGACATAAATTCTCTACATCTGTCTTCAGGGGACATGATGGTGTTGCGCTACAGTACTGATATGATGCTAGGTCCCAAAGGTGGGCAGATCTTATCAAACAACATATCCCTTTGGCTGGCTGCAACAAGCAAACTACTGACCTTGGGATTTAAAACTGTACTTTGAGAGGCTCACTACAATTTAGTGGCTTCTCCTACAATGTTCTCTTTTTCTTCTCATTGACTTCAATGTGTGCAATGTAAAAAGGGCTGCCTGAGGGAACTCTGACAGGGTGTGCTCTGCTACCAGTTATTTCTGTTTCTAAATTCTTAATGTACTGCCAGAAACCCATGTTGTGATTTACGTTTGTAAGCATCTGTATGATTAATTTCAACTCTCCTGGAAGAACTTCTGCTTTTAGATGCTCACTGTTGCAAAGAGATTATCACTGTTCAGAAATTAAATTAAAAAACTACATGCTGGAAGAACTCAGCAGGTTTGGGAGCAATTCTGGAAACAGGAATAGAGTTCACCTTTCAAGTTAAGCATGACACTCTGCAGGAGCATACAAACAAATGAATTAAGTGTAGGTGAAAGTCACACTCCACCTGTAACCCACTCCACTAATTCAGTAAAGATCATGGCTGATCTAAGTGCTCCATATTGCTGTCTACCCCCTTGATAATGCTTCAAACCCCATGCTTATCAAGAATTTTTAGATCTCTCCACCACTGTCTTAAAATGATTCAAAGACTGTGCCTGCACATCCTTCTGAGGGAGACAGTTCCAAAGACTTACCATACTTTGAGAGAAGACAATTCCTACATCTTTTTCGGAGGTAGACTTGTAAACTTAGTGGCATTGTCAGTGAATTAGTGATCCAGAGACCTGTCTAATGCTCTGGGGTCATGGGTTTGAATGGCAGAAGGTGAAATTTGAATCAAAGTCTGGAATTAAAAGCTAGCCTTAAAAACTAGGGCAGGCATGGTGGCTCAGTGGTTAGCACTGCTACCTCACAGCGCCAGGGACCTGGGTTCAATTCTACCCTCGGGTGACTGTCTGTGTGGGGTTTGCACATTCTCCCTGTGTCTGTGTGGGTTTCCTCCAGGTGCTCTGGTTTCCTCCCATAGTCCAAAGATGTGCAGGTTAGCTGGATTAGCCTTAGACATTGCCCATAGTGTCTAGGGGTGCACAGGCTAGGTGGGTTAGCCATGGTAAGTACAGGGTTACAGGAATAGGGTAAGGGGGTGGGATGCTCTTTGGGGGGTTGGTGTGGACTGAATGGCCTGCTTCCACACTGTAGGGATTCTATGACCAGTCTTTCAGCCACACCATTGATTTCTCTAATCATATTCACCCTATACCAATTTGCTCAGGGCTGGGTCTTTTTTTAATTCGATGCTTAGCTCCTCATACTACTTATTCAGAAACATTTTTCCTTGTCCTGTCTGTGTCATACTGGATTTGAAATGCTAACTTGTCGGTCTCTCCACATTTGCTGCTGAATTTCCAGTATCTTCTGTTATCATTTAATTTTTAAATTTTCAGCTTCTGCAGTCATTGCTTTTACGTTATTATTCAGAACAAGACATCTTTTTAGACATTTGCTAGATATCTCAAATCTTTCTTAGTTTATCTCAGTACTCTTTCTCTTTTGAAGAAATATTTTCAGCTCTTGGATTTTTGGCTAATTTCTTACAGATAGTTCCACGTAACAAAGGCAAATTAAAAAATAGTCTGTATTTCCACATGACATGAATAACTTACTCCCTTAAAGTCACTGTTCAGTGATATTAGCTTGCTGTAATCAGCTTGTGAACGGAATCTGCCAAAGTTCTTGAGAAGCCAATCTCTGCTCCCGGTGATATTCACAGTGCACGCAAAACCTACAAAAGGAAACAGGACCAACATTTCCATATCTCAGAAACTCTTCATAACTGTGCAGTGTAGTGTAGACTGCAACGCAGGAGACAAACGAATCAATGCTGCAATTTCCCTTTGCTATCCGTAACAAGGACCCTGGGTTTCGTGTGGTGGAAGGTGGGCACGTGTACAGATGTCTAAAATCTGGAGGTGAGCCCCGCTGGTGATTGTCAGTTCTTTGGCCTTTAAAACAGGACGAGGCAGAGCTTCAATTCCTCAGCAAAGAGGACGTCCCGGCTCAGAGAGCTGCTGGCCGATCTGACCTTGGCAGCTCTTCAGCACTTGCAGCATCACTGGGTGTAATAGCTACTGCCAGTAGGGGGCTGCAATGAGTTGGGCAGGTGGGTATGCAGCTCTGCAGCTGAGTCCAGAGGTAAGTAGACTGGCGCCAGTCTGGTAGGCCCTGGCAAGGAGCCAGGGTTGACAGACCAGGCATCCAATACGACCCCAATGCTGCACGCCACCAGATCTGACCTGAAAGCTGCTGGAATGGACATTAGCATGGACTTCTCCAATTGCTGGTTCAATCACTGGCAGAAGGATAAGGCCATGGGATAACAGGATTCCAGGGATGGCAGGACTGATGCATGAAGAGCGGCTGGATTGCTTAGGACTATGTTTGCTGGAGTTCAGAAGAATAAACAAGGGGATCTCATAAAAATCTATACAATTCTAACAGGACTGGACAGGATAAGTGATGGAAGGCTGTTCCTGATGACCAGGGAGTCCAGAACCATGGGTCGCAGTCTAAGCATATGGGGTAGGTGACTTAGGACTGTGAGAAGGAGAAATTTCTTATCCAGAGAGTGAGGTGAGGCTGTAGACTTCTCTGCCACAGAAAGCAGTTGAGGCCAAAACATTGAATGTTTTCAATAAGGAGTTAGATACAGTTCTTTGGGCTAAAGGGATCAAGAGATATGGGAAGAAAGTGAGAACAGGGGACTGAGTTAGGTGATCAACCATGAATGGCAGTGCAGGCTTGAAGTGCCGAATGGCCTACTCCTGCCCGTATTTTCTGTGTTTCTATGTTTAAGTGGCCATTAACTAGATACTTGATGATCTCAATTGGCTCACAGTTGGGCAGACCTCCTTAAAGCTCCCTGCTACTGGTAAATTTGTGGCAGGGTGTACAGGTAGATGGCACGCACAGCGCCCAGAGAATTTTACGGATTATGTGTCCTCCCAATCACCCACCACCTTTGGGCCTATAAAATACAATCCAAGGTGCTTCCTTCCCATATTCATTGGAGGTAAAGGAAACTAGTTCTGTCACGACTGGAACATTGCGTTCAATTCTATGCACTAAACGTTGGGAAATATGTGAAGGTTTTGGAGATGGTGCAGGAAATACTTCTTGCAATGGGTCCAGGGATGAGAAACTTCAGTTATGTTGACTGACTGAAGAAGCTACAGTTGTTCTCCTCAGAGCGGAGCTGAAAGGAGATTGGGCAAAGATGCTCAAATTCAAGAGAGATCTAAGCATGGCTTTCAAAAGAGAATTTGTTGGATAATTGAAGGGAACACATTTTACAGGGTTCATGAGATGATAACTGCACACTGCAATTTATCGGTTACTGTAATTTGTTTCTGGCACATTACCTGTTGAATTGAGCTGCTTTAAGAGGTATTTCGATATCAGTTTGTAGACATTAGTGATCTGAGACGTTGTTAACTTTGTGAAAACTTTGTCCAGTCCTTTAACTCTATATGAATTAAAATAAAGGGTGAATGTTCAATGCTGTATTTTTGCATGAAAACCAACAAAGTAATAAGCTGCAGACTCTTTTAAATTTGCCAGAAGCGGACGAGAAAGATTTTCTCTTTATTATTTATAGTGAATTTATATAACTGTGCCTGAACAACTTGTTCAACATTGGAAATATTCCTTCACTGCAATGGTTGAAATGTCTGTATTTACAACATTGCGTATTAGAAATAAAGATGAAGGCATTTTTGGAATTGTTCCTGTGAATGCATATATATGGTGGAACTGGTAGCAACTATTAATTACTGTAACAGTGACAAGGCATCTAGGCAAATAAATATGCAAACAAATTGTGGGGAATGAATGATCCAAACTTCTTCTTGCGAAGTCGAGCTCTCTATAAATATTGTATCCTCAACTTCTGACTGCAAAGCTTGTCCACCATCTACAAGGCACATGTCCGGACTCCTCTCCATTTGCCTGGATAAGGTCAGCTCCAAAAATTCTAAAGAAGTGTGACACCATCCAAGACCAAGAAGCCTCCTCTTACAGCGTGCCTTCCATCACATTCAATATTCACTCTCTTCACTGAGCCACAGCAGTGTGTACTGTCTACAAGATTCATGGCAGCAACTAGTAAAGCCTACTTTAATAGCACCATCCAAACCTATGTGGTACCAAAGAGAAGGACAAGGGCAGTAGATGCATGAAAACTCCATTATCTGCATGTTCCCCTCCAAGCCACAAGCCTAAGCTAATTCAGTGTTACTTCATGGTTGCTGAGTCAAAATCCTGAAACTCCCTCCCCACCTACCACCCATGGATTTCAGCTATTCAAGAAAGTGACTCATCACCACCTTCTCAAGTAGAAGTGGGTAATAAACTGCTAGCCTTGTGAGGCTCAGATCCCATGAAAGCAGAAAACAAAATTGATTCTGTACTCACATCGCTTGGTTTGATTCACAGGAAATGCTGGTAGGTATGAGAGCAAGGTCATCAGCTTTAATGCTGGGCAGCAGAAGCAGCAAGTTAGTCTGGAACCAGTCTGCATAATCTGTGGTTTTAAATTGTGGAAAGTGGGGTCTCAGCAGTTGCAAGATCCTTGTTAGCATCAAATCCCTCACTGTTTCGTTCTGAATAGCTAAAATACCCATCTGAAATAAAATGAAATCAGGTGAAAAATCATCCTAAATATTCTCTGGAAATTACTTAACATCTCAACATTAACATCTAATAATAGATTTAAGACACATTTAAATCCATACAGATTACTATGCATTTAATAAATTATGCTATACAATTTAAAAAGAACAATTTTTTGCAATAGGTTTCACATTGATTTTACGTATCATGATAAAGACTTTTATTCCTCTCTTGCAATATTTGGTATAATGCCTTTAGTACAGCGGAAAAGGTTGAGGATTCAATGTGATGTCACTATCTTCCATCAAGCTTTCTAAAGGGGAGGACAACAATTCATCTTTACTTCTGAAAGACGGTCCGTGATTTCTAAATTTCTCCTGTTGTAATTACATGAATGTGCATCAATAAAGCAGGATGCATTTTCACATGATCTCTTTCATTATTTGGAGAAAGCCATCCATCTGTCCAATGGTCGTATTATGAAGCCTAAATAGTTTCCCATTCCCTTTACTCCTCAACACACATGCTTTCCAGAAGTGCATGTTGCTGGTGGGTAGGGTAAGGGGAAGGGGGCATGGTTGAAAGATTGGGCATAAGTTAGACTTGGAGAAACTCAGCAGCATCTGTACAGAGATGAAAAATAGAGTATTCATATTTCAATGGTATCAATAAAAGATGAATTAAATGTTGAGGTTGGTTGGCTCGCCGAGCTGGTTTGTTGTTCCGCAGACGTTTCGTTACCGTACTTGGTAACATCCTCAGTGCAGCCTCTGATGAAGCGTCGGTGTGTTTTCCCGCCTGGTTTTTAAACTCTGGGGTCCGTTGCGATGGATTGCCTCACTTCCGGGTTTCCTCCGTAGTGGAATGTATATGGGGTCGAGTTCAATGTGTTTATTAATAGCTTGCTTCGTGGACTGCCGTGCTTCTAGGAATTCTCGTGCCTGTCTCTGCCTAGCTTGTCCCAGGATCTTGGTGTTGTCCCAGTCGAAGTGGTGGTTCTCCTTGTCCATGTGGATTGAGATGAGTGAGTATTGGTCATGTCTTTTTGTAGCCAGTTGGTGTTCATGTACCCTTGTTGTTAGTTTCCTTCCTGTTTGTCCTGTTGTAAACACTACATCGGACAAACAGGAAGGAAACTAACAACAAGAGTACATGAACA
>NC_063352.1:42843292-42875841 GCF_021869965.1 Rhincodon typus | reverse complement strand
GACCAATACTCACTCATCTCAATCCACATGGACAAGGAGAACTACCACTTCGACTGGGACAACACCAAGATCCTGGGACAGGCTAGGCAGAGACAGGCACGAGAATTCCTAGAAGCACGGCACTCCACGAAGCATGCTATTAATAAATACATTGAACTCGACCCCATATACATTCCACTACGGAGGAAACCCGGAAGTGAGGCAATCCATCGCAACGGACCCCAGAGTTTAAAAACCAGGCGGGAAAACACACCGACGCTTCATCAGAGGCTGCACTGAGGATGTTACCAAGTACGGTAACGAAACGTCTGCGGAACAACAAACCAGCTCGGTGAGCCAACCAACCTCAACACCCACAACTCAAGCTACAGATCTACTCCAAAACCCTAGATGAATTAAATATTGGAATGTCATAAAAACCCAATACATTCATTGATGCTCTTTGGGGGAGAAAACCTGTCTAGCTTCTATATCTAGCTTCACCTGCACATCTGCTAATGTGGTATATTGTATCCGCTGTTCTCGTTGTGGCCTCCTCTACATCGGGGAAATCAAGCGGAGGCTTGGGGACTGCTTTGCGGAACACCTACGCTCGGTTCGCACTAAACAACCGCACCTCCCAGTCGCGAACCATTTCAACTCCCCCTCCCACTCCTTGGACGACATGTCTATCCTGGGCTTCCTGCATTGCCACAATGATGCCACCCGAAAGCTGCAGGAACAGCATCTCATATTTCGTTTGGGAACCCTGCAGCCCAAGGGTATCAATGTGGACTTCACAAGCTTCAAAATCTCCCCTCCCCCGACCGCATCCCAAAACCAGCCCAGCTCGTCCCCGCCTCCCTAACCATTCCTCCCACCTCAAGCCCCACCCTCATCTCCTACCCACTAACCTCATCCCACCCCCTTGACCTGTCCGTCCTCCCTGGACCGACCTATCTCCTCCCTACCTCCCCACCTACACTCACCTTCACTGGCTCCAACCCCGCCTCTTTGACCTGTCTGTCTCCTCTCCACCTATCTTCTCCTTTATCCATCTTCTATCCGCCTCCCCACTCTCTCCCTATTTATTTCAGAATCCCCTTCCCCTCCCCCATTTCTGAAGAAGGGTCTCAACCCGAAATGTCAGCTTTTCTGCTCCTCTGATGCTGCTTAGCCTGCTGTGTTCATCCAGCTCTACACCTTATTATCTTAGCTTCTATATGACCTTAGTTCCAAGTTTTATTTTAAACTACTGTCCATAGCAAGCCACTTGGTTATGATTAGGGTAGAC
This sequence comes from Rhincodon typus, assembly GCF_021869965.1. Lineage (NCBI taxonomy): Eukaryota > Metazoa > Chordata > Chondrichthyes > Orectolobiformes > Rhincodontidae > Rhincodon > Rhincodon typus. Next base: position 42,874,568 of record NC_063352.1, on the reverse strand, counting down.
AAAAAAAGTACCAGTGATGTTCAGAACCTGAAAACAAATGATTTTTTTTTTAAAAAGCCAACTTACTGTTTGCGTGTCATTGACAAAATGGTTCATGTAGGCGCTCAGTTCACTAAAGTGTCTGTTTGAAAGTGTATCAAGGATCTTGTTGATATTAACAGCATTGCTCAAAGTATTCGAGTTCACAGTCAACTCAGACAGTTGCCTTGGAGTGAGTAGGTCCAGCACGTCAAACTAAAGAAATTTGAAGTTGTTAAATTTGTGCAATATGTACAAAGGAATACTATACCTCCAAGCAGTACTATTCACATCTGTCACAAATTTCCCATAAATTAACTGCTGACGTTTTTCATGTCAGGTCAATCTCGCAATGATTTTGTTCTGTTACCTTCACAATTATGACTACACAAAGGAAGAATTTTGCTTAATATGAAGAGTAACAAGTACCTATCCCTGGTATCAACACTGGGGGAAATGCAGAAATGGCAAAATATCTGATGACTAACAAGAAAATGATTAAGAGGCTTCTATTACTCATTCGTACTTTGTCACTGTCACTGTCTGTTCTCTCCCAAATTCTAAATCATCCACATTCTGTAGTAATGGCTTAACGTTACACTATCATAGGGCAATTAGTATCAATGTCAAAAATGGCACAGGCCCCAACAATGGATAGATGTGTGCACTGAAGTATGCAAGGACCTGTAGACATTTAAATGTAGGCATTTAAGAGTGTGGAAAGCTATCACATTTTTAAAATCATTCCAATTCTATCACATCGCCTCACTCTTCTTATTTACAGGGATTCTTCTGATACAGTGCACATGTGCCTAATATTAAGATGTAATTCAATAGCTGGGATAGCTACAAAGTTACACTGTACAGTACAGTATCAATGTGCCACATCAGGAAATGATAAGGCACATATCCACATCCACATCCACATCCAGTTGGAGCTGGACATTTCATCAAGGGGAGAAAGGAAAATCTGGAAGGGGAATCACCATAGTCTCTTCAAGCTCATTAGTAATCAATTCCAAAGTGATGGACAGCAACGGCTTTTCAAGCCTGGTTTCTCTCCTGTGTATCAGCCTTGGCTGTGTTGTTTGAATGCCTTTCTGAGAAGGTTGGGGTTGAAGATGTACTGCAGGATTTGTGCACACAATCTGAACTGATACTCTAATGGAGCACTGAGGGGTTGCTGCACTGTTGAAGATACATTTTTATTGTGAATGAAACATTCAATGGAACGCTCCTTTGCCCTCCCAGTGGACATAAATAGTATATGTTGAAGAAAAGCAGGTCAATTATCCCCAGTGTCTTGCAATATTTAACACCCAACATCACAAAAACAGCTTTTCTGCTCATTATCACACTGCTGCTTTTCAGAGTTTGCTGCATATAATTTAATTTCTACTTTCCCATATTATAAAAGCGATTGCACTTCTGAAAGTACATCGATGTTTGTAAAGCTCCTCGATATATCCTGTATTTATAAAAGTACTACATAAATGTCTTCTACTTGTTTAATTTGTTCAGTAAGCAAGAAAATCTGCCGGTATCTATACTGGTGTAGGAGAATGCAAGAAAGCAATCTTGCAGTTGTTAAGTAAAAACCTCTGAAAAAAGTCTGACATTCCTTTTTCTGATTTCCATGTTGAAATGCTAGAATTACCCTTGCATTTGGTGGAAGAAAACATCTTAGATGGAAGAGAGATCATTTCAACAAATGGTGGATAACCTATTTGGTTTCTTACAGCGATGGAAGTAACAAACAAGTAGCTTTATTGGAAAACTTTGTCTCGTAAACTATCAAACCTATTGGTAAAAGGCCAGGCTAATTTCTTTAGTCCTGTAACTTTGTAGTTGATCAGGTAACTAATCTGCATTTTTAAAATCAAACTTTCTTACTTAGCTTCCCATTTTCTAGAGAGAAAAAAAATCAATAACTTACTCCACTGAAATTTGAATTCAGCATGGTTAGGTCCTTTATCTGAACAAGTTGACCAAATCTTCCCCAGTTCTTCAGCAGCCAGTCTCTGGACCCGTTAGTGTTGGTGATACAACCAGCACCTTTAGTTAAAGGAAGAAGATATTTTCGGTGGATTGTCATGAACTTTGTATATACACAGAACATGTGACATTTTAAGCGCTCAGTGCCCCTCAGTCTCTTACATTGAAAGTAAGAAAGCTGTGTTTGAACTTCCAGATAGACTGCTAAACATGAATCCTCCAACAAAGTTGTGTCTGGTTTCAATTGCAGCATGTCAAAAGTGTGATTGAGTAGTTAACTATTATTTCATTGTGAGAAATACAGTTAGATACTTGTCCATTAATTTTGAGTCATCTCATGAGCAGAACTACAGTAGAAGTGTAATTTAGGTGATAAATGAAGGAACTTCTTGGCAATAAAATCTGAAAACTTGGAGCAGTTCTGGACTTAGTTGCATCAAGACTGCTCATGCATATTGCTTCTTAAATATATATTTAAAAACATGTTGTGAGACCATTTCATTCAAATCCCCAGAGACCATGACATTAATTGCTTGTACAAATTTGATGTAACAAGTTACATTACTTTCTGAAGTCTAATTGATTGAGAAAGTCAGAAGGAGAAATTCTGAACAATACAATCATGAAATACACAGCTAAATACTTTTTTTTTATTATTGAGAAACTAGAGAAGAGTTGACTAAGGTGCACAGCCAAGAATGTAGAGGTAAAGTGAGATAAATCAAGGTGCAATGATTTGATAATGCTAAGCTCAGGAATTATGTGCCTCAAAAAGTAGAAAAATATGGAATCCTGGGAAAGAACGAGTGGATGTAAGTGAGATGAGTATTAGAGCGGGGAATGAGAGAAGTAAGAAGCTGTACATTTTGTAGGAATGAACAAACATTCTGAGAGCACTGACTATATTTCGGCAAAGAAAATGAAATTCAAAATAAAGTTGCAGCAAAGACAGATTAGTTATTGATGGTTAAAGATGAGTGATGAATCACCATTGAGCTTTTTTTAACAGTAGTTTATCAAATTTTTAGATGTGAGATGTGAAAGTTCTATATGAGATCAGATCTGATAGTTAAACCAAACATTTCCATACATGATATAAGACCAAACTGGAGCCAATAAAGGGGAGGCACTAGTTCAAGTTATGACACCAAGGAAATGATCTCTTTGAAAAATAAGAAAAGCTTATTTGTCGTTAATTATCTTTTCCAAGATGCATATAACTTGCCAGATCTGGGAAATATACAATTTCACTGCAATACTACAGAAGCAATTGAACAAGTTGTAAGTCCAATTTTCTCCCTGTTTTGCAAGGGCCTTACTCGTTTACCTGTGGTATCAAGGTAGATAAGGATCCACATATTTAGCACGGTATCTCTTGTTGCCTGTGGCATCACACTGAATTCATTATTGAGTCCCTTTATGCTGGTATGGAAAAAAAATTATAAAACCATTTAAAAAGAAGTCACATCTATAGTATGCATTCATCTGATAGACATTATAGTATGGTCAATAATCAGGCCAGATCTATGCACCTCTGTTACAAATAAAAGCATTCTACTTTATTGATGTCTAAAGTAGATTTCATGTAATTTTCAGGTTAGCCCACAAATGGATGACCAGCTTGCCCACCTGTGATCAGCTAAATGCTGCATTAACATTAAAAATAAGAATCCCATGCCTGTTGCTAGGGTTCAAATACAAATTTCAGATGCAAGACTGCAGAAACTGTCAAGCACGCTGTCAATTTTTGCCAAGTTTTGAGCAGCTGAACTGGCAAACTTTTAAAGCAGCAACTTTTTTTATATAAAGCTGAGGCAAATAAATATCTTTTTTATGGTGCCAGGAGGAGTGGAACATTCCACGACCAGGTCTGACCTGCTGACAGACTTAGTATCAAAGTCAATTCATTTTGCATCCTCCTTTACTGTTGAGCCACAATACATTGTCCATTTGCTATTTTTATCTCTTCAGTGGCATTTAAAAGACTAATGCTATCAAATTTGCAGTTATCTTAGGCAGACTTCAACATTCCTCCCCAATGTAAACACATTGTGAGGTGAAATATTAAAAATGATTTTTTCCCCATATTTCGTCCATCTCTTTCGTTCTGAAGGCAGTAATGTTTGTTCTGAAGGCAGTAATGTGCGTTAGGTTGAGGTTCAATGGGAAATAATTCCCTGACATTATGGCTTTCTGCCAAATTTTTGGTTAATGTTATACAAACATGTAACACACAGTATCAGATTAGATTAGTTTTGGATTTTTTGTTCACTCATAGTCAAACTTGGAAACCAACCATGTCAACCAAAGTGCTGTTTTCAATATCTCAACATACAATCCAACAATGTCTTATTGCTTTCCAAGAACAAAGACAAAGACACTGCAGAATGTTGTGAGCCCTAATGGTGAGTAACTAGAATCTGTTGCGTTATATATTGTGAGAAAGAGCCATACACTTACACAGCTTGGTAACCTTCGCATGTTGTGTTCCTGATCAGAAGGCAGCTCAGCACTGACTTGGGAATACCAGCAAGGAAAGGTCTGAATCGCTCCTGGAACCATTTTGTCAGGAAATCTACAATGGTTAAGTTTCCACTGGTCTTCACGATCTCCCACAGGACGTTCATGAATGTGATCTTTGTCATTAATGGAATTGATGATGTGCTGAAGGTCTGCAACAAACCGTGATGTGTTTAAACTCAAAGAGTAAAGAGATCCTATTGCAGGCACATGAAATTTCTCTTCATTTCAGAATTAAAATAAATACAAATTATATAATCACTCAGATTAATGTGATAACAAAATAATTCCCTTGCACCTCTGTCTGATAATTTGACAATAAGTTACTGTAGTGTTATTTTCATGTAGAAAATGAATCACTAAAACAGTTAATACTCAGAATGAAAAATCCCATTAGTTCACATTCTGACTTGTTGTTTATTGAAATGGCAGTTGAAAAGCTACAATGGACAGCATGGAAATACAGAGACCATTCAGTACAGCTGGTGCTCTATTACTGACTCCATCAGTATCTATGTGTAGACAGATGTACGTGTGGATTTTAAGGGAATTATAAGGAAATGAATTATAAATGTTCATAAAGGATGAAAATGTTGTTTGGTAAGTGTGCTTACTGCTTATGGGGGGTGGTACCTATGGATATCTAGAACAGGAATTCCACAATTATAAAGTTAATTCAAAGTCCTTCATTTAAATTTTTAGCTGTCCAATTATGAGACTCATAGAATAAAAATGGAAAACTGGTCTTGTGCCCTCAGATATGCTTCGAAAGACAATGAGTACCATTCAGTGTCTAGGATATTCAAACCCACGACTTTGTAGTTAGAGTTCATGTGGGGTACTTTCAAAGCAGATTCAGGAGTCTGGTGCCTGGGTGATTTATGAGTCCTGACCTGAAGCCTCGATTGTGCTGCTTTTGTGATCCTGTTTTAAAATGTAAATGCTCTCATGATGCAGGGAGCAAGATCTCCACAAGCTGGGAGCTACCTCCACCTGGCATTAGACGCAAAGGCAGATGGTAGCCATTTTGGAACCTGCTGGTACCTGGCCACAGAGAGCCATCAGCTCCTTAAAGGGGCAGAAACTTAAAGGCAACACCCATCTACAATCCAAGCAATCCACCTATCTAACCCTTCAATCATTAACACGTGGCAGAGTCTCCAGATTAGCCAGCCAATTTAGACATCATTGAACCAGAATAGAAACAAGTCACCCCCAACTTCCAAAAACTGCTTATGAAGCATAAAGGGGTGAAATGGAAGGTGACATGGGGAAACTGAGATATTATGCACATTGTGGTGCAAGGCCTCAAAATTTTAAACATTACGAAATGAAAAGTATCCTTTGTCTCACTGTAACATTAATAACTCTGCAGTAATGTGGACCAGACTCTTCATGTTTGCCAAAATATCCAAGTGAAAATTATGTCTGCAACCTCCCTTATCCATAACAACGGGAAGGGAGCAGGTTCGGCAATCCACAGATGATCTCTAAAACTGTGACTTTTAAATCCTAAATGTACAAGTATACCGTTTTGGATATTGTTGGGGGGGACGACTTACCAGGGGTAAGCCATGGGGTACAGGTCTCTGGCACAGAGTCTGTCCCTGTTGCTCAGAAGGGAAGGGGGGAGAGGAGGAGAGCATTAGTCATTGGGGACTCCATAGTTAGGGGGACAGATAGGAGATTCTGTGGGAACGAGAGACACTCGCGGTTGGTGTGTTGCCTCCCAGGTGCCAGGGTCCGTGATGTCTCGGATCGTGTTTTCGGGATCCTTAAGGGGGAGGGGGAGCAGCCCCAAGTCGTGGTCCACATAGGCACCAACGACATAGGTAGGAACAGGGATGGGGACGTAAGGCAGAAATTCAAGGAGCTAGGGTGGAAGCTTAGAGCTAGAACAAACAGAGTTGTTATCTCTGGTTTGTTACCCGTGCCACGTGCTAGCGAGGCGAGGAATAGGGAGAGAGAGCAGTTGAACACGTGGCTACAGGGATGGTGCAGGAGGGAGGGATTCAGATACCTGGATAATTGGGGCTCATTCTGGGGTAGGTGGGACCTCTACAAACGGGATGGTCTACACCTGAACCAGAGGGGTACCATTATCCTGGGGGGGAAATTTGCTAATGCTCTTCGGGAGGGTTTAAACTAATTCAACAGGGGGGTGGGAACCTGAATTGTAGCTCCAGTGTACAGGAGGTTGAGAGTAGTGAGGTCATAAATAAGGTTTCAAGGTTGCAGGAGTGTACCGGCAGGCAGGAAGGTGGTTTGAAGTGTGTCTACTTCAATGCCAGGAGCATCTGGAATAAGGTGGGTGAACTTGCAGCATGGGTTGGTACCTGGGACTTCGATGTTGTGGCCATTTCGGAGACATGGATAGAGCAGGGACAGGAATGGTTGTTGCAGGTTCCGGGGTTTAGATGTTTCAGTAAGATCAGGGAAGGTGGTAAAAGAGGGGGAGGTGTGGCATTGTTAGTCAAGGACAGTATTACGGTGGCAGAAAGGACGTTTGATGACAACTCGTCTACTGAGGTAGTATGGGCTGAGGTTAGAACCAGGAAAGGAGAGGTCACCCTGTTGGGAGTTTTCTATAGGCCTCCGAAAAGTTCCAGAGATGTAGAGGAAAAGATTGCAAAGATGATTCTGGATAGGAGCGAAAGTAACAGGGTAGTTGTTATGGGGGACTTTAACTTTCCAAATATTGACTGGAAACGCTATAGTTCGAGTACTTCAGATGGGTCAGTTTTTGTCCAATGTGTGCAGGAGGGTTTCCTGACACAGCATGTAGATAGTCCAACAAGAGGCGAGGCCACATTGGATTTGGTACTGGGTAATGAACCAGGCCAGGTGTTAGATTTGGAGGTAGGAGAGCACTTTGGTGATAGTGACCACAATTCGGTTACGTTTACTTTAGCGATGGAAAGGGATCGGTATATAAAGCAGGGCAAGAGTTATAGCTGGGGGAAAGGCAACTATGAGGCGATGAGGCAAGATTTAGGATGCATAGGATGAAGAAGGAAACTGGAGGGGCTGGGCACAATTGAAATGTGGAGCTTGTTCAAGGAACAGCTACTGCGTGTCCTTGAGAAGTATGTACCTGTCAGGCAGGGAGGAAGTGGTCGAGCGAGGGAACCGTGGTTTACTAAAGAAGTTGAATTTCTTGTCAAGAGGAAGAAGGAGGCTTATGTAGAGATGAGGCGTGAAGGCTCAGTGAGGGCGCTTGAGAGTTACAAGTTAGCCAGGAAGGACCTAAAGAGAGAGCTAAGAAGAGCCAGGAGGGGACATGAGAAGTCTTTAGCAGGTAGGATCAAGGAAAACCCTAAAGCTTTCTATAGGTATGTCAGGAATAAAAGAATGACTAGAGTAAGATTGGGGCCGGTCAAGGACAGTAGTGGGAAGTTGTGCATGGAGTCCGAAGAGATAGGAGAGGTGCTAAATGAATATTTTTCGTCAGTATTCACGCAGGAAAAAGACAATGTAGTCGAGGAGAATACGGAGATACAGTCTATTAGACTAGACGGGATTGAGGTTCATAAGGAGGAGGTGTTAGCAATTCTGGAAGGTGTGAAAATAGATAAGTCCCTTGGGCTGGATGGGATTTATCCTAGGATTCTCTGGGAAGCTAGAGAGGAGATTGCAGAGCCTTTGGCTTTGATCTTTATGTCGTCATTGTCTTCAGGAATAGTGCCAGAAGACTGGAGACTAGCAAATGTTGTCCCCTTGTTCAAGAAGGGGAGTAGAGACAACCCTGGTAATTATAGACCAGTGAGCCTTACTTCGGTTGTGGGTAAAGTGTTGGAAAGGATTATAAGAGATAGGATTTATAATCATCTAGAAAGGAATAATTTGATTAGGGATAGTCAACACGGTTTTGTGAAGGGTAGGTCGTGCCTCACAAACCTTATTGAGTTCTTTGAGAAGGTGACCAAACAGGTGGATGAGGGTAAAGCGGTTGATGTGGTGTATTTGGATTTCAGTAAAGTGTTTGATAAGGTTCCCCATGGTAGGCTATTGCAGAAAATACGGAGGCATGGGATTGAGGGTGATTTAGCGGTTTGGATCAGAAATTGGCTAGCTGTAAGAAGACAGAGGGTGGTGGTTGATGGGAAATGTTCATCCTGGAGTTCAGTTACTAGTGGTGTACCTCAAAGATCTGTTTTGGGGCCACTGCTGTTTGTCATTTTTATGAATGACCTGGATGAGGGCGTAGAAGGATGGGTTAGTAAATTTGCGGATGACACCAAAGTCGGTGGAGTTGTGGATAGTGCGGAAGGATGTTGCAGGTTACAGAGGGACATAGATAAGCTGCAGAGCTGGGCTGAGAGGTGGCAAATGGAGTTTAATGCGGAAAAGTGTGAGGTGATTCACTTTGGAAGGAGTAACAGGAATACAGAGTACTGGGCTAATGGTAAGATTCTTGGTAGTGTGGATGAGCAGAAAGATCTCGGTGTCCATGTGCATAGATCACTGAAAGTTGCCACCCAGGTTGATAGCGTTGTTAAGAAGGCGTACAGTATGTTAGGTTTTATTGGTAGAGGGATTGAGTTTCGGAGCCATGAGATCATGTTGCAGCTGTACAAAACTCTGGTGCGGCCACACTTGGAGTATTGCGTACAGTTCTGGTCACCGCATTATAGGAAGGATGTGGAAGCATTGGAAAGGGTGCAGAGGAGATTTACCAGGATGTTGCCTGGTATGGAGGGAAGGTCTTATGAGGAAAGGCTGAGGGTTTTGAGGCTGTTTTCGTTAGAGAGAAGAAGGTTAAGAGGTGACTTGATAGAGACATACAAGATGATCAGAGGATTAGATAGGGTGGACAGTGGGAGCCTTTTTCCTCGGATGGTGATGGCTAGCATGAGGGGACATAGCTTTAAATTGAGGGGTGATAGATATAGGACAGATGTCAGAGGTAGGTTCTTTACTCAGAGAGTAGTAAGGGCGTGGAATGCCCTGCCTGCAAAAATAGTAGACTCGCCCACTTTAAGGGCATTTAAATGGTCATTGGATAAACACATGGATGATAATGGAATAGTTTAGGTTAGATGGGCTTCAGATTGGTTTCACAGGTCGGCGCAACATCGAGGGCCGAAGGGCCTGTACTGCGCTGTAATGTTCTATGTTCTATGTTCTACCAGATCCTGACATGCCTTGCGGCTGATAATTCAGCTCCAAATTTTCAGCTGCATTTTCAATAAAGACTCCATTTTTTGGTCGTTATTTACTTAATAAATCTAATTTAAATTTTGAAAATCTATGAATTACACTGGGATCTTTCCTTAAGCTTTTCTGATTATTACAAAAAAATGACTTGTTAGATTTTTGCAAAGTAAGTTGTCTAAACAAGCATTTGGCTTTGCAGAGATGTAACACTATCTGCATATACCAGGCCTGGAAATTTCTGTGTTTTATTTTGATCACTGCTATATCAAGAACATTTCACAATTTCAATGCCTTGGCCAATGCTGCTACTTTAACCAAGAGAACCAAAATCAATGATTGTGGGATAACAAGGTGCAGAGCTGGATGAACACAGCAGGCCAAGCAGCATCAGAGGAGCAGGAAGGCTGACGTTTCGGGCCTAGACCCTTCTTCAGAAAAATCTTCAGAAAATCTTCAGAAAAATCAATGATTGTGGGATCTTCTTTGCAAAATTGTGGTTGCTTTTTGCCACAGTCACTGCACTTAGAAAAACACACTCTATTTCTAACAGTTATAAATGGTACAAATGCAACCTTTTCTATCATTGTACAAAATAAGTTTATTGGTTCAATTGAACATTGCTTTCATCTAATGTTTAATTGTCATTTACCATGTTGTTGAACTTGTCTAGCGCCTCGTTCAGGGTGGTTTTGTCCAGCTTCTGAACGAATACACCCAGTGCAATTTCATCTCGATTTTTCAAAGTCTTCGAGGTAGTAAAGCAATTGAATATAGAGGTCAAGTGATCACTGGTTAGACCTGCCAGTAGTAGATTACCCTGCAAAAGAACCCATTAGAAAAAGGTTAGGGCAATACATCTTAATATATTTAATTGGATAAAAACATCATAAATCATGGATTATCTGCCTTTATAGATTCAGCAGTTCAGGGTGTTGGAAAACAGAAACTAAACTAGCAGAGAACAGCACAATGGTAGTTTGACTGTTTGGGATTTCAAATCCTTAACTTATTAACTGAATAAGTTAACTGCAAAATTCCTTAGCACGCTTTGGAGCAACATTATGAGGTATAAATTCAACTTTTCTCCTTGTTACCCATCCAATATTATGTAATTCCAACAGCCAATTTCATGTGAAGCTATTATATTCGAGTGGTCACAATCAGCTTAGTCTGTTTACAAGAACATTGCAATCCCCACTAAATTCTGCAGCCATGATTCACTCTTTTTTCAGGTTTTGAACTCCAACTTATATCTGAAATGCCTGGTGGGTAAAATAATAGGATAAATTAGCAATAACTGGTACTGATACTTGATGTTAATTCATTTTGATTTTGAGGCCATGCTTTTAAAAGCACAACAAAATTAATTTAAAAATAGCTAATTTTGACTGGGATCCCATGATGATCTTCAACATAGAATCCCTACAGTGTGGAAGCAGGTCATTCAGCCCATTAAATCCACACTGACCCTCTGAACAGCATCCCACCCAGATCAACTTCCTATCCTATCCCTACATGTTGCATGGCTAATCTACCTAACCTACACACTACAGGGCAATTTAGCATGGCCAATCTACCCTAACTTGCACATCTTTGGACTATGGGAGGAAACTGGAGCACCTGGAGGAAACAAACGCAGACACGGGGAGAATGTGCAAACTCCACACAGACAGTTGCCTGAGGTTGGAATCGAACCTGGGTGCCTGGTGCTGTGAGGTAGCAGTGTTAACCGCTGAGCCACCGCACTGTTCCCTAATCTATGAATATTTAAGTTTAGAGTACAGGATTATTTGGTTTATCATAAACAGGACTAGAGCAATCTAAAACAAACCATACTGTTTTGCTCTTTCACCAGAATTCTATATAATCTCCTGTAATAAATATTTATTTTATCTTCTCATGTAATGTAATAATTCCTGCCTCAATTACTATGTAGAGAAGTATTCTAACCTCTAACAATTGTTCTGGATAAAATATACTTTCAATGACAATCTTAAATTGATAAACTCCCATTATTTACTGAACAACCAGTGGAAATATTCTTTCCCCAAGTCACATATTAAAGGCATTCATAACTTCAGAAACCTCTTAATTATTTTGTCATCTTGAACGATACATCTGTACAATTAAGAACAGAATATTTAGATATCAGTGGCTAACAATACACTGTATATGATAAGATGCTAAATATTTGTTCAAATTAGACAATGAAGAACACAAGTGGTGAAATTCATTATTTTCCAAGCATTAGATAGAATATAATCTGGATTTAAAGGTTGTGGCTGCATTGATAACGGTTTTGCTTTAATTCAAAATTGCATTGGGTCCACATCGAAGGCAATATGTTACACTAAGGCCTTAGTTATAAAATCCCTCTTTGCTCCTTTTGAGTCGTCCAAGTGTGTGACACATATCCACTTAAAATAGTACTCTGTGTTATTTTGTAATGCAAGTTAAGTTCATTGAATTAGTACCACATTTCTCAGAAGGAGGAACATGTCCAGCAGCAGTCTGTCATTCTAATGTGAAAGTGTGGGTCACGTTAAAGCTCACCTGAGCACATGCATATTCTGCAATGTTGAAATTACATAGCTGGGAACTGTTAACAGACATCAGAAAACTGTTCACAGCTGAACTGTTGGTGGGAGGGAAAGGAAAATTATTATTTAAAGAAACATTGCATTAAGATCAAAGTTGTTTTAAAAAAAAGCCATCAATACAATCCTAAATATATTAAGTGAGAGCCACTCTGCTGCCCAGAGTCATATTAACTTGTGGTCTAAATAGAGAGTTGGATCATTGTCTGAAGTTGGAAAAAGGCTACAGGGAAAAGGCAGGGAATTAGGCATGTTGCTCTTGCATTAAGCTAACATAAGTATGACAGGTTGAATGGGCTCCTTTTGTGCTGTAATCATTCAATGATCTTAAGTTAATTGGAAAAGCTGCAAGAATTAGAATGAGCCTCATGACCATGAACTTCTTAGCTTTGATCTCTAAACTACTGTGTCCAGTTCTGGTCACCCTGTTTTAGGAAGGATATTAATAAACTGGAGAGAGTTCAGAAAAGATTTACCAGGATGTTCTTGGGAACGGAGGATTTGAGTTATAAAAATAGACTGGAAAGACTGGGACTTTTTCCACTGGAGCTTAGGGGGCTGAGGGATGACCTTACTGAGGTTTATAAAATCATGAGGGGCATAGATAAGGTGAATGACATGGGTCTTTTCCCTAGGGTGTGGGAGTTCAAAACTAGGAGGCATATTTTTAAGGTGAGAGAATAAAGATTGAAAAAGGACATGAGGGGCAACTTTTTTCACAGAGAGTAGTTTGGGTGTGGAATGAACTGCCAGAGAAGGTGGTGGATGCAGGTACAGTCACAACATTTAAAAGACATTTGGATAAGTTCATGAATGGGGAAGGTTTGGAGGAATATGGGCCAAATGCAGGGAGGTGGGACTAGTTTAGTTTGGGAACGTAGTTGGCGTTGACTTGTTGGACCAAAGGGTCTGTTTCCATGCTGTATGGCTCTAAGTCCACTTGATGATCGAGATGGTACATTCAGCCTCAACACTGAAGAAGAAGGTACCGCATTTCCAGAGCCCCTGCTGCTTACCATTCTCCATTAATCATTACAATGATAGGCGCAGTATTACAGAAGTTAGTTGAGGATAGGATTGGGCAAAACTGTAATTTTTGCTAAAGATGAAGGTGCTTCCCCAATTCCATGCTCAGACTCATACCTGAAGAACAGCCATTTAGAACAGATACTAAAGTGTGGATATTGTTGATCTGTAGGCCAGTATAGCTCAGTACTGTGAGCCCATGAACAATGTCTGTATCAGGCTGTGCTAATGGATGACTTTGCAGTAAGCAGGAAAATACCACATGGTGGAATAATCAGGCCATATAGAGCCCACTTCTAGGATGGATGCATTAACAGCCATTCAACGCGCCCGAAGGTGCTGCACAATGCAATGAATGGGGTGTACAGAAAGGGAAAAATAATAGAAGGAACATTGAAAGTTAGGGGGTAAAATTGGGGTAGCAATATGTAAAGCTAGATTTTACAAACAGATTCCTAAAGGAAGGCTGGAACCACGTTTCACAGAACAAATCAATAATTTCAATTGAAGCAATGTGGATATTAATTTTCCTCAAATGCTTACCTGTTTACTGCTGCACATGCATCTGTTTCTGATAGAAATGTAAAAAACAAGATGTTAAAATACTGGAAATGTACGAAGAAAATTAAACAGTGAGTTTTACATAAAATGTACCTACCATTAAATGTAGTATTGCCACACTATCAAAATAAAGCATAAAGGTTAATACTTAATTTTAGTTTCACAATGACACAAATAAACTGCATACATACTTGAAGACAATACATATGTATAAATATATGAATTCAAATGCATAATGTATGATTACTACATGAAAATATCATACACATACACATATATCATGCAATATATTAAAATATATAATGAATAGGGAACTATAGAGAACCTATACTAATTGAACAAAAAATGCTGTGTCAACTTGTAAAAATAATGGTTATGGTTTTCTGTTATTTCGTCAATAATTTATATTAGCAACAAGCTTCATACAAGTTGAATAATCACAATTACTTAATTAGCACGGGTTACATATTCCTACATTGGCTTATATTCCAATGTTGATTGTGAATTAACAACAATGATGAAAAAACATGTACCCTATTGTATGGGCTTTAAGGTCAGATAATTTGCACAGCACAATACTGCAGCACTCCAATGCCACTGGTTGAATTGATACAGTTTGGTTTCGTATCAGCGGCTGTTGAAAAAGAGTTTTCCTTTCTTGTGGCGGCAACCATTGTTGCTGATCAATAAAACAAGCCCATGAGGTGGCAGATGGAAAATTAAAAGGACAAAATCTGAAATGGCACAGAGCAGGCACAAATGCATCCAGATTTTCTTTCAGTGGAGCAGTTTTTTGCAAAAAAGAATAAAAAGGTGATTTTAGTGAATTTGTACCTCCCACAAAGATTGGCTAGGCAGAAGCATGCATTACAAAACTCAATCTTTAGTTACTTTTTTGCATTCCATGCTCTTAACCAAACGAGGTTCGGTGTAAAACGTGCCATTGTATTGAGTGAACCATATCAGGAATGGCTAATCAGACTTCTTTCATTAACTTTCTGACACAGAGTTGTATTAAAACAAACACTATTAAATGTATCTTACCATGAAGTTAAATTGAGGATCTGAAAGAAATTAAAAACATCATTAAAAAAAGCACGTGAAACCCAATGCCTCAGATGGTTGTTATCGCATCTAGAATTATTGATACATTTTGATGGCAATAGAACCAAAATACACAGAAATTTTACATCCGAGAAATTAAATTGAAAGAGTTGACTGTACTTGCATCTATGTTACATTGTATTATACCATGAGCAAGGGACTACAATAATAAATATTGTTTGTCCACGGTATTTCTGAACTTATCAAGGCACATACCTGACGAAGGATCTGGAATTCCTCCTGTCAATCCAACACGCCTCACTTCAGATTCAAAGTGTGAGCTCACCCAGACTGACACCACAGTTTCATTGGCTCCAGTTTGAAGAGCCGGGAGGTTAACCTGAAGCAAGTCTATCAACTGCGCTGCAGAAAGTTTCTAATGATAGGAAGAATATTAGCAGAATGAAACATTGATCAATGCATATTCCTTCAGTGGTCAGCTTATTACATTTCTTAGATCCATCTACGAAAGAAAAACATTGCCAGCACAAAAACCACATTGCTAATGAACTAAGTCTTTTGGCATGATGATTTATTATTTAAACAAAGATATTCCAACAGCTTCAAGTATTATAGAATTAAATGAATTCCAAACCTGAAAACCAAGTCGTGGAAAGATTTCGAACACATAGGTGACATGTGAACTGCCAGATGATGTCAGACCAAAGTAATAGGTTTAAATGTTTTGTTCTGACTATCTAGAAGTAATTGATCGCACTTTCAGGGCTGCAGCTACTTTAAAGATGATATAAAAATGAAAAATTACGGAAATATTCAACATGTCATTCAGCTTCTATGGAAACTGCGGCCTGCATTTTCCCTTTCCAAGCCTCTCTGTGTGGGGGAAAGCTGGGGACTAACCCACTACCCCTACCTGTGAGGTAACTTGACCTGTCACCTTGCTGGTCAGCCCATTAACAGCGGATTGCCAGTCAACAGGCCAGTTTCTCAGCCAGTCAGACACTTTGACATTAGTGCGTCAGGACCCCAGAAGCTGCTGTCGTTGCTCACTTGAAACCTAGTCTGGTCATGATTCAGAACCAGAAAGGTATTTCTTAAATCTTTTTGTTGCAGACAGGAGTCAGGGGAGAGGGGAATCAGAGGCAAAGGCAAGGGGTTGGCTTTCAGGCCCTAGGTCAAGGCAACTGTAAGCCTCCCTATCACTCCCCCTCAAACTCAGCATTCAAGCCACCCTGGTTTCCCAGCAGGTGAACTAGCCCCCTTTCTCACCCAATGGAGAGGGAGCTGATTGGATAGGTTACGAATTGAAGCCATTAAGTGGCCATTAATTGACCACTTCGGGGCCTAAATTTGCTGCCAAGGCGAGGTCCCCCAGGGGCCTTCTTGCCCAGCTCAGAGATGGTGGAAAAGTGATGAGTTTCTCTCCAGGACCAATGTGCCCAATCATTTCGCCTTCTCGCTCCTCTAGTGAGGGGAAAACTTTGCCCAGAGTTAATGTTTCAGGTCAAAATGACCTTTTATCGGAACCACCCTGATGAAAGGTCACCTCAACATGAAACATTAACTGTTTCGCTTCACAGATACTGCCTGACCTGCCTTATCATTTTCCTGTTATTTTGTACAACTCCAATACTTCAAATATAACATTTATATACATATACTCATCCTGTCTTCCTGCTTCTACCACTTTTCCTCTCTCAATCTGTGATTTTAAGCTCAGTTTTATTTTTCTGCATATTCAAATTTAACCTAATCCCTTCAAACCTGATTCTAATGTCTTATTCAGACTGCTACAGTCCAATATGAAGCTGCAATAAATATTCAACATTTGAATGAGAAGGTTATTTTGTCCAGACTGTAGTTATTGGAATGAGGTCAGCCACGTGGACTCAAAAATATGAGTTCCCTGATTGGGGCTGTTAACCTGGTTCAATCAGGGAGCCCTGGCTGACAGATTTAAACAGGAGAGTCAAAGGTCCTAAAACAGAAGTTTCTGGAAAAGCTCAGCAGTTCTGGCAGCATCTGTGAAGAAAAAAGTCAGAGTTTATGTTTCAGGTCCGATGATCTTTCCAGAGGTTCTGCTCGCTCTAGGAGCTGGTTCTGAGTTAACTGTGTCAGTGTCATATACTATGCACGTGTAAATAAAGGGTGACCTGGTGACTGGATTCATGGAGTTATTTCACAGATAAGTAAAAGTCTAAGCTATGAGGTAAGATCTGGTTGCATTTATAATACAATCAGATCAGTTTTTGTCGTGCCAAACCTGGAACCATTTCTCACAGTCATAGTGGGCCGAAGGGCCTGTTCCTATGCTGTACTGTTCGATGATTGAGCAATCAGTGATACAATCCATTTCCAGCATTCTGTGCAAATCTAATGCTTGTGGAACAAGCAGTTCCAAAAACTGCTAGTCACATCATTCGATTCAGGCCCACAATAAGGGTGGGCCTTATTGCAAGGGTTTCAATAGGCTGCTTAATTTGTACAAGAGCAGTTGACTAGCTAGGCTCTGGGGAAGTTGTGGGAACTTGCTGGGTGTGCTGGAAGGAAGCCGGAGAGCACTAATATTTCATTGTAATTGAGGGAATGGGTGCTGAAAACCCCATAACAAGTATTTGCTTCATACAACTGAGCACGATTAGAGTTTAGGGAGAAAAAAGCCAGGGTCTAGCTCAGCGAAGCTCACTGTTGGTGAAAGGCTGGTGAATTAGTACTGAAGGGCAGATTTGGAGTCAAGGGGAACATAGACTCAAAAAAGGAATGTGATTGACCGGAACAGGAGCAGTCTTTCATGTAGTCCATTACAGAATGGCTCTTGAGAAAATGCTTCAATATTAGAGCGTCAAAGAGGTCTATAGCACAGAAAAGGCCATTCAGCCAATTGAATCTGCACCAGTCAAAAACAAGCATCCCATTATCCAGCACTTGGCCCATGGCCTTATATGTCTTGGCACCACAAGTGCACATCTAAATACTTCTTTAACATTATGAGGGCTTCAGCCTCTACCACCTTTACAGGCAGTGAGCTCCAGGTTCCCACCGGGTTCTGTGTGAAACACTTTCCCTCACATCCCATTTAAACCTCCTACACCTCACCTTAAATCTATGCCCTCTGGTCACTTCTCCCATAATGAAAGCGTTTATCAGCAAGCCGATGGCTTGCAAAAATACAAAATGGGAAGAGTTGACAATTTGGCATCTTGACCGTCAATCAGTAAGCTTCTGCATTTTTACTTTGTGCTTTGAATTTCCTATTGCTACCTACCCTCGATAAATTTTAAATCTCTTGCCTGACAAGAATCCACCCACCTCGGGTTCAAAAATATTCAATGGCCCAGGCTCCCACAGAGTGATGAGGCAGAGTGTTCCAAAGTGGCTCAACATTCAGAGAGAAAAGTTCTCATTCTTGTCCTGAAAGGAGTGACTTCCCCAGATTTTAAAACAGTGTCCCCCTAATTCTGGACTGACCCATAAAAGGTAACATCCTTGCCGCCTTGTCCAGATTGACAAAGGGAGGATGTGTAACTTGGGATGGTGGAAATGAGGTGTACATGTATTGTGGATTATGTTATTGTTCTAACATTCTATATTCAAGTGTAATGTCGTTTGTTCAAACTCATGGGATTCTGTAGCTTTAGTTTCTTAACACATTTCATTTTATTGACTTCAAAGATAATGGTTATTGTCCTCTGACCAAATCAAAACAAAGTTGGCAGTCTGTTCTCAAATCATAACTAACCTCAGAGTCTCACTGCACCCAGATAATTAAACTTCAAGTGTGATGTGGCCAGGGCTCAGTGCTTATATAATCAGGTGATCCTCAACATCACAAACATATTTGAAATGAGAAAAGAGCTCATTAATAGAAATAGTAATTAATTGAAGCTTCTTAGTATAAAAATCTGGGAATGGTTTATGATGCCAAGGGAACACCAATCTTATACTGGTGCTGCACATTCTGGGAAGTCCATTGCCAGTTGGCAGTGCCTACACATCAAAACAACTGGAACTCAAAGTGGCTCACCATATGGTAAACATTATTAAATGTTGTTTGAGCATTACAAGTAACAGCAATATCAGATTAAGGGGGGTGGTTAAAAAAAAACCAGACAGATCACAACTATGGAGTTGTGAATTTCCTTTATCTATGAATCCAGATTTCGTAATATAGTTCTATACAGTATATACAGAGTAATATACAGAGGCGGCTATCCCATCATCAAATCATCCTCTTTTTACATGTGGCATAGTATATTGGCTCTGACCAGCCAGCTCAGAGCCAGTTCTTATAAAGAGGAGACTCTGAGAATCTCCTGTTTGTATCTGTCAGCCAGGGTTCCGTGATTGGCCCAGGTTAACAAGCCCAATCAAGGATCTCATAGTTATTGAGATCTAACTGGCCCTCATTCCAATCACTACAGTTCTAAACTGGTATTCTATAACATCGACACTGACCCTTGTCCCCTATTCAACCAACATTTATTCCAATGTAAGATTACATTATGACGCGTTACACTTCCCATCATAATCAAATAGTTTTTTTTAAATGAATCTCGATTTCCTTGCAGGAAATTCATTGTCATTCCCAAATACAAACGCACAAGTATGAAACAGATTGCTAAAGAAGAAACCACAGCCATTCTTAAATGATCAAATCATATTGTTATACTATATATACATACCGCTACTTCTTCAGGATTCAGCTTTATGAAGGTTGGAAAGTCCATGTTGACATCATTATTGGCAAGAAACTCCAGATCAGATGCCCTGGCACCATCTTAAGAAAACAAACACACTCATTTATCAAAAAGCAGTAACATTTTTCACTTTTTTGTACCTATTTAGAATTCTGCATTATTACCTATTGCTTAAAGATGGAATGTTGTGCTATTTTCTCCCAGCATTTAGCACCATCCATTATTTGTGAATTACTTTCACAATAGAAGAATATAGGCGTTTTCATCATCTGAACATTTTCTGCCCTTAAAATGCTCATCTGCGTAGAAGCACTGCAGAACAACCTGATGTAAATATTCATGCCCCATTAAAAGCCTGAATTTCCTGAATCAATCACTGGCCATAATCCATTTCTCCCTGCATTTACATTGCTTGAAAAATCTACACTATTGTGCCCTAGCTATTTGGTGACTGTTTTTCAAATTTAAATTCTATCCCAATATCTCTCAAACTGCACAATTCCGTTTCTTTGCTTTGCATGTCAATTTCAGATCATATTCACCTGAAAATAAAGTTTTAAAACCTCACCAGTTAGGTGTAACAAACCAGATCTAGGGGTGTTAGGAAGATTTTGATGGCTGGTGTTAATTCGTAAATGGATGCGTGAATAGTAGTTTCTCAGCTGTTATGCCACACTGCAGGTTACATAGCTCACTCCATTGAAGGAATGCAATTCTCTCTGCTCACACAAGAACAGTTAAAGTAAAGAAATTTTCATTTTAAACACCACTGCTTTTGGTGGAGATTAGGTGTTTGTCATGGTTAGGCAGTATCTTCCTGCATAAATTCTAAGCAGGGTTCTATAATGTGAAAAGGACCCTGATAGTTGGACCCTGATAGTTATTACAACAACAAAGTTGCTGGAAAAACTGAGTTCTGAGGAAGGGTCACCGGACCCGAAACGTTAACTCTGTTTTTTCCTTCACAGATGCTGCCAGACCTGCTGGGCTTTTCCAGCAATTTTGTTTTTGTTCCTGATTTACAGCATCCATAGTTCTTTCGGTTTTTATTCTCATAGGATATTATCTCTGAGTTGAGTCGGAAGGTCACTGTTGCTTTGCGACCAGGCTGAAACAAGCCCACAAAACAAAGAGGTCCTGCAAACAAATTATTCAAATTCCCTCTGTAGGGTCAAGGGGAACAGGATTGTTTCTTTTGACCCCACGTTGGAAATCATGCCCCACCTCTACCACACAGAATCTCCTCCAACCTCTTCCCTTATGTGCAACTGTCTCAAAAGTTCCTCCTCACTACTTAGTGAGATGATGGAAATAAACCAGCAACATTTAAATAAGGCCTGGTAATTAAAATTATTATGCCCTCCTGTTGCATTACCAGGTAAGAGGTTTGCTTGTTGGAGCAGTGTGCTATCTGAAATCTGCCCCATACTTAAAAACCCAGGTATAAGAGGTGAAACAGACATCAAACCCTTCAACTCTGTATCATCTTAGAAAAGAAATACGTAAAATGGTATTTTAACAGATGGCAGTTGTTTTTTGTAAGCACACTTCCTCATAACAGTTCTTTGATTTTCTCTATGTTATTCTTAACCCATTCCTGCAAAAATATGGTCTATACAATTTTAACACACATTCATTAGCTCATTTACTTTAAATGTGTCAGTGAATTTGTTCATTAGCAATTTAAAATTATTAATATTTTAAATTAAGGTGCTTTCGTTGACCCAGTGTGCCAAAGGGTAAACTTGTAGTTGTATGGAACCTTCAATGTTCTCAGCATGTTCTAAAGCTTCTAACAGTCAATGATTTGTTTTGAAGTGTAGCCATTGTCCTTATGCAGGTAAAAACAGTAAAGCTTTTGTGCAAAAGGATCTCACAGAAAGTATTGTGACAATTGTTTGAAGAATAAATGCTGACCAAGATACCTGAAAACTCTCTGACTCTAACTTTGCCACGGTATATTTTACACAGAATCACAGAATCCCCTACAGCGTGGAAGCAGGCCACTTGGTCCATCCAGTCATATTGACCCTCTGAAGAGCATCCCACCCACACCCACCCCCCTATCCCATCCACATAACCCTGAATTTCCCATGGTTAGTCCTCCTAACCTGCACAAATGTGGACACTATGGGCAATTTAGCATGGCCATTCCACGTAACCTGCACATCTTTGGATGGTGGGAGGATGAACAGGCAGACTGTGAATTGGTTTACCATCTCACCTTAATGATGACACCTCTAACAATGCAGGCACTAACTCAGTACTGCAGTGAAACAGCAAACGTACAGCCAAGAGGAAATTAACCTACCACTCCCATTAAGCTTTAGGTTCAATTTATCAACCAGCCAAAATTATTAACTGCGTGCTTCAAACCTAAAGAAAGATGTGGTAAATGTCAAGAATCAAGCACCTTACCAAGGTATGACTTGATTAGGTTGAAGTAGGCGATGGTGTTATTTTGCTGAGATATTAATTCAGATGCTGCTTGGTTGTAGAGTAGGTTCTTTTTTGATTGAGTGCACGTGGAAATATCCAGCGCTCCAGCATTCCTGTGGGAGAAAGGGCAGAACCTTAAATTTGAAATGCACAAAACAAATTATTTGGCATTGTAGTTACCATTGTTATTCATCCATGAACATTCCCATATAAACAACAAAATTCCGCTGATTGATACTGGTAACGCCCATAATTGCACATGACCAGCAGCTGCAGCAAAGTGACTTCTTGCATGTTGATAGTTGGAGCCAATCACTGCTAGCTTATATTTGATAAGCAGTGGTCCTTTTAAGGGACTACAACACGTTTCTCAAAAAGGAATGACTATAAGTTTTAAAACTGATTTTTGTAGAGTCAGGACAGCATTAATTCTGCTTTCGTTTCATAAAAATGTGCACAGGGAGTCTAAGTCCTCTGTGTCTTCCATCCTCACCACCTCTAAGGTCCCACTTGAAGAACAGCTCCAAGGAAAATCTGCTAAATGTTGCAGCCTTCCCCAGTCAGTGAGCCACCAGTCACCACTAGTTCGGTACATCCAGTTCCTCGAGATTATTCAAAGGAAGGGTGGCACCTTGCCTCAGTGGTTAGCACTGCTGCCTCACAGTGCCAGGGAGCTGGGTTCGAATCCACCTTTGGGCAACTGTCTGTGTAGAGTTTGCACATTCTCCCAGCATCTGTGTGGGGTCTCCTCCAGGTGCTTCCAGTTTCTCCCACAGTCCAAAGATGTGCAGCCTAACTGGATAAGCCATGGGAAATGCAGGAATAGGGTAATGGGTGGTTCTGGGCAGGGTGCTCTTTGGAGGGTTGGTGTGGACTTGATGGGCCGAATGGCTTGCTTCCACACCACAGGGACTCTATGAAGATAGCAGCACCCATAACCTTTTTGACAGAGACAGTTGAAGTATCACCCCAGTGTGTGTATCCCCAGTTTAGGAATGGAACAAACTAGGTAATCTCAACGGAATTCATAAAATTGATTTTAAAATTAAGAATCCTCGGAAATGCAGGTTCAGATGACAGTCAGGAAGGCAAATGCATTGTTGGCTTTCATTTTGAGAGGGCTAGAATACAAGAACAGGGATGTACTGCTGAGGGCGTATAAGGCTTTGGTCAGAGCGCATTTGGAATATCATGAGCAGTTTGGGCCCCATATCTAAAAGGGAATGTGCTGGTTTTCGAGTAGGTTGAGGGGAGGTTTATAAGAATGATCATAGGATGAAGGGCTTGTCATTGGAGGAGCAGGTAAGGAGTCTGGGTCTGTACTCAATGGAGTTTAGAAGCTTGATGGGGGGATCTGATTGAAATTTACCCAATACTGAGAGGCCTGGATAGAGTGGGCATGAAGTTTCTGCTAGTTGGAAAGACTAGGACCCAAGGGCACAGCCTCAGAGTGAAGAGGCAGCCCTTTAGAACTGAGATGAGAAGGAATTTCTTCAGCCAGAATGCGTTGAATTGTGGAACTCATTGCCTCAGAGGGCTGTGGAGGCCAAGATATTGAGTGTACTTATGACACAGATAGATAGGTTTTTGATTAGTAAAGGGATTAAAGACTATGGTGGGAAGGCAGGAGAATTGGATTGTGAAACATATCAGCACTGATTGAATGGCAGAGCAGACTTCTACATATTATGGTCCTAAATTTGTGTTCTGAACCAGACATGAAATGATGAGGAGAAAGACATTGAGGTAGCAAGAATGTGTTTTTCTTTAATGACAAAAAATGGAAATACATATGCTAAGAATGTTTGACCCTTTCACCTTTTCATTGCTACCATTTGATTTGTTGAGCATTGTGCTGTAATACTTGGAACAGCGATTTTCATTCTGTTTAGAAGAAGGATATTTAACGAAAGTGAGAAAACTAAGAGGAGAAAGATGAAATACTTACGTCAAGTTTGAAATAGTCATCAGCTGGCTTTCATCCAGAGTGCAGAGGTTTGGCCCACCAATAGCTTTCAAAGAAACTTCATTGAGAGTTCCACCCAACTGTAGATACCTTGTAATAATGCTTTTAACCTGAAGAACAATTCATAAAGTATTCAGTAACAAATACCAAATAAACTGCATTTTTATATTTATTTACTTTCCTTGCTTAATTCTTGAATTTCTTATTTAGAACTTGTAAACATCCTTTTTTTCCTCCTCCATAGAACTGGGCTTGTACCTCCCAACAGAATTCTTTACTCAATCTTGATTTCTATTTTTTTTTCAAAAAAAGGTGACCATGACACTGTTTCCTATTTCAGTCAGTGCTGAGTTAATAGCCGATCACTCACAGATATCTGGGAGTAGTCTATGGCAATTTACTGCCCACTCCATTCCCCTCTCAATTCTTTTGGAAAATTGGATACAAAATCCTTCAATTCTAAGAATTGCTTTCCCTTTGCAACAATTTGCAGCACAGGTCTTGCTTATGAACTGTATTCTAGTACACAACAGCACTGAGTATCAATTAGTATCCCATGTCATTGTGTTTCACATTTTGGACCCTATCAAAATGAAGTTTGACAGCTATTATTTTCTAATTTGGTTGTGTGTGAGCTGGTTTGGGACTCATGCTTTCATTGCTCAGTTCTTTGAGTTACAGGAGTTGGGAAGTCACGTTAAGGTTGTACAGGACATCAGTGAGGTCTCTTCTGGAATGCTGTATCCAGTTCAGGTCAGCCAATAATAGGAAGGATATTATTAAGATAGAGAGGGTTCAGAAGAGATTTACCAGGATTTTGCCATGTATGGAAGGTTTGAGTTATAAAAACTCAAACTTTAGATTCGGACTTTTTTCACTGGGGCATAGGAGGTGGAGAGGCGACCTGATAGAAGTTTATAAAATAATGAGGGATATAAATAGGGTTAATGGTAGTTGTATTTTCCCTAGGATGGGGGATTTCAAGACAATGGGGCATATTTTTAAGGTGTGAAAAGAGAGATTTAAAAATCTGCAAAACTGTGGGGAGATAACAAAGAAGCTGGAGGGGAAGAGCACAGATAAGCATTGGCCCGAGTTTTCTTTACGAAGTCCAGGCAAGCATTCTGCTCTCAAGGCACTTGCTGCATCTGCTTCTCACTAACTAGACTTTATTGAGCAGAGGAAACACCAAGTAATCTGAATTGGCCTCTATGTATATCACATGACCCTGTTTTCACAGAGTCATAGAATCCCTCCAGTATGGAAGCAGGCCATTCAGCCCATCAAGTCCACACTGACCCTCCAAAGAGCATCTCACCCAAACCCACCCCGCTACCCTACTCTATCCCCATAGCCCCACATTTCCCATGGATAACCCACCTAACCTACACATCCCTGGACGCTACAGGCAAATTAGCATGGCCAATCTACCTAACCTGCACATCTTTGGACTGTGGGAGGAAACCAGAGGAAATCCATGCAAACATGGGGAGAATGTACACAGTTGGCCAAGGGTGGAATCGAACCCAGGTGCTTGGCACTGTGAGGTAGCAGCATTAGCCACTGAGCCACCATGCTGCCCTGCACTCATGAAGCTTCAGCTAGTTTAATCAATCATCAAAAGCAACCAACAACACTGAAGTGAGGTTAAAGTCATCCTGGAGTTTCAAGAAACTAGTTTTCACATCTTATTCAGAACTAAATTCCCATTTATTTGCAGATATCAATATTTTAAATGCACATTCTCCTGGTTTCAGTACCGTTGTGTTTTCCAGCTGTTGCATCATTAATGCAGCAAGTGTCTCAACTTGGGTGATATTCCAGCTGCTGACTTCTGTCGCATTAAACACAGTTGATATGTTCCCCAGCAGTATAATCTGGTTTTCTGGTAATCCACTGGGATAAATCTGTTTCAGGAAGTCCAAAATAATAAAATTAAATCACTTACTGATGTTTATTTCCCACCCCACAAGTACAGTTTTAACTATCCTTTACAGTTATTGTACTGTCTGTAACTAATTTCCATTTCAGTTTGTTACATTTGAGAGTATTATTTTGAATCTGTGTTTTATAAAAGATGTCTCAATAGACATGTTTTTATAATTAATAAGTTATGGCTCTTACAAATAATATCACTTGAATAATGCAGCATTTTCAATGAATAAAGAGAAAATGTAAGCGTTTTTAATATTTTCAAAAAAGTTCAGTTATACCTTGACATGGGCTGATTAGCTGTTCATTTGCTGTAATAGAGTCATAGAACTGTACAGCGCAGAAACAGAACATTCAGTCCAACTCGTCCATGCTGACCCAGATATTCTAAATTACTCCAGTCCCATTTGCCGGCATTTGGCAAATATCCCTCTAAATCTTTCCTATTCGCATACTATCCAGATGCCTTTTAAATATTGTAATTATACCAGCCTCCACCACCTCCTCTGGCAGTTTTCTTCCATATGTGCAGCATTATCTGCATGAAAAAGTTGCCCCTTAGGTCCCTTTTAAATCTTGCCCCTCTCACCTTCAACCTATGCCCTCTAGTTCTGAACTCCCCAAACCTGGGAAAAAGACCTTGGCTATTCACACTTTCCATGCCCCTCATGATTTTATAAACCTCGATAAGGTCACCCCCCTCAGCCTCTGATGCTCCAAGGAAAATAGTCCCAGCCTATTCAGCCTCTCCCTATAACTCAAACCCTCCAAACCTGGCAACATCCTTGTAAATCGTTTCTGCATCCTTTCAAGTTTCACAATACCTTTCCCATAGTAGGGAGACCAGAACTGAATGCAGTATTCCAAAAGTGGCCTAACCAATGTCCTGTACAGCCACAACATGACCTCCCAACTCCTATACACAGTGCACTGACCAATAAAGGCAAGCATACCAAACCTGCAACTCCACTTTCAAGGAAAAATTAACAGAACACATGAACTCCCATTCCCTGACTGGGAATCCAACCTGCAATGGTGAAAGCATTGAATCCTAACCACTAGACCTCCAGGGAAGGTTGAGCTAATGCAAGAAAATTGCATAAACTGCCTCTTTTGCCTGACACATGGGTGACACCTGTGGCAAACACATAATATTTGCACAATTATGACAGGTTCTGATTGTGGCTGAAACATTTAAACTGTTTACAAATCCTTGTCCAACTGTATTTTACTCTCGGAGTCACAGAAGTATCATTCTCCTGTCTTTTCCCTACATCCTTGCACATTTTTACTATTTAAATCATCATCCAACACTCTCTTGAATACACCAGTTGACCCTGCCTCTGCCACATTTCCAGGCACTGCATTCCAGAATGCTCTGTGAAAAAGATTTTTCCCACATAATTTTGCAGATCACTTTATAAATTCATGCACTTTTGTTCTCAAGTGAGAATGAGACGCACAGATTTAAACAGGAGCAATCTTTCTGTATCTACTGTATCCAGACCTCTCAACAGTGTGGCGCTTAGAACTGCACACAATAGTCCAGCTAAGGTTAACAAGTGTCTTTGTCTTTGTACTCTATGGCCCTATTAACAAGACTCGATATTTTATTGGCTGCTCCCTCCACCTGTCCTGCCACTTTCAATGATCTATACGCTGGTCCCTCTGCTCTTGCACGCCTTAACAATTGCACCTCTTATTCTGCTCCTCCTAATGTAGCAGCTTACACTTTCCTGCCCACTCCACCAACTTGTCAATGTCATTTTGGGTTCTACAATGCTTCCACCTTTTGTATCATCTGCAAACTTTGAAATCATTGTCTGCAGGCCAAGATCTAAATCATTCAATAGTTATCATGAAAAGCAAGGGTGTCAATACCGATCCCTGGAGAATCCCTGACAATCCTTCCTGGCACTCCAAAAAAAATCCCTAGATTCATTACTCTCTGTTTGCTCCTGTGTACATGACTTCAAGATGGCCCCGACACTCAGCGATTCCTTGCGAGCTCCCTAAAGCAGATCTTATTCTAACATTTCTTAATACACTTTTAAACCTAAATTCTAAATCGGTAACAATTATTATCAGACTGAGGAATGGACTCTCTGACTTCAATTAATGTTGATCTTGCTTCGTGCACCTCCTATGCAGTGTGACCTGTATTCCTCACTCTGTCTAATGATGATCTGTATGTCCTTGCTTACTATGATCAGCCTGTACTGCTCACAAAACAAAGCTGTTCATGGTACTTATGTACACGAGGCTACAATAAATCAAATCAAATCAAATCCCTTTACTCCATAAATTATTATTTTTCTCAAGTCTGTAGCGTGGCACGATATCAAATGCCTTTTGAAGTCCATATGAACCACAGCTACAGCATTGCCCTCATTGACCCTTTTAGTTGCCTCTTCAAAAATCTCCAGCAACTTAGTGAAATACAATTTCCTCTTCAGAAACCCATACTGACTCTTCCTAGTGAACCCACCAATTTCTGTGAGACTACTAATTCTATCATGAACAATTGCTTCGAGAGATTTCCCCAAAACTGAAGTTAAACTGACTGATCTTCCGCTTGCTCATTTTAACAAAAGGGAGAAAATGAACACAATGGAGGAAAATATTATTTTCTGTCATAGATCAAGGAAAATGCTCATTACATAGCACTTTTAACATGGATAAATAGCACAGCAGAATATAACTCAGTGGAGTAGGGAATAAGATTCATGCTTTTAGATTAATGCTTGGGCCATCAAGGTTGAAATAGAAATAGTAAAATATTATACTATGGCTTCTATGAGGAGAACAAAGCATCGATCATGTTATTTACCTGGCTGAGTTTGTTTTTCAGAACTTGAAGCTGATCAGAATCAAAGTCTAGAGCCCCCAGTTGCTCCACGTTACCCTTTAATAAAGCATTACTTAAACAGGCTTCCAACTGGGCTGCATCATATTTTACTGGGATCAACTCATTAATGGTTTCCGGCATTATCTGTCCCTCTGTACAGTCTGTAAATAAAGTTTTGTCTGATATATCAATGCAAATTGTTATCAATTGTATTAAAAATTACTTTTCATGCAAAGTCTACGAATCATTAAATTATGATTTAAACACACGGGTAGTGGCAACAGATAAGCCATGAGAATAGGCCTTTCAATTCAGACATGTGTGAGAGACACAAAGATTGGGAACTGGAAGTGAATGGAAGGGAAGAAAGGTTAGGGTTAGATAGACATATTCAATACGAGAAAGGGGATGAGTCAGAGACAAAGAGGAGGACAGAGGCGATACAGACAATGTGCAGTGGTCACTGGAAAGAGTGGGAACATGGGAACTGGAAGTGAACTGGGAGGCAAGAGGAGAAACATAATCAAGAAGTCAGAAATATACTTTATTTTGGTCCATGTACAACACACAGGGTAACCTTTAATTCCTTTGCAACATATTACAAATCATTTAATGGGGAAGGTTTCCACCAGGACATTACTTTTGTCAATATTTCTTGATTGTGCGTCAGGAACAGAATGAGAAATCTCAGTAATGAAGCCAGTTAGCCCTGTAGGATTTCTTACCAACTAATGGACTTTATTATTGCCATTTTTGATAGATGCATTAGGCACCTGAAGCATGATTTTTGGGAGCATAAATTTGTCAACATGCTGCTTGATATTTTAGAAACGGTAGCATTTCTTTAAAGAAAGGTATTGTTGGGAAAGGTCCTTTACAGGAATGACAGAACACTTAATAGTCTAGGTATTGTCAGTTTTGAAAATCAGTTTGAACTTTAGCTGACATCAGAAGATATCTCAGCCATGTCAATGGTTTCAAAGACAGACACGGCTATCAAAGTTGGATTGACCCCTTTGAGTTCATTCAGACATAACATCTTAAGTGGAAGATCTGAAATAGATGCTGTCAAAATATAGCATGATGACAAACAAGGTGGCATGATAGACTCCACACTATTTACAATCTACTTCATTAATGTGGCAATTAACCTCATCAACTGTCCTCTGGTGTGAGTATTAAATACCGTCTGGATAGAACACATTTTAACCTCAGATGCCGTGGGCCAAAACTAAAGTGACTATCATAGACATCAATGTCCTGACTTCAGTATCGCTGCCCAAATTTTTAAGCCAGTCTCAATCTGTTAAATTCTGTATTAAAGAGATTCACCCTGTCCTTGAAAGCTGCCACAAATAAATCTCATATCAACCCAGACAATTCAGTTAAATATTCTATCTCTTAGATATTTTGAAGGGGATTCCCTGGAATATGCTGAGTACTTTCCACACCTTATCAATCAGGGAGAGGAGATGGTCTAGTAGAATTATCGCTGGACTGTTAATCCAGAGACCCAGATAATGTTCTGGGGACCTGGTTTCGAATCCCGCCACGGCAGATGGTGGAATTTGAATTCAATAAAATATCTGGAAGTAAGGATCTAACGATGATCATGACTCGATTGTCAGGGAAAAATCTGTCTGGTTCACTAATGGCCCTTTTAGGGAAGGAAACTGCCATCCTTACCTGGTCTGGCCTACATGTGACTCCAGACCCACAGCAACGTGGCTGACTCTTAACTGCCCTCTGGGCAATTAGGGATGGGCAATAAAATGCTGGCCTGGCCAGTGACGCCCTCATCTCGTGAATGAATAAAGAAAGGAAAAAGCCTGTCTCAAAAGGTCAACATTGGCAAAGAACGATCAGGAAAATGAAAATAAATTTAATACCAGATTGGAATACTAAAATCTCATGGTATAGAGGATAAAATATTAGCATGGATAGAAGACTGGATGGCTGGAAGAAAATAGAGAATATGTATAAAAGGTCTTCAGTGGAACAGGCTCGAGAGGCTGAATGGCTTACTCCTGTTCCAATGTCAGTTTGGCAGGATGCAATGTGTGGAGTCCCGCTAGGGTCTGTGCCAGGACCTCAACATTTTACAATTCACATCAATGACTTAGATGAGGGGAGCAAAAGCATCTTAGCTAAATTGGGAGATGACACCAAGAAAAATAGCCAAGTATGTTGTGAATACAAGTTACTTGCAGACAGGTTGAGTGAGTGGGCAAAAATTAGGCAGATGGAAAATAATGTGGGAAAATGTGAAGTCATTCAATTTAGCAAGAAGAATAAAAAAGCAAAAAAAGTGTTACTTAAATGGAAAACTATGGCACAATTCCATGATGAAGAGGGATTTAGGTGTTACACCATAAGACCATAAGTAGTAAGAGCAGGAGTAGGCCATTCAGCCCCTTGAGCCTGCTCTGCCCAGCAATAGGATTATGGCTGATCA
>NC_063352.1:42818434-42842892 GCF_021869965.1 Rhincodon typus | reverse complement strand
GTAGTCCATGATTCTCCTGCTGATCAAGAATCTTAGCCTTAAATATACACAAGTACTCTGGCCCCGCCCTCCCAGCTTTCCATGGCAAAGAGTTCCAAAGAATCTCAACTCTCTGAAAGAAGAAATTCCTCCTCATCTCAGCCTTAAATTGGTGCCTTCATTAATCTGAGATCATAGCCCCAGGACCTAGGCTCTCCCATGAGGCGAAATATCCTCTCAGCATTTACCATGTCAAGCCCCTTAAGAATCCTACATGGTTCAATGAGATCACCTCTCATTCTTCTAAATACCAGTGAGCAGAGTCCCAACTTGTTTAACCTTTGCTCATAAGACAATCCCTCCATTCCAAGGATCATCCTTGTGAACCTTCTCTGAACGGCCTCCAATGAAGTGATACCTTTCCTTAAATAAAGGGAGCAAACTTCTCACAGTACTGCAGATGCAATCTCTCCAGGACCTTGTAAACGTGCAGTCAGACTTCCCTGCTCTTATACTCCAACCCCCTTGAGATAAGGGCCAACATTCCATTAGCTTTCTGATTACCTGCTGCCCTTGCCTTCTGCAGATTTTCACCACTTAGATAGCATTCTATTCTTTTGTTCTCCCTTCCAAGGTGAACGTCAGATATATCCACATTATGCTTCATTTTCTGACTCTGCCCACTCATTTAACCTATAATATCTCTGCAAACTGTTTGTATCTCTCTCACAGCTTGCTTTTCTACCTATTTTTCTGTTGTCTAAATAGTTGTAATCCTTATGGGATCCCACTTGTTACAGGTCACCAACATGAACAAAATTACTCCTTACCCCCACTCGCCATTCCTGCCCATTAGCCAATTCTTCTTCCGGGCCAATAGGCCACCTCCAACATCATGGGCTCTTATTTTATGACTTAACCTTTTATGAGGTAGCTAATCAAATGACTTTTGTAAGTCCAAATACAAGACATCTACTGGTTCCCCTCTATCCAACTTGAAAAACTCTAATAATTTAGTCAGAAGGGATTTCCCTTTGGTGAAACCATGCTAACTCTGCTTGGATTAGATTATGATTTTCCAAATATTCTGCTATTATCCCCTTAATAATTGATTCTAACATTTTTCCAACAATAGATGTTAGGTTAATTGCCCTATAGTTACCCGCTCTTTCCCCCCCTTTAGTGCATGAGTCACAAAAGGATAGCATGGAAGTAGAGAACATAATCAAGAAGGCTAATTAGATGTACTCCTTTGTTATGACAGGGACTGACCATAAAGGTTATGCTTCAGTTGTACAAGTTGCCAGAGGGCAGTTAAGAGTCAACCACATTGGTGTTGCATGTAGGCCAGACCAGGTAAGGGTATCAAAGGACATTAGTAAGGTTTACTTGATTGTAAACCTAGGTATAGAAGATTTACTAGCTGATTCCTGGATTGACCAGGTTGTCTTACATGGATAGAGTGGACAGGCTGGCCTTGATTTGCACTGGGGTTTATGAGAGTAAAGAGTGACTTGACTGAAGTGTGTAAAATCCTGGATGGTCTTGACAAGGTGGACATGGGATGGATGATCTGTCCTGCAGGTGAAAGCAGAACGAGGGGGCATTGTTTTAAAATTAGGGATCAAAGATGGGAATTATTTTCTCCCTGAGTTTTTGGACTTTGGAACCTTCAGTAGGCAGTGAACATGGCAGTCATGAAGCATTTTTAAGACAGAAGTAGATAAGTTCTTGTTGGGCAAAGGATTCAAAGGTTATTGGCAATAAATGGGAAATGTAGAATGCAAACCACAAACAGATCAGCTGTGATATTACTGAGTGGTAGAGCAGACTCAAAGGGCTGAATGGTCTACTTGTGCTATTATTTTGTACGTTTGTAGGTGTGCTAACTCAGTCTTCTTCAAACTATGGCAGCAAGGTTTCACAAGAAAGACCTCTGCAGGTCAAAGACCTAGTGTACAGAGTAGTTACTGTCACACTCCTGTGCAACAGTGAGATCCAGACTTTATTAGTGACACCTAACAGCATGAGATAAATCCTACCAGCAACGTCTAATCGACTTTTCTGGATTTGATGCATAATCAAGAAAACACTAATGTCCTTCTCAATTCCATCTCCAGAAGCACTCAGGTAAAAGTCATGCAACACTGGCTACAGTGGACTGAACATTGAGTCTGGGCAGTGGAAGAGTATCTTTTTATTTTCTCAGGTCCTCTTTGACCAGCTAAAAGTGAGGACAATCAGTCCATCGTGCAGTGTTATGCCTCGCGTCCAAACACCTCAATGAACACAGCAACAGCAACGAAGGAAGCAAATCCTGCACTCCAAATCCTACTGTCACATGGGACATCGTGACCCACATACCCAGTAATCTGCAGGTTGAGTTTTGGCCTGAGCAGCCACATGCAGACCCACGGCAGATACCCACCCTCGAATTGAACATATTCTCCATGCAAAAACACTGCTTTCAAGTGATTTCAGGACCTTTACTTTCACTAACCTTCCTATATTTAAATCCTCAATTCCACTCTAGATTAAAAATACACACAGCTACAAATTGGACTGACTTGAACAAAGTTGGCCAGGTAGACCTCGTACAGTTCGAGTCCCTGATTGGGGCTGTTAATCTGGTCCAATCAGGGAGCCCTGGCTGACAGATGTAAACAGGAGGGTCAGAGGTTCTGTTCACTCTGAGATCTGGCTCTGAGGGAGCCAGTCCAGTGTTAACTAAGTGTAAATAAACAGTAACTTTGGTGATGGGAAACTGGTCTCTGTGGAATTATTTCACAGGTAACTGATGGGAAGCAGGCCCAGGTGAGCTGCTCTTACAAAGAGTTGGCCAGGACTTAATTGCCTCAAAAGACTTCCCTTGGAGTTGTAAACCCACTATGATCCTTGTGAAACTTAAGTCACATCATTGATAAAGAGTCTATTCATGAAACCCAACCATATTCACAGGAGAACTTCAAGTCTTTACTTAAACTGATGTGTGATCTCCTTAAAGATAATAGAATTTTATTATTCATTCTTGTCACTAATACCAATCTGTAATATCAAATTACCTGTAGCTCTCCTTGCTCTTCTTCTTCTTCGTCTGAGCTGTTTTAAAAACCTGACCACGTCTCTGGGCCTTCTAAACCGTTTCAGTTTGCGGATATATCTTGGGAGGGCTTCAGAAAAGACTAACTGCACGGAAAAGGAGAATAAGGCTAATCATATACAACCCTTGATTTTGAAAACATGTTCTTATCCAGAGCAAATCTTTCATTTAGATCTCTGGATTCTTTCGGAGATAAACCAGAATGTGATAAAATTGCCTGAAAAAGAAACATACACTGACAGGTGACTTTGAAGTTGAAAAATGTACAGGAAAACCAGCTTGGGAGAGAGAGGCTGGGTCAGGGCTTTAGGAAGCAGGTCCTGGGAACAAAGGGTCACATAGTGGGAATCAGTGGAGCCCAGGCTTTCGGTGGGGGGCGGGGCAGGAGTACCGGGCTTCGGAAGCACTGCCCCTCCTTCAGGCCCAGTCAGTGCAGGCCTGACCACATGCACTAGAAGACAGCATTGAGCTGGGAGGATCTCCAATCTGAGATCCCATCTCTCTCCCTCACTCTCGTAGTTCTCCAATCACGGGCTCCTTGTTATCCACCAAGGACAGGATTCCCTGTAAGGTGATGAGGAGTCAGCAAAGGGGTGATTGAGAGGAAAGGTGGGTCTGTGAGGGCCAGTAAGAGGAGGAGGCTATGAGGGCGAGTGAGAGGCGAGGGCTGTCTGTGAGAAGTTTGCACGTTCTCGCCATGTCTGTGTGGGTTTCCTCTGGGTGCTCCGGTTTCCTCCCACAGTCCAAAGCTGTGCATGTTAGGTGGATCAGCCATAGAAAATGCAGGGTTACGGGGATAGGGTGGGTATGGGTGGGATGCGTTCAGAGGGTTGGTGTGAACTTGATGGGCCGAATGGCCTGCCTCCACAGTGTGGGGATTCTAGGCGATTGGTTTGTTTCTTCAACTTCCAGAAAATCCTCCAACTGATAACGTCCCACAGCTTTCATCATCCTAGGATATCAGCCTACAATGTACAGAGGTTAGGTAGATCTGCCAAGCTAGTCTGCACCTCCTGAACCAGTACCCAGGCTACAGAATTATATTTTGGATGGATGCAACATGTGGAATTTTCAAGGTATGTTTAATGTGGATTAAATAGATATGAAACCTTTGTTTACAAAGTGGGGTTTGGGATATTTTCTAGTGTTAAAATGTTCGGATTATAGAGCCTACGAAAAGTACAAACTAGGAGGTGATGTAGAAGGCTTTAATTGTCCCAAATAGTTAACTTTGTGTGAAGTAGTATTCAATTATTTAAGTTGTACCGAGTTCACTTGATTCCATGTTGAAGTCAATGTCAAAGGCAGGTTTCCCAGCTCAAGCACTGTACGGGACGTCCATGACGTAGGAGGACTGCAAGTGAACAAACAAATGCCTGTTAGTAAGTGACAGTTCGGCTACAAAATTCCACTCCTTAGCGTCCAGTTGTTCATTGGTCCGTGTGCGGGATTAATTGCAAAATGGAGTCTCTAGTCTGTGTACAGGTCTGGAATGAGCTAATGCTGCAGGCCATTTTGATGAAGCCCTTAGCATGATGCATCTGTTGGACGTGCGCAGAGTCGGCGTGTAAAGTTGATTTTGACATTTCAGAGCATAATTCTTCAGCTAATACCACCTCTTAAACTTGTTCTGAAGTTGTGCAACAATAGGTCAGAGTCCCCCTTGCCACCTTCACCTCCAACACCCCCCCGCCCCCGAGGACTACCAACTACTGTCAGATTAGTCGATCGATTTCCAATGACTTAACTGGGCTTGTCCGGAGGTTTGGAGAATTCTGTAGAGTTGATAAATCTACAGGGAGTAGCTGGGTACATGCCAAAGAACTTAGTTCTAATTTCAAGGGCCGACAAAAAGGTCAACCAAGTTTGTTAGAAGTCAATTGACTCCAAACTGCTCATACCAAAATATGGCTTGAGAGGACAGTTGGAGTAGGCAGCCTGTTTTTAAGTGCCTGCATAAGCAAAAATGGAAGAAAGACCAGGGGCACCTCTTGTGCATGCTTCAGGGAGATCCCCTTCTAAGTTGCAACCCTACCCTTCCTTCCACGTTACCTGCCCGTCCAGCCCCATCACCCAACTCTCTGGTCTTTAGCTTACATCCCTACCATCAAACCCTGAGACTAACCTTTCTTTGGCACCATCTTTGGTTCTGCTGAGAGCTGCCAGTCAGTCAGTGAGATTAACCAACATTTCCTGACAGTGTGGCTCCCTCCCAAGTGAGAGATGAAAAGTCCTCCAATTTCCACCCACGGCATTTTATAGCTGCATGGTGGGATTGCAATGGACTAATTAGCTACCAGCCAATTGTTTTTTCTTTTAACTGGGGTCTGGGGAAAGTCCAACCATTCCCCCTAAAGTTCAGCCTAACATCTCTCACTCCAGCATCCCGTGCTGCATAAGGGAGGTCACTAAGACTTCACGGAATCTCAGTACCTCTCATTTTCTCTTGCCAGAGAGAAACCAGTGCAGCGAGAGAATGTAGACTTCCCAATCTTGCAGGCTACCACCGTGCGCACATCACCCTGCTTGTGCCACATTTGCGATACACTGTAAATTAAAGGGCTTCCATCACCTCAGCTAATGTGCAGTGCAGCCTGTAGATTCATGCCGTTGATCCCAGAAGCAATCATGCTACCTTTATGTTGCAGCAGGTCATCCAGCAAGATGGCTGCAGGGTAGGACAGTCCAGCTGGAGCTCCTCTGCTCCGCCCGCTCTTTTCTTTCTCTCTTCTGGAGCGCTTTTTTAAAACTTTTAACTTTTTAAACCTACTTGGAGGGGAATGGAGGAGGCGAGTCCCAGACCGGAGGCCGTTCCAGGGAGGCGGCTCCAGGACCTGTGGCTGTCGTGGGGAGGTGAGGACCTTGCGGACTGGAGGCAAGGCCTCGAGTTTTGAAGCCAGGTGCGGCTGGAAACTTGGCCTGTTGCGCTCTGGAAGCTAGTTGCTGGCACAGACTGGGGTGAAAGGACTGTAAATCGAGTGAGAGATAGTGGGAACTGCCGATGCTGGAGAATCTGAGATAACAAGGTGTAGAGCTGGATGAACACAGCAGGCCAAGCAGCATCAGAGGAGCAGGAAAGCTGACGTTTCGGGTCTGGACCCTTCTTCAGAAAAATATATAGATCATTTCTTCTTTGTGGCATGCACTAATGCCAGACAGGAATTAGAGTATGCAGCCCAAACTAATGTGGTCACAGAATTTTTCTGAAGAAGGGTCCAGACCCAAAACGTCAGCTTTCCTGCTCTTCTGATGCTGCTTGGCCTGCTGTGTTCATCCAGCTCTACACCTTGTTATCTGTGTAAATCGAGTGCTTCTTTTCTCCTTTTTATGCTTTTGCTGGACTTCTATTTACTATTCTTTCAATTTTGTACCAAATATTTAAGTATCTGCACCTAGATATCTTCTATCTAAGATGGCGCCATAAGCAGCGACATTGCAAACTTTTCCCTGCATTCATTCCCATGTATGTGACAATAAAGGTAATTCTTTCATTGATTCAACTCATGCATTGAAACACTGTGAAGAGCCAGAGAGTGTGCCTAATTGACATTTCGAGCTATCCTCTGATAATATGGCTCAAGATTCCAGTAATTCAGGCATCCAGGTGTACCAAGCCAAAAAATGAAAGCCAGGATGACACAAAATAAAAATGGTGGTAGAATATTCCACTAGAATGCCAAAACAATTAGTAGAATTTAATGCCCCCACCCAGAGTTAAATGCCGAGGTGGGTATGGGGACATTTGATCAGGATTGAGGATGCTCTCCTGCAGCTTTTCTAACTCCCCATTTTTAAGTCCAGGATAGGAAGGCTCTTCCTGACAAGATCCAATCGAAGCCATTCAGTGTGCAAGTGATAGTACAGGTAGTCCTCCATTAACATGGTAGTTACACCTCTGAAAATCACCGCGTTAAACACAACTATGTCACTTGAAGAACTCATGCCCACAGAAACCCATGTATATGTTCAGGTTACGCTCGCAGAGCATCAATCAAGTACCGAATACAAGCACAAAGTTAAAATAAGCCAGCAAAACAGACATGGAAATTTGCAAAAAGAATTTTCTTTAAAGTTTCTTGCCTCGCATACAAGATTGTTCATCTGGAGGTGGAGGGTTGGTAACAGGTCTTCATTCAACTCATCAGCAAGTTAGAAGCTGAAGGTTGAAGATCATCAGACTGTTGCTGCTTTGGAGGTGGAGGGTTAACTGCTCTTGGGGACAGTTTTTAAAAACTTATCCAGCCTTGATAGAGGCAGTCAATGGATAAAACATGCGGACTGAACATGAACATGTCTATAAGTGCTGCACATTTATGACTCCCTGCCGCTGGGACTGAGGTAAGAACTGGGTTATTGTGGATCAGGGACATGGTAATGGGATGATGGAGTGCAAAGTCAAAACCATGTTATGGCAAAAAACCATGTTACTCAAACACCATCTGTATTTACTCAGCAACAGGCATGGGGCTTTCCATGCAGACCGTAAGATATAGGAGCAGTAGGAGGCCATTTGGCCCAATGAGACTGCTCAACCATTCGATGAGGGAAATTTCCTCCTCATCTCAGTCTTAAATAGGCAACTCCTTATTCTAAGGTTATGCCCTCTAGTCTAAGACTCTCCCACAACCTCCAAGTATCTACCCCATCAAGACTCTTAAGAAGGAGGCTGTGGGAGGTGTTACACATGCCCCTACACCCACCCCCTCACCTCCATCCGAGGCCCAAGACAAACTTTCTATATCTGACAGGGGTTCACCTGTACATCCTCCAACCTGGTCTACTGTATCCATTGCTCCCGATGTGGCCTCTTCTACATTGGTGAGACCAAACGTAGCTTCAGAGACAGATTTGTCAAGCATCTGCGCTCCATACACTATAATCAACAACACTTTCCGGTCACCAAGCATTTTAACTCCCCCTCCCACTCCCTGGGTGACATGTCCATCCTGGGCCTCCTCCAGTGCCACAATGATACCACCTTCCAACTGGAGGAGCAGCACCTCATATTCCGCCTCGGGAGCCTACAGCCCCGATGGCCTAAACATAGAATTCACCAGTTTTAAAATCTCCCCAGTCCTGGCCTCATCCCATGTCCAATCCTCCCTCTCATCCCCGCCTCTTTGACGTGACACTATCTGTCCATCTTCTTCCGCACCTATCTGCCCCACCCTTCCCACTGACCAATTCCCACTACCCCGACCTGCATCCACTTATCACCATCCCACTTACCTTCCCCCAGCCCCACCCCTCCCTCTATTTGTTTCCCAGCTCCCTTCCCCCTTCCCCAGTCCTGATGAAGCGTCTAGGCCCAAAACGTCGACTCTCCTGCTGCTCTGATGCTGCCTGACCTGCTGTGTTCCTCTAGCTCCACACTGTATCAACCCTGACTCCAGCATCTGCAGTTCTTGCTATCTCTGAGCCTCAAGATCTTAGATGTTTCGATAAGGTCACCTCTCATTCTTCTAAACTCCAATGTGTACAGGCCCAACCAACTCAACCTATGTTCATAAGAAAATCCTTTCGTAGCCAGAGTCAACCTAGTGAACCTTCTCTTATTGCCTCCAAAGGTAGTATATCTTTCCTAAGATAAGGGACCCAAAACTGAACACATTATTCCAGGTTTGGTCTGAACAGTATAGTTTTGGAAAAATGCCCTACTTTGAAACTACGGTCACACAGATTTACACTAATTGGCAAAAAAGGGCAAAAGCAATATTTTCAAAATAAAGATGCACGAAAAAAATTTTGTTTGGGTCGTTATTAATTACAGACGAATAGAATCAATTTACCCGAATCTGGTGGCTCTGGTGCTAAGTAGGTTTTCAATTGCAATCATTTGATCTTCTGAGTACGAGTTGCAATTCCTCAATGTATCCAAAATAGTAATGTCACAGTTTTCAATAACAGAACCTTCAAGGTCGCAGGTCAAATCACCCAATACTGTAACACTCTCCCTTGTCAGACCTCCACTGCCAACTCCCTGAAATTTAAACAGATTGAAAAACACATTTTAACATTACAATATATTTCATTTACACACTCTTAATCCTAACTAAGCTTGTAAAAAGACTATTATTATGCACTGACATTTGGAGAAAATATCAGAAAAGTATATCGCGTGAGTTTGATATTGGGCAAGAAAGTTCGTCATCCAAAGAATTTGCCCCATGTGCCCCTGGACTCTAATCATTAACTCTGATTCTCTCTACACAGACCTGCTGGGTTTCTCCAGCATCCTTGAAGATTAGAAATGATCCTGTTCAGACTGGATTTGCATAAGGCAAAAGATCTGTTTCAAACAACCTGCTGAATAATTGTTAAATTTTAAAAAAAGTTAACAATGGAAAATACTGGAAATACACAGTATATCAGGCAGCATCAGTGAAGAAAAGAAAATATTTCATGTATAACCTTCCATTCTGACAAAAAGCGTCACCAGAAACATTAAAAACCAAAACAACTGTGGATGCTTTAAATCAGAAACAAAAATAGAAATTGCTGGAAAAGCTCAGCAGGTCTGGCAACATTTGTGGAGAGAAGTCAGAGTTAATGTTTCAGGTCGAGTGACCCTTCCTCAGAAGCAGCAACATTAACCTTTTCCTTTCTCCGTATACTGCTGCTCTGCTGATTGTTTTTCAGCATTTTCTGTGTTTGTTTCCAATTTGTGACCATTCAGCATGTCCTTACCAAACAGGTTAAGGCACCATTCAACAGCCTTTGTCGTCTTCTTGATCCTTTTTGCAAGATATTTATGTTTGATCTTCCAATAGCTCTGAAGAATGACTTGCAATTTGCAGAACTCCTGAATTCAGTAGAGCTGAAACAGGTGAAAGTCGGCATTTTAACATTATTCTTATTCCAAGCTTGTTTAAAATTGCAACTTACAGACAATCAAGATCAAAATTACACAGTGAGTGAGCACTCACATCATCATGGACTCAGTGGCACAGCAACCTGCAGAGTCAATATTGTTAT
Source organism: Rhincodon typus (assembly GCF_021869965.1). NCBI lineage: Eukaryota > Metazoa > Chordata > Chondrichthyes > Orectolobiformes > Rhincodontidae > Rhincodon > Rhincodon typus. The sequence continues at coordinate 42,832,838 of NC_063352.1, read as the reverse complement.
GGACCAAACCAAACCCAGTCAAAATATTTAGAAGACAGTCTAGACCTTAACTTTTTATTATTTTAAAGGTAAATGTAAGGTGTTACATTCCAGATGCCATTTGTTTGGTCAAGCTACTGGATTTAAAGCAAAACACACTTTTCTTCGTCCACTATACTTGAAATACAACAAAAGAAACAACTCTATTGGGAAAACATAACAGAATAATAGATACTGTAACTGTTACGAACTAATTGTTCAAGTATAGTAACATCCCATGAACACACCCTTGGAGAAAGGCAAATTCAGAACACAGATTGTCTCACATGCAACTCCTGTAGCAAGAGGAGAAACCCCAGCTTGTGGCTCTAACTGAAATAGGAACAAAAAATAGCTTTCACCTCTTCAGGTTCCCAACAGCAACTGCTGAAAGCTAAACATAAAATCCCTGGTTCTGTGGATGGAAGCTTGACCACACCCATTCAGGCTGCTTCTATTGTTCCAACTTTTAAAAGAAACCCCAAGGCCTCATAAGCTGTTTACTTTGTTACAGGCTGCTCAACATCCCTTCTTCAATCTCTCTTTTAAAACAAACCATCATCACAATATGCACATGGAAATCAGAAAGTTGCAGTCTGAGTTGGTCTGTTTCTTCACTTTAGCTGTACCTCACTGATAAATTCAGCACTGAAATTGGTGTATGAGTCTGAAGTTGCATTTTTGACATGCCAGTTTTGTGTAAAACAGCCCCAAAAAATGTTAAGGCTAGTGCATTCAGGGGCTAAGTGAATTTTTAATAGTATATTAAGTGATAATCACAATCGAACAACCCCTCTGGCCCTGCAAGTTCAATTTTATAATCGTAGAGTGTCATTCTTTCACAATATAATTCATGTTGGCCATTTTAAAACCAAATTGTTTTTCCTTTCTCTGTCTTTTTTTAATCTTTCAATCCAATCTTTCTTTCCCATTCTTCTATACACAATTTAAATTTAATGTTTACTTCTCAGTTTTGATTTTGCACATCTTAGTGAGAATTCCTCAAACTCCTTCACTAACTAGCCTCATTGTAATTTGCCCAGATTCCCAGTACAGGACACAGCACTTGATCAAATGCCCAATCCTAGTTCGACAAAGTAAAAAGTAAAGGAAGAATCTCCAGGCTGCAGTCACCAGAGCAAACAGCAAATGCTCTTCCATTATCCCGGATTTTTTTTTCTATTCATTTTTGTGGGATGTGGGTGTCACTGGCTGGCCAGCATTTATTGCTCATCCCTAGTTGCCCTTGAGAAGGTGGTGGTGAGCTGCCTTCTTGAACCGCTGCAGTCCTCCTGCTGTGGGTTGACCCTCAATGCTATTAGGGAGGGAATTCCAGGATTTTGAGCCAGTGACAGTGAAGAAATGGCAATATATTTCCAAGTCAGGACGGTGAGAGATTTGGAGGGGAGCTTGGAGGTGGTGGTGTTCCCATATATCTGCTGCTCTTGTCCTTCTAGATGGAAGTGGTCGTGGGTTTGGAAGGTGCTATCTGAGGATCTTTGGTGAATTTCTGCAGTGCATCTTGTAGATAGAACACACTGCTGCTACTGAGCGTCGGTGGTGGAGGGAGTGGATGCTTGTGGGTGTAGAGCCAATCAAGCGGGCAAAGTTGAGGTCAATTTGCATTGAAATTTTGTTTCCATTCTCTAGACAGCCAAGTAACAACATCAAAATGAACAGGACAAGAAAATACCTACCATAGGAAAGATGTTGTTAAACTTGAAAGAGCGTAGAAAAGATTTGCAAGGATGTTGCCAGGGTTTGAGCTAAAGAGAGAGGCTGGGGCTATTTTCACTAGAGTACCAGAGGCTGAGGGGTGACCTTATAGAAGTTTATAAAATCATGGGGGCATGGATAGGGTGGATAGTCGAGGTCTTTTCCCCAGGGTGGGGGAGTCTAAAACTAGAGGGCATAGGTTTAAAGTGAGAGAGGAAAGGTTTAAAAGGGACCTACGGGGCAACTTTTTCACACAGAGGGTGGTGAATGTATGCCAGAGGAAGTGGTGGAGGCTGGTACAATGACAATATTTAAAAGGCATCTGAATAGCAAGGGTTTAGAGGGATATGGGCCAAATGCTGGCAAATGGGACTAGATTAATTTAGGATATCTGGTCGGCATGGACCCGTTGGACCGAAGGGCCTATTTCCATGCTGTACAACTCTATGACTCCATTTCATTGTAGTCCAGTGAGAATGTACTGATATCCTCCAATGGCTTTGACTTACATTTTTCTTCTTAATTTATGTTATTTCCCCTTGTTTTGGATTCCTCTCCCTCTGTGGAAGTTACAGAATCATGATGGACAGAAGAAGCCCACTTTATCTGTTGTGTCCGCATTGGAACTTTTAGCAATTAACCACCATGCCACCTTTGTTCTTTTTCTTTCTAATTTTATGGGCTGCTTTATTTATTATATCCCAGGAGTATTTTGTAGTGATATCTAAGGGATTATATCAATGTAACTAGCTTGAAAAGTGCTATGACGGGTCATGGCAGTGGATTTGGGGCTTGTCTCAGACCAGAATATAATTATCATATCAGAACCAGCACTTCTAATCTTCTTATAAGTAAAGCTGATGTAATCCTTTGGTGGGAATGAAAGGATCAAAGAAATTAAATAAATCTTAAAAAGAGTGTTGCTGTTAACTTGTGGATACATTCTTCATAAATGAGATTTTTTTAAATTCATCTATGGTTGGCATCTTCTCAGACTCCCCTTGAATAACTCATTCTGAATTTAAGTGCAAATATGGGTTTTGTAAACCTGCATGAGAAGCAACTCACTCAAAAAACAGCAAAACGTCTTCAGGGAGGGTGTCTATGACCAACGGTGTTTCAGTAGAGGTTAACCTGTATGACATACAGCTCAGCTGAAGGGAGAGACAATAAGTGTATGATTAAAACATAACCAGTCCCAAAACAGCAAGTCCCATAGAACAATCATGGTGTCACCAACTTTAGCAAAAACTGATTATGATGGAGTTGCTGTGCTTCAATCGTTACCAAAGAGATGAACGTAGCAGTTGATATCTGAACATGGAAAGCAAGCCATTGTTTGTGAAGTGTTTTGGCATATTCTGAAAGATTGTAAATATGGTTTTGTACAAATGCAAATATTTTCTGTTTTTTGGCATGGACAAAGGAAACAACTTTTAAAAGGTTTCTAACAGTATTGGATTGAATTTCACTTTGTTCACAATCTCGTCATTGGTCTCAAATCTGGGTTGGTTACATGGGTGTAGTGTGATCGTCATGGTGTTCCCAGAGGTGACCAATTAAGAAGCTGCCTCTGAAACCTTCCATCTAAAAGAAGGATAGCAGGAGGGCCAAGCCCAGCAACGATGTTTGGTCACCAAACCAACTGGGAAAAAAACATGGACACAGTGAGGCAGATATGAATGTGCAACAGTGGCTCAAAATGGTGGCTGACTCCTGGGATGAAGAGGTTAATTTATAAGAATGGCTAACAAGGTTAGGCCTTTTTTCATGAACGTTTAAAGAAATAGAGGCAATCTTACTGAACCGTACTAGATTCTGAGGGGATTTGACAGGAGAGATATTGAGAAGACGTTTCCGCTTATGTGAGTATCTCGAACAAGGGAACATAGTCACAGATAAAGGGGGCACGGATTTAAAGATGAGATGTGAAAGAATTTATTCTCCCAGAAGGTAATGAATGCCTGAAATTCTCCACCTCAGAGTTGTGGAGGCTAGATCACAAAGTATTTAAAGAGGCAGTGGACAGGTTTTTGAAATAGCGTGGGGTTAAAGGTTATGAGGAACTGACATGAAAGAAGTTGAGTCCTGGGGCAGATCAGCCATGATCTTATAGAATGCTGCGCCGTGTTCGAGGGCTGAATGGCCTACTCATGCTCCTATGTTCTATACAGCATTGTGAAAAATTTATCATGCATGCCCACAGCTGTCAAACCATCAGCATGGAGGGGTAATTCCCTGACAGGGTGTCTTATGACTGCACCTATGGCTGTAGCATCCCAGTGAGGCCATACTTGAGTGAGGCAGAGGGGTTTGCAATGGCTTCTTAGGCATGCTGCCAGTCCAGCCTCTGCAGGTATCCAGTCTCTGCCATGAAACTCACTGCAAGGTCACCAACATTTCCCCAATTGGTTCATTATGGCCCTAGTCTCTTACTCACCACTGCTGGGTAGCTGGCCTATAACATCATAAGAAATAGAAACAGGAGTAAGCAGTTCGCCCCTCGAGCCTGCTCCACCACTCAATTGGATCACGACTGATCCACCATTCTTCACGTCTGCTTTCCTGCAAAGTCCCTTTGCACTGCAGCTTTCTACAGTTTTTCTCCTTTTAAATAATACTCTGTTCTTTTGTTCTCTCTTCCAAAATGAACAACTTCACATTTTCCCACATTATACTCCATTTGCCATCTTTTTGCCCACTTTCTTAACCTATCATTATCTCTCTATAAACTGTTTGTATCCCTCTCGCAGCTTGCCTTTCTACTTATTTTTGTGTCATCTGCAAATTTGGCTACAGTACATTCATTTCTTTCCTCTAAGTCAGGAATAAATATTATAAACAGCCGCAGTCACAGCACTGATTTCTGTGGAACCCCACTGGTCATGGGTCACCAATCCGAAAAAGAATTCCTTATCTCCATGTGCTGTTTCCTGCCCGCAAGCCAATTCTCTATCATGCCAAAGTACTACCTCCAACACTATGGGCTCTTATCTTAGGACTTAATCTTTTGTGAGGTTCCTTGTTGAAAGCCTTTTGGAAGTCCAAATACCACACATCTACTGGTTCCCCTCTATCCAATGTAGTTGAGACTTCCTCAAAAAATTTGAATAAATTAATCAGTTTTGATTTCCCGTTCATGAAGCCATGCTGAACTCTGCTTGATTTGATTACAATTATTCAAATGTGCTGCTGTTAATTCCTTAATAATGAAGTCCGACAAATTTCCAACATGGCCTGTCATGCTCACGCTCCCTTTGGAAAGGTGGCTCAGAGGTGGAAGTCTGATGGGTGGCAACCTGACACACTATCGTCCAATTTTATTCCTGGTCTTACCTCCTAACCTACCCCTGGAAAAATTCAGCCTGTTTTATCACTGGGACAATTAACATTTGTGATAGACATTCTGCAGCTCTAATTATACTATTTTTGGCACATATTCGAGTCTATTATAGTAATACTGCCAGAGAAATATCACAAAATGCTATAAGCAGACAGCAAGTGACCTGGCTAAACTCACTCCTGACATTGGAATTTCTGCCATAAATAGGGGTACAGTTGCAAGACATACACACAAAATGGCACTGACACTCACTTGACCCATACAAATTAAGTCTCATCCTAGAAGAGGAAGTGCTGAAGGTCTTAAAAAAACATAAAGGTGGATAAATCTCCAAGATCTGATCAAAAGAACCCAGGGGCAATATCTTCACACAGAGGGCGGTTTGTATGTGGAAATGAACTACCAGAGGAAGTGGTTGTTGCAGGTACAGATAGAACATTGAAAAGCTGTTTGGATGGGTACACGAATAGAAAAGGTGTAAAAGGATTTGGGTCAAGCAGAAGCAAGTGGATCTAGTTTAGTTTGGGAAACCTGGCCGGCAAGGATGAGTTGGATCTAAGGGTCTGTTTCTGTGCTGTATGACTCTATGACTCTACTGACCCCTAAACTCTGAACGATTGACATTGAAGAACATTGTCAGGACCATAACACGGGGTGGCTTTTGCTTTTGGCGATATGGGACAGAGGCTACATCCTCTCTATAATGACCATCATTGCTGGGAAATAGCAGTGGCTATAGCTGATGATAAATATCTCTTCGAACCATCTGACCTATTTTCTGCTATTGACTTACAGTAATGGGATGTGATAGCACCCGAAGAATACTGGCATCTTTATTTTACAATTAACAGCTCCAGACAATTCTAAAGCATTCACTTATTACAGATTTGAGATCTAAAGAAGGTTCATACGCACAAAAAGAATTCTTTATAAAATGTTCTTAGCCCCCACATGTCCATGTCACTACCTTGTGAACATTACATCTTTGATCACTTGGCACACTGTATACCAGTGATACTAGGAATAGAACTAGTCCATGGCATAACTCCCTTGTACTGAGTAGACGGGGGTATTCATAGAAATAACAGAGACCTACTATAGCCAGGCTCTGCCGCGTTTTCTAACTGCCTGCAGTTACAGTGGGGAATCGGCAAATCCCAGAGAGGAATTTCAGGAATCAATATATGAAACAAAAACTACAGCACAATCCATTAATTTGACCACCCAGCTTAATCCTACATGGCCAGCTAACAAAGCAGAACATGTAAAAAAAGAAATCGGTTAGAATCAAAAGACACTTTCTTCCAGAGATGAGCTCATCAACATACTCAGAAGTGTTACTGCATACCTCTGGAGCATGCAGTTTTGAAAGTGGGCCTCATGGCTCAAAGGTAGGGACACTACCCTTTCACCAAAACAGAGTCCTTTCTTCTCTTCTTTTCTAATCAACCTGTTCAGAGATGTTACGACACACCTCTGGAGCAGGTGGGACTTGAACCCAGGCCTCTCAATCCAGGGGTAGGGACACTCCCAATGCACCACAACAGTCCTATCCTCCATAGATGATTTTTATAAATGACCTCACCTGACTTTCATCAAGCACCACCCCTCTACCCTTCATTGCTTGAACAAGCTGAAGAAACGCCACAGAATTCAGGTTTCTGACTGCACCGCAACTGAAACCTTGGAGGATAGAAGGCGAGAATCTGAAACAAATAATGGAATGATCAAATCATTATCAAACAGCTCACTTTCTTCTAACAGGAACCAGATTCCGTTCCTTAATAACTGCAATCCTATTCATCCCAAGGGTATATTGTGTGATTTCCCAGAAATATTATTGAGGCATGCTCACCTAGAGTTTGCTGGAGTTCAGACGAATGAGGGGGGATCTCATAGAGACTTATAAAATTCTAACTGGACTGGACAGTGTAGATGCAGGGAGGATGTTCCTGATGGTGGGTGTGTCCAGGACCAGGGGTCACAGTCTGAAGATTCAGGGTAGCTGATTTAGGACGGAGATGAGGAGACATTTCTTCACACAAAGAGTGATGAGCCTGTGGAATTCACTACCACAGGAAGTAGTTGATGCCAAAACATTGAATGTATCCAAGACATGACTAGATATAGCACTTGGGATGAATGGGATCAAAGGTTATGGGGAGGAAGCAGGATTAGGCTACAGAGTCGGACAATCAGCCCTGATTGTGAAGAATGGTGGAGCAGGCTCAAAGGGCCGAATGGCCTCCTCCAGCTCCTATCTTTGATGTTTCTATGTTTCTACCAGTAATTCTACAATTTCATTCATCATAGGTTGAACTGTTAGGTCACAGCCAGTGATAAGCCATTATGAACAAAATAAGTCGTGTTCACAAGATAAAGAAAGATGAGAAAAGAGGGCTACAACATTTTAGCTCATGCCACCACAAGTCTACAGCTCCATCAGGGGATCTCATGCTTCTTAGATGTTTGTAAGGGTTGTTCTTTCTGTTCTAGATGTTCATACTATTGCTCGGAAATCACACCAGTGTTGGACGCAGCAACAAACTTAGCTGTTATAGTTGTTACGACCAAGTGAGGAGGGGAAATCTACTACCCTTTTTATAAGAGCAAATCACTGCAGATGTTGGAATCTGTACTGAAAACAACAAATGCTGGAGATCACAGCGGGTCAGACAGCATCCATGGACAGAGAGCAAGGTAACATTTCGAGTCTAGATGACTCTCAAATCCAACTCAGTATCTCCGAAGACAATAAATATTCGAGTGATTAAAATATATTCTACAGGTGAAAAGTGAGAATATTTCAGTCATTACACGGTTCATTGTGGAATCAAAAAAGTTTGTAGTTCAGAAGACTACCAAGATCATTGAAAATACGTTAGCTCCTTGCTAAATTAAATCATAATTAACTGTGACAAAATATTCCACACTTAATAATAATCTAATTGAACAGTATTATGATATTTTTAAAAGGTATATGCTAATCTGTATGGAATACATTCCTTTGTACGAATATAAATAATTACACAAATAGTGAGGAAGCCCGACCCACACTGATATAAAAATGTAGAAAAAGAATTTTGAACAGATGAACAGTAAGCTACTTATTACTTACCTGATGTAATTATTATTCTTTCTTACGATGTTTTCAAAGAATACAGAAGCCTAAAAAGGGAAAATTATAAAAAATATTACTGTGATATACTAACTGTTTTTGGGAAACTGTAATATTAGTAGTAAGACATAGAAATAAAGCAGTTAAAAAGCACACTGTGGTGTAATTTCATGCTTAGTCATTAGCAACTTAATCCTTATACTTGGGGAAAGTGGTCAAACTTTCATTCAGCCTCTCACAGCTCATTCTGAATTCTCAACACATTGACCAGGTAAAATGCTCCCATTACACAAATTAGCAAGGGGAAGACAGCACATATGACCAGTGTATGTTAAATGATTTCCAAACACATTTATTCTAAATGTGTCAGATGAATAATTGAAGAATGTGATTCCTTACTTGTTCTGGTACCCACTGTTTATTATTGACATCATTAAGATTGAGATCTGCGGTCAGGTGCACAGGTGGGATCTCTTGAACTAGTTCGCTTGGAATCTTCTGCACTCTTCTTAAAGGATTAGTTTCAGTCTGCAAAACCTGGATTCAAATGAAAACCAGTGTAATTTAAGAAACACATTGCATTCTGTAAGCTAGAATCAACAGTGCTGAAGCTTCCCATACTTAACTTAACACAATGTACAGATACAAGCAATGACAATAATTTGATTTTCCTTACACCATTTGTACATGCGATGTTTACCTTCAGAACAATAATCTGCTGTGACGGTTGTGGTGCTACCAGAATATTTCTGACAAACGTAGGGTTGGAAGTCACATTGACAAGAACTGCGGGTTCAATAATTTCAAACACCCTGCTTGGAACACCCTGTACCAAGGTTCCAAGTTGAAGCAGATTGTTTGTGTTTCTGAACTAATAAATATAAGAGAAAGGAAAAAAATAAATTCAAAACCATGAAAGAAAACGCAGCAAAATTAACTCTGAACGAAGCGCAGAACACAAAAGTTTAGATTTCTTCCGCCTTTGCCTCCCCAACCACCGACACCCCTATCCCACAAACCTGACTCTTCTGTCACAAGCACCCTGAAAACCTCTTGCCCAGTACAAAGTGCTGGTGGGTGACAAGGGTTAACTCATATCCCAGAGGCTGAAGAGGTCTAAACCACATGTTATAATAGTTTTAAAGTCAGCAAGTTTCAAACTGTAAGCAAGTTCCTGTCAAAAAAAAACTGACTGAATCCAGTGACTCTTTTTTGGCTAGAAACGTAAATAGTCAAAATTCCCTCCTCCAGTGTCTTCAACCTGATCAGGTACTCCTATAAACGCTTGATCCCAGGAAACAATTCCATAGTTGAAACATTTCTCAATTTATTAAACTCCTATCTTTTCAAGTACACGAGATCTTACTGCAATTACACATCAAATTCTCAGTGAATTTTAGGAGCGAATATGATTACAAAACTTCAGTTCCCTGTTTATTCAGATCTTACCTCTACACCACTAGTGGATAACTTGGACACAATGGTATTGGCTTGGCCACGATTCCATCCTCTGACATTACGCAAAGTTGTCAGGGATTCTTTGAAATTATTTGCATCAGTTTCTTCAATCTGTGACACTGAGAGCCCAACTGCTGTTTGCTGCAAATTATTCAGAGTGCTGGCCGAAAAGTTGTCAATTCTACTCACTAATGATTTTGAGAGCTGCAGAAAATAAGAAAAAAGAAACACAATTGAAATTGAAAACAGTGGAAGGGAAATGCAGTGGGTAGACAAAAGGTTAGGTACAGCATTTAGTTTAATTAACTTTGGATGATACTGGTTGCATTGCAACATTTCAGGAGCCTCCTTTGACCTCCAATTAATGCAGCCCTTCTATCCCACTGCCATCTGTTACTTTGGTAAAAGGGAATATAAATTAGATGGTTAATTTCACACCAAATGTTTTCAACCTGTGATCTCAGGTGATTAGGATGTCTTACATAGTGAGCACAGTGAATTGCTTAAAAGTCATCAGGATTCAATTTAATTTTTAACTATTTATTTTATGATCTTATTTTTTCATGTTTACACTATTTGAAACTGCAGTCATTAGCTGACAATGAGCTCTATTCTAACGTAGGGCAGGAAAGCAGGAGTGGTACAGTGGCACAGTTGTCAGCACTCCTGCTCCTTTACACCCACAGCCAGTTGCCAAAACCTGTTGGATTTGGCAATTCTTACTTTCTTTGCACTGATAGGCAGCACGGTGGCTCAGCGGTTAGCACTGCTGCCTCACAGCACCAGGGACCTGGGTTTGATTCCACCTTCAGGTGACTGTCTGTGTGGAGTTTCACAGTCTCCCTGTGTCTGCACGAGTTTCCTCCCACAGTCCAAAGATATGCAGGTTAGATAGATTGGCCGTGCTAAATTGCCCATAGTGTCCAGGGATGTGCAGGCTAGGTGGAAGAGCCATGGGAAATCATAGAATTCCTACAGTGTGGAAACAGGCCCTTCGGCCCAACAAGTCCACACCGACCCTCAGAGCATCCCACCCAGATCCATCCCCCTATAACCCATCTAATCTACACGTCCCTGAGCACAAGGTGCAATTTAGCCTGGTGAATCCACCTAACCTGCACATCTTTGGAGTATGGGAGGAAACCGGAGCACCCGGAGGAAACCCACACAGATACAGGGCGAATGTGCAAACTCCACACAGACAGTCACCTGAGGGTGGAATCGAACCCAGGTCCCTGGCACCGTGAGGTAGCAGTGCTAACCGCTGAGCCACCGTGCCGCCCTGTGGGGTTACAGCAATGGGGGTGGGTCTGGGTAGGGTGCTCCTCTGAGGGTTAGTGTGGACTCGATTGGCCAAATGGCCTGCTTCGACACTGTAGGGATTCTATGAAAGCTGTAAAGCAGAGAATCCAGCAGTCATGCGTTCTGCTAATTTCTTGGTCTCCGCCGTCACTTACTGAAGTAGCAGCAGGTACTGGGCAGGATAGTCCAGTTAGTTCATCTCCGTCTTAAAAGATTTAAACTGAGCCAGCCAGACTTGACGAAGAAGAATTCTGCATTTCTATCACCCTTGCATGAAGGAGTGCTCTTTGATTTTACACTTCAAAGGCCCAACTCTAAGTTAATATTTTGTATCAACACCAACATTGTGGTCTCTAGGGATGATTTTTGGCAATGGATGGGTGACTAATGACCAAGAGATCTTTGCCTTTTGCTGAAATATATATCAGCACTCAGCAAATGATAAGTCTTAACTTCCATGGCCATTACTTGAGCTTGTGAGAGATTAGGGACTCAGCAGGTTTTCTGGGTGATGAGCTGATTTGCCTCAGCCAATGTCTGGTTCATAGAGTGATAGAGATGTACAGCATAGAAACAGACCCTTCGGTCCAACTTGTCAATGCCGACCAGATATCCTAATTTAATTAAGCCCCATTGGCCCATAACGCTCTCAACCCTTCCGATTCATGTACCCATCCAGATGCTTTTTAAATGTTGTAATTGTACCAGCCTCCACCACTTCCTCTGGCAGTTCATTCCATACACGCTCCATCCTCTGTGTGAAAAAGTTGCCCCTAAGGTCCCTTTTAAATCTTTCCCCTCCCACCTTAAGCCTCAGCCCTCTAGTTTTGGACTCTCCTATCCTGGGGAAAAGACCTCATCTATTCACCCTATCCATGCCCCTCATGATTTTATAATTGTCCATAAAAGTGGTTCTCAATGTTTTTGTAAATAGTATTGTCTCTGTGCAGATAGAGTACTGTAATGAATTGAAGATAAGTGCAAGGCTCTGTCTGGGGTTAATTTTGACTTTGATTAATTATGCAAACGACTAAACCAGAGGACAATAATGCCAATATAAACTAAAATCAGGAGAGATGTTTAGTCAGCAGCTGATCCAACAGCACCTATGTTGTACATCTGTTCAAAGTGAAATTATGTCGACCCCAACTTGGTTAACATGGACTGGTTGGACCGAAGGGTCTGTATGACCCTATGACTTTATGTTTAGGACAAATGGCAGAATGCCTCCTAGTGTTTGAACATAACTGTGCCAAACAACAGATATATATGGAATCTGTGCAGTGCTACAAGCACTTTGAATTATTTTCTCCAGCGTTTGAAGAGTGTTTTATTACCTTGATCTGTTCATTAGTTGTTTGAGATAATGTTTCATTGGATGATGCGCTGAACCCGCAGACTTGGTTTACCCTTTCAATGATAGACAAGGTCTGCTCTCCACTCAAAGATTCCAATACATCCGTACCAGCAGTGAAGCAAATAATAGAATCTGGAAGACTACAAGCAAATGCCAGAGGTTTACTGGTAGGCATTTCAGAATCACAAATAATTATTAGGTACCTACATCCATACATTTACCAAGAATCAAGATAATACATTGTAGTTACTTTGAAGCTGTTGTTCTATCCTTGACTTATTCCAAAGCTGGTTAATCCTAAGTAGTCATCAACTCAGGTACAAGCTGTAAAACTAAACATCCTTCTTAAAAGTTATTTATGCAGATTAGATCCTAGCTGCAAGACAATAAATAGGTTGAACATTTACAATGATAAAGTCAGAAGTCACATGACACCAGGTTATAGTCCACCAGGTTTACTTGGAATCACAAGCTTCGGAGTACAGCCTCTTCATCAGGTGAAGTCCTTGATGAAGGAGCAGCATGACGAAGGCTTGTGATTTCAAAACAAACCTGTTGGACTACAACCTGGTGTCGTATGAGTTCAGACTTTGTCCACCCCTGTTCAACACCGGCACCTCCACATCATTTACAACGATGAAGACAGGATACAAAAAAGCAACATTGTGCATTTGTGATAAATTTCCCTTGATGATGAATTAACTTTTAGACTGCAGGCTACAATACAGTGTATAATTTAAAGTGTTAAGTGGCCCAAGCTCCCAATGAAACCATCAGCTGGAAATAAAGATGATAGCATGTATTAATTATCTTGCCAATTGTCGCAATGGCCCTAGGTAATCCCAACCCATCCAACAAAAAAAAACAATAGTAATGTGATGTCCTCTCCCTGTGAATCAGGCAATGTTGGTCCTTATTATTAATAAAGAGTTGGTGCAGCTTTTTGCAACAGAATTGAGGCAATATTCTGCCTTTGCATAATGTAGCTAAGTGTATGATTTAATGCCATGAGTTTAAAATTTGTACTGAAAAGATTAATTTGGAGTTTCTTTACAAACCACGACCAAGTGTGCATGCAGAAGACTGCAGCAGTCTTGTCATTAAATATTCAGGGAAAGTTTGTATTGATAAAGATCATGGGTTTTTAGCAGCAGAAACTTAGATGAAGACATTTTTGAACAATGTGCAATTTTTCAAACCATATTTAAACACTTCTAATTCTGCAAAAATATTATCTGTTGAATACATACCTTAAGATGTCAATATTAGGGTTGTTGTTCAACAGGAATGTAGCATACAGCCTTGAGATTTCAGTAGGCAATGTCAAATTGTTTAAAAGTTGCAGGTTTTCAGGGTTTGCTGCGAAGTCTCGAAGCTGCACAAAGCAGATTGATGGAATGAGAAATATTTTACTACCATATATCCATTTTATTGAATCACAAAAGGTTGCTGCTGCTACATGTATCAAAACTAAAACTTCATAACTGATTTATTTACAGTAGTATGGAAAATAATGTTGCATTAATCACCAAACTAATCATGGAAACTGCAGAAGTGATACAGGTCACTTTGCCCAACCAGTGTTGTGTTGCGTTGAGTCCTAGTCTCGTGTGTTTGTTTTGTTTAAGTATCCCTTTATTCTCCATTCATTCAACTACTCTATTCTTGAGTAATTCTTCAGTCATGAAGTGCTTTTATCATTCATTCTTGGGATGCTGGGTAGGTCAAAACTTTTTGCCCATTCCCATTTGCCCTGATGTATAAAGTGATGATTTTGAAAGGGTTAATGTTGGAGATGGCAGTAAGCTCTTCCCATTCTGTTGAGTTTTGGGTGGATTATCAGGGATCTAGCTTGCGATTCCAATGGGGTTGGACATGTCATGTCTGGTTGCTGATAGCCTTAATAATTTTGTTTAACGGGCCAATGTAACTTATACCAATTGTTAACATGCAATAAACTACAAAGATAAGGGCTCTTCTTCCTAAAACTGCCATTGCTAATCAAACAGGCCCTCAGACCCAGTATGAAAAGGAAGATGGGTGGCACAACTCTACCCAACCATTAGCTGGTAGTGGGGATAGTAGGAACTGC